>NW_026067891.1:10861904-10867701 GCF_014885135.2 Alexandromys fortis | reverse complement strand
GGGAGGGAGGGAGGCAGGCAAGGAAGGAGGGAAGGAGAAAGAGAGAAATGGGAGGGGCATTCTATTATATAACAATAATCCTGACAATACCACAATGTGGTGCGAGGGCCATGGCAGATATGAATAAAATTCCATGGGCCACAGAAGGAGAAAATGACAACCTTAGAAGAACTCTCACTTTTCCAGAAGATCAAGGGACAAAAATAGGTGCAAGAGTGTCAGGCTAAAGACCAAGGCAAGAAGTTCTCTCAACCAGATGTGGTGGCATGAGCCTGACATCCCAGCTATTGGAGCTAATGCAGGAGAATAGGAAGGTCTACATGGACATCAGAATGTGTTTAAGGTCAGGCTGTGCCAATTAATGAGACTCTGTCTCTAAATAAAGAAACACAAAGGGTATTTGGAGCACAGATCAGTGGGAGAGTGCTTGCCTAACATGTAAGAGGCCATCGGCCAATCAAACACCACAATGGAAAAAGAAAAACAATCCAATGGAGACAGAGGGAGGCCAAGATGAGCAGATGCACTTGTGTGACTAGAAATGATGAAAGAGTCCAATGAGGATGCAGTATAATGGGCTGGTCTCCCAACCCCAGCTCTATTGGCATCTGAGGCTATGTGATTCCTATTGTACTTACCAGCATCCCTGGACTCTGCCCCCTGGATGCCAAAGGACAGTATAACTCAGGAATCCTGGTTTACAAGACCAGTGCAAAGAGAGGGGAAGGGGAATGAAAAAGGATGCAGGTATGAAAAACCAAGGTACATTCAAATATCTCAGTTGACTGCTGCAGGGTGTGCCTGTGATCCCAGCATGCAAAAGACAAAGCCATTGTGAGTTAGAGGCTAAACTAGGTTATGTTACAAGATAAAAATATAAGGTGTGGTAGTTTGAATGTAATTGGTCCCCATAAGCTCATAGAGAATGGTACTATAGGGAGAAGTGGCTTTGTTGGAGCACATATAACCTTGGTGGAGAAAATGTGTCACTGTGAAGGTGGGCTTTAGGGTCTCATATATGCTCAAGCCATGTCCAATGTCTCAGTTCACTTTCTGCTGCCTTTGGACAAAGATGTGAAATTCTCAGCTCCTTCTCCAATAATTTGTCTATCTAAACCCTGCCATGCTCCCCGTCATGATGATAATAGACTAAACCTCTGAGCTGTAAGCAATCCACTTTAATTAAATGTTTTCTTTTATAAGAGTTGTCATGGTCATGTTGTCTCTTCAAAACAATAGAAACCCTAAGAGAGTAGGGCTGTGGGGTTACCATACATATGATCCTGGGTCCCTGTCCTAGCCCCACAAAGGAATCTTTAAAACTTAACTTCTATTACACTTAAGCCTTTAAAGGCTGAAACTCATATCTGTGGCTGCACTTGGTCCTTTCACGAGGTTTGGCAAGGTGACCTCAGGAATGTAATTAATTATCCTGCTTAATGGAGATGCCTACTTTTGGCTTTGCTTAGGTTTCTTCTTAAATACAGGTGTGGGAGCTAGAGGGACAACTCAGTATGTGGTCTTCACGGCTCACAGTGAAGAAGAACAAGCAGCCCCAATGAAGAGTTCCTCATGAGATGCGCTGTCAGCATGCAGCCGTATGCCAGCTCAAAGTCTGCTAGGAAAGCAGTTTTGGATCTTGTTTTAAAAGACCAGTACAGGAAGGGGCAGACAAGTGTCTATATATGCCACGCCCATGATGACTAAGGTTTCTGTCCTGCCTGGTCCCACAGCCGTTCTGTCCCAAAGAAATACACAGAGCCCTACAATAATCATAAACTGGTTGGCCTAGTAGCTCAGGCTTCTTATTAACTAATTATTACATCTTAACCCATAATTCTTGTCTGTGTTAGCCATGTGGCTTGGTACCTTTTATCAGCGAGGCATTCTCATCTTGCTTCCTCTGTGTCTGGGTGATGACTATAAACTGAATGTTTCCTCTTCCCAGAATTCTCCTGTTCTCATCACTGGCCTCTACTTCCTGCTTGGTCACCCTGCCTATACTTCCTGCCTGGCTTTTGGCCAATCAGCATTTTATTAAAATAATACAAGTGGCAGGATACAAGACCATTGTCCCACAGCACACCCAGGTCCCCAAGGGACCTCCTCTTTCTTCTAGCCATGCATCTTGTCAACAGCCCTCTCTACTGACAACTCACTACTTCTGTCTGTCTGTGTTGCATTCCCAGACCCACAGTCTTTTGTTGATCTTTGTGCTACTTCAAACTGTCTGCCACATCTCCAAGACTGACCCTACTATCTGCTCACAGCAGCTTCTTTTCCCAATCAACTTCTGCTTACCTGTTGTGTCTAAGATTACATTTTCCATTCTCCAGATAACCTTCTTCACTCTTTGACCTGCTTGGTACTCAACTCAATGTTATTTTATGATTTGCCCAGCTATGGATCTTCTGAACTAGAGAAGCAGTCAGAAAACCACAGCTGGGAACCAAATCTATCCTGAAAAATACTGCCACTCCCACCAAATCTATCCTGGTAAATAGCACCATGCCCAACCTTCCACATATCTGTCACACTTTCCAGGTCTCATCAAAGTCCTCCCAGCCTGCAGGGTAAAAAGAAAAAATAAAGAAGCTTGTTTCCCAGCCCAGTGCAGGGAAATCTGACTAATCCTTGCAGTGGAATGGGGGCATTCTAAGGATAAGCGCCCTGTCTTGTTCCTCGCTGAACCGCCATTGCATCTAGCACTTCTGAACGGTTGAAGCCTAATGAATATTTGATGAATAAAATATTTGATGACTGTTGAGCACATGAGTGTCAAGTTCTTTGACAGTGTGACAATGGCAGCATCTAAGAGACACCTTTGGCAAGATAATTCCAAATGAAGCAGTCTGGTTGTACGAAATAACATTAGCTCAGAAATGTATATACACACAAGCTGACTTCTCTGCAGCATGAATAGGTGGACAGGATATTGAAGTCTGACTTGTACAGAATGCCATCCAGAGACAAGTTTGATTAAGGCAGCCTCCTGCTATGAGCTGCTGCTTTTTTTCTCTCTTTGGATGTTTCTTTTTTTCCATCCAGTGTTTTGAACAAGAACAATCAGTTGTTGAATTAAACCTGAATTTCATCAGGCTGGTGTCTGAGATGAATTATCTAGACTTTCTTTCGGCTTGGAAAGAAAGAGAAATGAAATAGGAGAAAAGAACTAATATTGTCGACAAAGAGTAAGCACAGAGCCAGACATGGTGGCATACACCTGGGATCTCCAGGGACTGGGGCAGGAAAACACTGATTTCAAGGCTAGCCTAGGCTACATAGTGAAACCTTATCTTGAAAAATGAGAAAGAATAGATATCACTTTCATTCTTCAAACTAGAAACACACCCAGGAAGCAAAGTCTTACCCCCACATCCAGTTCATGAACCTAAACTCCCCACCTTCAGGAGCTGGCTGCTAGAGCAGTGCCTCTTTGATTTCCCTCTCTCTATAGCTCTCTCTTCCAAAGCAGGAGCACTTTGCTGGAAGCCCCTTCCTCCTCTGTATCCCAGACAGAGGAGGGTGCAACAAAGGTTGATGAAACAACTGAGAGGCCAAGTGAATAAGAGGGAGCATGGAAGATGAAGTAGCTAGCTAGAGCCTGGTGGTGCACAGTTGCAATCACACCTACTCCTAGACTGAGGCAGAAAGATCACAAGTTCAAGGCCAACCTGAGCAACTTAGCAGGAACCTGCACAAGACGCAAGTGTCCAGGTACAGTCCCCAGTATATGGGAGGGAGAGACTGGTTTAACTAAATGAGTGAATGCATGAATGACGCGAGGAGTGAGTAGGCGACTAATTAATTCGAACCTATAGGCAGATGAGTGGATGGTGGATGAGTAGGTAGATTGGGGAAAGATACAATGATATACTGTTTCTTCGTTCCTCTTCTCTGGAAGCTGCCTCAGGTGTCTTGGACTCACCAAATCAGCTTTGAATAAAAACAAGAAACAAGAGGACAAAGGGGACTTTGTCTACAGGAGGCAAGCAGATGGCCAATACCTAGGAGAATGACGCCAAGGCCACCTGCTTGCCCAAGAGCCATCTAATGGCAGCAGATGTTTTTCTCAGTGACCTACAGAACTCGACGCCCTCCCCACCTCTGACTATAGCACAGAAGCAGGAGGACTGGGGACTGGGCCCGAAGGTGAGCACCCTGGGCCAAGGTTGCGGGTATCTACATCTGGAGTTCTTTCTTGCCCTCTGCTCGTCTTTGCCCCGCAGACAAGTGATCCAAAGAACCTGGCCCTTTCCTCAGTGGAAACCCCTGGAGCCTCAGGCTCAACACAAATTGGAAACCTTTTACCCCAGCTAGGAGTACCACTTTGCAGATCAGAAAACTGAGGATCAGAGAGAAAAAACGGTGTTCCCAATTCCATCCACAGACTGGAAGAAGGATGCAAGCTTCCTTCACAGATTAATGTTCTTTCCACTACAATACCTTATTATGTTACATTTGTACAGCTGCCTGGACAAATAAGACCCAACAGCAACAATGAGGCCCCTGCCCCAGCTCACGGAGCACCCATTCAGGGCTGACTGCAGCTCTGACTGCAATGCTGGAATTGTTTACTTCTAAACAATAAAAATTTAGTGCTGGGGGCATTGGTTACAAAGACTAAAATGCAATGGGAGAGACCAGGGAGTTCAGTCAATAGTGTTTGCATACAAGGGCTAGGAACCAAGTTTAAGCCTCAGCACACACATAAAGTCATCAGGTCTAACCGCCAGCCAGCCTAGCCAAGTCAGGAAACCCCAGGTCCCACCAGAAGAACTATCCCCCAAAACAGATAGATGGCTCCGGAGGAACCCCACCAGGCACTGACCTGAACATACAGACACCCACACCTACACACACACAGATTCACACATACCTTTCTTCTCTATTAATTAGACTTAATGTATTAATCAGAAAAGTCCCAGGTTCAAAAATAATAGCTTTTTATGATTGTGAAAATTACTAGTTTTTATTCAAAAAATGAAAATTTAGAAATAAATTGAAATAGTAATTTGAAGCTCCCCTAGCAATAATAGGTAGGCAAAAGCCTTGATTAAAATCAGAGGCAGTCATTGGCAAGTGTGGCTCAGTTGGGAGAGTGTTAGCCTGGCACATTCAAAGCCTTGGGTTCCATCGCCAGCACCACACACACCAGACAAGATGGCTCACATCTGTAATCCTAGCACTGGAGAGAGAGAGGCAGAAGTGGGAGGGTCGGGAGTTCAAGGTCATCCTTAACTACACAAAAAAATTTTAGGATGCCCTGGGCCACACAAAACCCTGTCCTCAAAAGCAGTAGCAATAGTTGTAGTAGTAATAATAACAGTAATAGTAACAACAACAACAACAATAATAATAAAAGGGATAGCAACCAGTGTTGTTGAGACAAACAAGCACACATTCTGAATTTCATACAGCTCCTCATTCCTTGGCTGTGTTACTTTAGGCAGTTTAACCCCTTCTCTGAGTCTGCACACATATCTTACTCTGGTGGATTGAATAAGAATGAGCCCCATAGGTTCACAAGGTTGAATCCTCTGTCCCCAGTTAGTGAAACTATTTTTAAAAGATTAAAAGATGTGGCCTTGTAGGAGGAGATGTGTCACTAGGGCAGGCTTTGAGGTTTCAAAAGATTCTATTCATTAGAAGTCAGTCTCTGTCTCTCTCTGTCTCTGTCTCTCTCTGTCTCTGTCTCTCTCTCTGTCTCTCTCTCTGTCTCTGTCTCTCTGTCTGTCTGTCTGTCTGTCTGTCTCTCTCTCTCTCTCTCTCTCTCTCTCTCTCTCTCTCTCTGTCT
>NW_026067891.1:10823819-10859913 GCF_014885135.2 Alexandromys fortis | reverse complement strand
AATGGAAGGCAGTGGCGGGGAGGAGGCAGAAATCTTTAATAAATAAATAAATAAATAAATAAATAAATAAATAAATAAATAAGTTTAGTCTGTCAGCAGGGAAAAAATGTGCTCATATAATAAACAAACCAAAGAAAAGGGGGGACAGGACATCTTACGCATCTTAATGTCTTATGTGATCTGCAATATTTTAGGCCTAATCTAGTTCTTCTAAAGATGAGGAGGAGAAAACACACAGAGGTGTTTGCCTGCAGCCACACAAATAATTTATTTGTGTGTGCACACAATCATTAATATTCATACTGGGGACCCAAGAAAAAATTTGAAAACAACTGAATTGAAATGTTAAAATGGTAAATTCTCCCAGGAATAAAGAAAAAGTCCTTAACAAACAGTCCCCTTTAAAAAAACAAAATTGTATTCCAGGAGCTCTGGTCTCCCTGGGAAGGGTGGCAAACAGGAAAGCTGTCCCCTGCTGTGCTCAGCATCAAAATGTCAGCAAGCTGATGACTCTCACCATTCACCATTAAATGAAAGCTATGTGGGGGAGGGGCAAACATCAAATCCAAGCTCATTTCAATGAGAATTGGTCTAAGGCAGGCTTCATTATATCAAGTAATTTTACTAACAGAACTCTGAATGTGCCCCCCAAAGATGGTTAGAACCCATTCTTTGGCAGCTGAGGCTGTGGGGGGAAATATGTATTTGGACAATACAATGCTAACATGCTTTGAAAAGAAAAAGCTTGTTTTAACAGTGGAGAGGAAGGGTAGAGAGGACTGGGACACAGATCTGGGTGTTAGGGGTTAATCTAGAATCTAAATCATTTGTTTCTGTGAGCTACACAGGGCCTTAAATACCTCCATTTCTTCATCTGCAAGAATTCCCATTCTTTCATATGATAAGTAATAGGAGCCACTTAGCAAAAGCATCAAAAGCATCAGGTCTTCCATAGAGGTAGCGGACACACTCCAAACCTAGCCTGAGACACTAAGAGATTAGCATCTGCTGGCCAGGTAGTTTTAGAAAGAAAGAAGGAATGAGCACATGGGAGGTGCTGTTGGCTCCAATCCACACCCCTGTGCTCAGCTAATATGGAATTCTCTGTGTCTTGGCCCCTCCCCAGCCTGGCATCTAAATGACCCCAAGGAAAAACTTTCATCAAGAACTTTAACATCTGCCAAGTGATGAACCAAAATATACAAGTCTCTGAACACAAAAAGTCCCCAAAGAACAGGTCTCTGGCCAAGTTTAGAAGTTCTCAACTCTAGAATGTGATCATCTGGGATTAGAGTAGAGAAGGCTTTAAGAAAAACCCTATGCCTGGTGTGATGCCCAGTCCATGGGGACCCCAAAAGACCACCAGGGAGACCGACTGACCAAAATGCAAAAGCAAGTGTGTGCAATATAAGCCAGCAGGGACCTCATCAAAGCAACTGGCAGCAAGAGGAGGTGACCTGCCCTCTAGAGGGCATTGTTTAAAGGCAAAACCCAGAAAAGGTACAGTAGCAGGATACCGGGTAACGAGATCAATCCTGATTGGCTCGTGTCTAGGAACTTTTCAGAAATTTTATTTTTGAACCTTGCCTGTTGCTTGTCAAGTTTTCTTATCAGCTGACCTTTAGGTGGGGACATCCTGCGGTTATCGGTACTTTCCAAATGACTACCCTGTTACTTTTGCCCCTAGCCATTTCTGGGGACTGAATTGTTTTATGGGAAATAGCATACACAAAACACAAGATGGAGGTGGAGGACAAAATGGTTCTCCCCGAGAGCAGTGGACTCACACCCTAATGTGGCAAAACCCTGGGCACAGCTGGGAAATAAAAGAATGAAGCAAATAAGGAGATCAGTTACCACTTTCTCCAAAAGCAATGGAGAAAGGTTGGTTATTTTTTTTTTTTAATTCAGGGTCCACATCCAGGTAGGAAGGCACACATGAGGGTGGGCACATTTCTGAACACACACAGCTTATGTTATGTCAAGATCATGGAACCCCCCCCCCAAAACCAACTAGAAGACCGAGTTCTGTATGTAAAAGCAAAGAGCCTTTATTCTTACACAAGTTTGCAAACGCAGACTCTCCATATGTCTATTGTGGCTAAAGAGCCCCTGAGCTCAGCTGAGACTGGGTTTTTGTAGTAGTACAATGGTTGAAACATTAGGGATTTTCTTTGGACGGTCTGTTCCTAGGTGGTACCTGGGTGGTCTCAGTTTGTGGTCTTACTTGGAACCAGGGTAAACTACTAAGACTCAGGCCTCTGTTGAGCTTATCATGGCTGGGTCCTACACTTAAACTGAACTTTTCTGGGCATGCTCAGTTACCCATCAAAGGTCACGTGTTCAAAAAGATGATCAACAGAATCTGATAGGATCAGACCTGTAATCTCATCATTGGGGAATCCGAAGCAGGAAGATTGGAGCTTGCTCTGAGTCAACCTACTTTGTAGAATGAGACCCTGTTTCTAAGGAGGAACAAAAAGATGGATGGTACAAATTGCTTCTGGGTATGCTCAAGTCAATAGTATAAGGAGTCACATCAGGACACCTAAAAGAATGAGTAACTCAGGAACAGGGTTTGGTGCCTCCTGAATTTATTCACAGAGTTTTAGCTGCAACAAGAAGGAATAATGTGGAACAGCTTTAATGGTTTTTTACAAGGGTGACAGCTTCCTTTCCTGCAGATGTCAGAATTTGCCCCTAACAGCACCTATTCTCTGTTATTTCAAAGGTAGTGATGGGGGCTGGAGAGATGGCACAGAGGTTGAGAGCATTGCCTGCTCTTCCAAAGGTCCTGAGTTCAATTCCCAGCAACCACATGGTGGCTCACAACCATCTGTAATGAGGTCTGGTGCCCTCTTCTGGCCTGCAGGCATACACACAGACAGAATATTATATACATAATAAATAAATAAATAAATAAATAAATAAAATTTTTTTTAACAAAACAAAGGTAGTGATGGTGGTGATGGTTGTGCTCTGTGATTCTTTTTCAGTGCTGAGGACCCAACATAGAGACATGGCTAATACAGGTGTGGGACCCAGGGCAGTCTGGCCACACATGTGGGGCCCAGGCTACACAGCTGCCCTAGCAGGCAGCACCAGGCTCCAGGAATAGGCTGGCACCACTCAGGAAAAGACCATCCAAAAAATTCCAAACATTCCAAACATTCCAACCACTGTAGATAGGATCACCTGTCAGCACACACCCATTGCTTTTTACCAGGACACCCCTAGACAAATGTCAGTCAATCATGGTTCCTAAACCTTAGAAATACCTCACCCCTACCTTTTTCTACTATGAAAACCCAACCCCAACTGTGATCGGGGCTCACCGATCACTCCAATACCTTGGACACATGGACTCTCTGAGTTTGCAAACTTGTGTAAGAATAAAGGCTCTTTGCTTTTACATACAGAACTGTCTACTAGTTTGTTTTGGGGGGACTCCGTGATCTGGGCATAACAACAGGCAATACTCAAAAGCAGCTAAAACATAAAGGGGCATGGAACCCAGTGTGAAATTTTTGTAGCCCGACAAGCCTCTCCACCAGTACAATAATCCAAATCAGACCAAATCAAACTGAATTAGAAAAAGCCCAGGTTTAAAGGATGCCAGTACTCCCCGGTGGCCCTGCAGCACACCCCTGTCCCCCAGGAGGAAGACCAGGAAACCAAGGAGAGCTTGACTCTCCCCAGGGAGGAGTCACCATTTGGCGGGCTTTTTCAGAGGTGGCAAATTCCATGGGAGGGGGCCCGGAATGGAAAGTTCCACTCAAACATTTTAGAATGGATGATGCTAGGGTCTGGGGTGAAGCCCCACCCAAACACCCAGATGTCAGCTTTTTTTTTTTAAGTGCTCAGTTGCAACAATAGAAAAGTAAAGTAACTCGAGCAAAAGAGCTGGACATAGTGACATGGCCAGCAAGCACAGGAACTGGACATAGTGACATGGCCAGCAAGCACAGGAACTGGACGTGGTGACATGCCCAGCAACCACAGCACAGAGGAGGCTGAGCCAGGAGCACTACAAGTTCCACGCCAGCCTGGACTACAAGAACTTTTATGTGATGGAGGCCTACATGAACAGACAATCTTCCAAAGAGCTTATGAAGTAGTCAAGTAAATAAATACATGCTGAAATGCAAATCAGCACCACAAGACACCACTTCACACCTGTTAGGATGGCTACAATTTAAAAACAAAAATTAATAAAAACAAATGTTGTCAGGATGGTCGGATTATAAAATGGCACAGCCACTATGGACACTGTGTGCCATTTCCTCAAAAAAATTTAGGATTAAGTCATCATGGGATCCTCAGTGTAATACTAGAGAAAGAACTGCTGCAGGAGCCTCAGAGCGGCGGCTCATGTGCCTGTATTCATTTACACAGCTACGTGGGGGGGGGGGGGGGCTTGCTTTTACCTCTTGATGAGCCCAACCAGCAGCTCCAACGGGAGCTCCCAAGAGCAAGGGCTTCTTCCCAGAACATGACAAGCCAGACTCTCTGGCTGGATGCTCCATCCAAGTTCGCTGAAAGCATACAGACTACAGGGGCCTTGGAGGGAGAGCTTTGACAGCGTGAGGGATGGCTGTGAAGCAGGCAAGAGCTTTGGGAATGAAGTGGCCTTCTTCACAAGAGCCTGAGGTAACAGCAGCCCACAGACCTGCCAACGATGTACACATAAAAACACATAAAGTGTGGCATGCTAGCTAGCAACTTAAGAGAGAAAATGTTTATATTGGCTTGCAATCCCAAAGGATAAATTCCAACATGCAAGGCATGGGGAAAAAAAAAAAACCTGGGACGCTGGCTGGTCACATTACATCTTCTCAGTGTTCTCAGTGACTGAACAGGAAGCCTCAGCAACTCACTTCCTCCCTTGCCTCCCGTGAGGCTCCACCTCCTAAAAGTTCCACAACCTTTCCAAGCAGCAGCAGGAGCTAGGGTGTTCCTGACACAGGAACCCATTCCAGGCACTTCACATTTCATATTCCAGCATCAACGGGTAGTTTATTATCCAGCCTTAAAAAGACAGTTCCAGGAAGGCCTGGCCCAAGGCATGGAGCTGCCGCGGCCACTGCTTCAGCCACAATTGGCACTGCTAGCCTGCTGGGGGACGAAAGCACAGGGCCACAGTGCTGTCTGCAGACCACAGGCCTGATGATCACACCATGGCTTTGACGGCTGGCGCCAAGGGCAGGGTGGTACACAGACTGCAGCCTGAAACCCTCTCCGGCTTTCATTACTGTTTCAGAACCATCACTTGGACCATGGAGATCTGCTCCTTTACAAACCAGTCCGGGGCATTCATGATGCAAGGTCCACATGTGAAGGCCAACAGTAAGAGGACCAAGGGCCCAGCCAAGGCCGACAGGAAAGGAATTAATCAGATGATCAATTGAATAGAGATTCATACCTTCCCTCTTTGTTGTTGTTTCTTTCCGGTTTTTTGTTTTGTTTTGTTTTTAATTTTTTATTTATTTATTAAAGATTTCTGACTCTTCCCCACCTCCCATTTCCCTTCCTCTCCCCCACTCCCCTCCCTCTCCTTCTCCAGTCCAAAGAGCAGTCAGGGTTCCCTGCCCTTTGGGAAGTCCAAGGTCCTCCCCCCTCCATCCAGGTCTAGGAAGGTGAGCATCCAAACAGACTAGGCTCCCACAAAGTCAGTACATGCATTAGGATCAAAACCCAGTGCCATTGTCCTTTGCTTCTCAGTCAGCCCTCCTTGTCTGCCACGTTCAGAGAGTCTGGTTTGATCACAGACTTTTTCAGTCCCAGTCCAGCTGGCCTTGGTGAGCTCCCATTAGATCAGTCCGACCATCTCAGTGGGTGGGTGCACCCCTCGTGGTCCTGACTTCCTTGCTCATGTTCTCCCTTCTTCTGCTCCTCGTTTGGACCTTGGGAGCTCAG
Organism: Alexandromys fortis; assembly: GCF_014885135.2. Classification (NCBI taxonomy): domain Eukaryota; kingdom Metazoa; phylum Chordata; class Mammalia; order Rodentia; family Cricetidae; genus Alexandromys; species Alexandromys fortis. The sequence goes on along the minus strand of NW_026067891.1, from coordinate 10,853,997 downwards.
TCCAGTGCTCTAATGTGGGTCTCTGTCTCTAGCTTCATCCATCGCCAGATGAAGGTTCTATGGTGATACGCAAGATATTCATCAGTATGGNGGTCTCTGTCTCTGTCTCCTTTCATCGCCTGATGAAGGTTAATATTCAGGAGGATGCCTATATGTTTTTCTTTGGGTTCTCCTTATTTAGCTTCTCTAGGATCATGAATCTTTTTCTGATCAGATTCATGGGTTGTTGTTGTTTTTTTATGATTTCTGAGTGGTTAGCATGAAACCCTCATTGCTCTCCCAGAGCCAGACTCAGATCCCTGTTGACGGAGCAGAAAGTCTAGCCCCTTCTATCCCGGAGGACCACCTCAGCTGAAGAGAAGAGTGATTCCTCTAGATGAGCAATGGATTGTCTAGGGTGCCTACATCTGAATCTATGGCCATGCTCAGAATCCCATAGTGCTGACCTTGGAGGATAAGGGCTGAACATCTGGCCAGAAGTGGATAATATCCCTGGGTCTTTTTTCATTGGTCCTCTAATTTGGCCATATAGCCTTAAATCCCAATCAAAGTACAGACCAGGAGACCAGGTCCCTAAGGGGACTACATGAGAAATCTGGTTCAGGATCCTTCCAGAGTCAGTGTTGATGACCCTCCACGTGAGATTAACAGGTAGGGAGGTGTCATGGTCGCCCATGGTGACCTGAGAGGAAATCACCTGCCGGCATGTGCTAAGGAAGCATAGGGACAAGCCCCTCACTTAGCTGGGTCCTGTGGTTGTGCAATGGCTCTCCAAAGTCCAAGGATGACTTCCTCTGGGGCATAGTTCTAAGGATCAGCATGTGAGTCTATGGGCTTCGTGCATGGGAATGGTGAATCCAAGTGGGGACCCTGTCCTCTTTGACAGCCGTGTGCGTCAAGGTCCCTTCCTACCAGGTTCCAAGGTTTCTTTCCTGTTTCTCTTGATAATCACCAGGTTCTCTGGCAAGAACCCATGGGGCATAGAAAGCAGTGCCTTCTCATAGTAGACAGCACATGGCTGAGGCCAAAGCTGTTTCTGCACCTGAGACAGAACTCGTGGGGAGGAGAGAAATCTTTGGTCAAATTCAGCTAATAGTTCTGCTTTGAAGTTAGGCGGAATGGGTGGTGGCCTACAAAACATGATCTCACTGGGGCCAGGCCTAGGGTAAAGGGAGCTTCCCTTTGGCTCAGCATCTCAGCCTGTTAAGGGCAGGGGCACAGGACAGTGTATTGTCTCTCTTCTGTAACTACTTCCAGCTGGCACTGGGCTGTTGCGGTCAGGGCCCAGCTGTAGAGACAGGGAACAATCGCATTGTCTAAACTGGTCCACATCAGCTTTCAGCAAGTCCAGGGCTCGCAGTCATTCGGAGCAGGTTGTAGTCAGCAGCTGATGCTTGGATGTGTGTCAGCCAAGTGGGAATCTGTTGAGACAAACATAGACTAGAGAAAGAAGTTAAGAGTTAACTTTTAGATCCACAGTATTAGTGACTGAGGGAGGAGAGGACACCCAAGATCAGGAGAGAGACAGAGATCATCCTCAGGAACACACAGGTGGAGAAACTTAAGCTGTACTATCTGGAGTCCCTTTGACCTGTGAGAAGTGGATCCAAATTGTATGACTCTCAATTCTCAGCAAAAGCTATAGATTTGGCTTAAAATCGTGCACATTTTCCTTCTGTCCAGAGAGTCAGGCATATTAAGAAGACAACCAAAAGAAACGTGAAATCTTGAGCTTGTGACTTAAACAGTAAACAGCCATTGCTCTATCAGCTTATCAGAACACTATTAATGTTAAACTCTTGAATTTTTGAAGCCTCAATATAACAACATTATAGAAGGGGAAAGAAACCTGAAACATTTTCCTTATTTTAAATCATCTATTTATACCTTTGCAACTTGTATTTATGTGTTAAAACATTTTCTCAGACCCTAGAATGTATTTAAGCTTTTATATCTTAAGTTTTTGTGTCTTCAACCTTATCTGTCTCGGTCACAGACTCTCATATCCTCAGACCTTATGTAAACTTTACATTTTAAATTACTTTCTCAGACCCATAAATCACTTGCTCAAACCTTCAGAATGTACTTAAACTTTCATATCTTCGAACATTTTCTTAGATCCTCAAAGATTGTGTAAACTTTTATATATTTTTTCATCTAATCATTTATCAGAGACATAAGCAACTATTGTTGAAAACGGTCATTTCGGGAGGGGAGCAGAGAAAAATTTATAGCTCAATAAAACCATTTTTTAAAAAAAAAAAAAGAAAGAAAAGAAAAGAGTCATTTCTAATCATATCCCTTCAGTGGGAAGTTACATCTGAAATCTGGTGATTTTATCTCTTCTGGAATCTGGTAGTTGAGCAAACTGTTTTTAGGCCTAATCGTAGCTTTAGGGGAGTAAAGCCTGTGGCCTGATCTTTACTTAAAAGGAGAATGGAGAAGGAAGCTGAAGCCTTCCAAAAGGAACTGGGTGCTTGTTTCTCTCAAAGCTACAGTCAGTCAGTACCCTCAGAGATCTGAGAAGGATAATTTATACCACAGTGCAGACCAAGCAGCTTCCGAATCTATAAAAATGACAGAGCCTAGTCCACACCCAGACAGTTGTCTCAGGTCCACGTGGTTTCCACAGCGCTGGAGGCAGAGGCGGTATCAGGACAGCAGCATCAATCCTCAGCTGCCAGGGCCCCAAAACTAAGAGTTTTCCTGTGGAGGAGGAACATGGGAATACAGACTTTATTTTGTCTAGGCATGGGGGTGGGGGGTGGGGGCTATCAATTCTGCCATGTCCTGCTTGTCTATTGTCTGGGCAGGGTCCTGGCTGCAGGTGTTGCACTGGGGCATCTTGCCACGTGGTCGGTATTATCAACAATCAGACTGTGTCATTGCGTTGTTCCACAGCTTCTTTGAAGACCTTGGGAGTCATTTCTAGGAGCTGGGAGTCCCTGCCTGCTATAATAAGCATTTTAGTAAACATTTCAAATGCCATGTTCTGCATCTCTCTGAAGCATTTGAGGGCTGTCTATTATTTATATCTGCACAGACAAACTTTTCTTCTTTTAGCTACTTCTCTTAAGCTTAACTTTGAAAACACATACAGGGAACTGAGTAAGGCTTATCCTTGTAATCAGTAATATCAGTACCTAGCGTGACTACACTGAAAGAACGTGATCATCTGTAAGATGACTGGCCACTAACATGTGCTCCTTAACAGCCTACAGCAAGTTAGCAGCCTTCAGAATTCTAGGACTTTGCATTCCATTCCTGTTGGGTTTAGCCTTAAAAATAATGAGTTTGAATTGAAGTTCTTCAAGCATCAAAACAAAAGTTTTAAGCATAGATAATGGGCTCAGTAAAGAAGCCAAAATAGCTATTTGTGGGTGAAAGCAAAACAAATCTGCTCCAACCTAAGGCTGTCTCCTGAGAAGGCAAGGGACAGTGACAGGAGAAAGATCCCTCGGGGCCGACAGGAAGAGCAGAGAGGCTCGTGCACTGGGTGAGGCCATGAACAGAGGCTGAGGGAGCCTACCTAGGCCATCACCGCCCTTGACAAGTCACTGGGGGCACCTGCCCAGATGCCCAACTCTGGGAAAGGGACCCTCTCGGGGGAGCAGAAACTCCATTATAGAATATGTATCTTATTTATCAAATGCCTTATTTATCAAACATATATTTCCATTTATCTAAATTCTCTAGAAGCTTAGTGTTGAACATTTTGCAAAGACATAAGTACCTAGGTGTAAATCTCTAAGTCAGCTTTTGTTAATCTGAGTAGACCTTTATAAACATTCCTATACCAAATGCAAAGTTAGCGCCATATTTCCCCAAAGCTTCCTTAGAAGCATTGCTCTTTGCAGGCCAGAGTTCTGCGTTTGTTTTACTTTCAGCTGATAAGCACTTTTCTTTAAGAAACGGGTTTGAACTTTTCTATGGAACCTGAATAGCTAAGAGCGCTAGTCTTGTTATTTTATAGGAAGCCAATCATATAGAACCCTGCAACGCAGAGGGCTGTGACATGATGATTAATTATTAACCCATGTCTTTAATTATACATTATATTCTTTAAATAAGCCTGGCATGGCCCTCAGTCCTCTTCTCTCCTTTAGAGAGTGTGACCCCATTCCCAATACAAACATTTCGCTGCAAAGAATCTTCAGCTTTGTTTTCTTAAGTGAAAAAAAAAAAAACAAGCAGAATTAACATAACACGGTCACATTTCATACTCCCTCTGGCTCAGCCATACATTTAGACAACTCCTCTTTCCCTTCTCTTCTCTTTATTATTCCAGTCTCCTGCCTTCTCTCTTGCTTCCCAGATAACATGAAACCTTTTAACAAAGTCCTTCTTGTGGTTTCCTTCAGTAGTATAGAATACTGCATGGCTGTAATACTTTAAACAAGAACAGACACATAAATATGCCATAACAAAAATAACTCTAAATGTGCATCAACACATAAACACCTGTACCAACATGAAACATAAGAGACTAGCAATAGGTTTTTTCCTTTCTCTAATTTGTAACCAACCCCTCTAAATGATGACAAATCTTTATAACCTATGGGTCTGAATGACTAAAAACCATGTAATTTTTTCTGGGAAAAGCATTATTTTCCCAAACATAATATTTTATAGACTGACTCCAGCAGTTTCTTAGACAGTGTCAGGACAGGAATGGGTTAAGGGGAAATAGTTGCTGCATGGACCTTGATCCATAGTGAAGAATTTGGCTCAGAAAAGAAAGGGGTAGGCACAGCAGCTACATTGGAAGCTTGTGGGCAGAGAGCCTGCCTGCCTGCAAAGAAAAGAGTGCCGGCTTCCCGAGCTGTAGACCCCAGCAAAAGCGTCACAATAGCACCCCACCCCACAGCTTAGCAAACAAAGGAGGTTTCTCTCTACCACTCCGCCATGCCCCATCAAGTGTGTCCCTGCCCCCTCCAGACAATGAGCCCCAAGTCACTAGCTTGGACCCGAAAGTCCTTGGAATGGTCCAAAATAAGACTCAAGGGAAGGAGTTGAGTTTGACTGACCCATTCTTACGGGAAGTAACAAAGTAATGTTACAAACAGAAAGACATTAAAAACAACACTGAATGAAAAGTACCAGCGTGGTGCACGAAAAAGAAACCAGAAACGGGCTGATGGAGTTCCTTTTGCCACGGAGCGACCCTTTGTCCCAGTTCAGCCAAAGAAACTCTCTGCCCCTCCCAGGTGGATCCGGGATGCCTATCGGCCTACACGGAAGGGGTACCTCTAATGTGTCCATCAGGCAAAACTCCAGTCTCCAGATTCATTTATCCCAAGCTTCTTAGAAAAACAGAGAACAGGGAGCAGAACAGTGACAGTCAGAACAATGACAAACCAAAACAAAGAGCGCTCACGTTACACTCACCAGCCAAGCGGGTTTCAGTGCTGACCTGTCAGGAGTCTTAAGGGGACGTCCCTGACAATGCACCATATGTTAGAGTCCACAAGAAGTCCTATGAAAGATGACCAGTCACACATGCCATCAGCAAGAGTGTTTTATTAACAAAAAACTGCCAACGAGTTGGGGTGCCACATGGCCACAGCCAGAGGCTCAAGGGCCCCACTTTAAACTGGGTTAGGAGAATTCCAGGGAGGAGAGATTAGCCTGGGGACTGATTGGAACAGGGAGATTAGCCTGAGGGCTGATTGATAGGCGGCTCTAGTGGCTAGGGTAACCACTTTCCAGAAGCAGGGTAGGGAAAACAGTCCTTAGCTATCAGGAGACCATGATCATCAGCTAGCAGAAGGCTATTAGGTGCCTGTTGATTGGTTGCCCCTGAGCTGTGGATCTCCTGAGAACTGGTTGCTCAGCTCCAGCCTCCTCCAGTAGACTGAAACTAAGGCTTGGTCCCTGGCAGGGGCTATTAGAAACCTGGCATGGCTCTGGTCTGGCTCCATCGCCCTCTCAAAGACAAGAAGCCATAGAAGAGAGTTCCTAAAAACTGTGAAATGATGCTGAAGTATAGCTCCTCACAGTTGATGGCTTCAGGGTGGGGAGCAGGTTCAGTTTTCTTTAAGCGGCTGGCCACCTGGAGTTTACCATGCTCTGATGAGTAATAGGCAACGCGAATTGGACTTGGTGGGTTTCTTTTAGGGGAGAGAGGATGCAATGGTGGGAGGGTGGACCTGGGAGGAATGGGAAACCTGTGTGATCAAAGTGCATTGTATGAGATTTCCAAATAATTAATAAAAATATTATGTTGGGGACAAGAAAAGAAAAAGATTGGAGAAGAGAGGAGGCAGAAAGAATTTAAAAGCAGGAGGATGGAGAAGGAGGCTGCAAATGCTGCTCTCTGGACCTTTCGGGAGAGGGAAAAGCATTCTTTGGGGATGCGGCCACTGGTAAATTGTCCGTACACCAGGGGATTGTTCCCAACTCATGCACATATGGGTAGCATATAATAATAATAAAGGTAATAAAAACTTTTGTGTTATCCTTAAGAAAGGAAAGTCCTGTGTGCTCAAGCCTCATCAAGTACGGGAAATGAAACAGGGACAGAAAAGTAAATAAAGTAAATAACAGGGACGCGGAGAGTGACTCTCACAGGTTCAGAAAACAGAGTGAATAGCGTGGCCTGCAGGGAGAGGACACAGGCAGGGTGTGCAAAGCACAACTGCACTGTACACTTAAAGTGGCTAAGGTGGTAAGTGCTGTGTGCTGTCCGCCATTCATTCTCTCTCTCTCTCTCTCTCTCTCTCTCTCTCTCTCTCTCTCTCTCTCTCTCGGCTGAGTGATCCCATAAGCAGATGAAGTTATGAATTACTGGTACTAATGAAATGCAGAGAAGAGGAAAAGCAGAAGACTTGTGGTCACAAGGTTGCAGACTTATTCACAAGTGCATCCCCAAAACTTCTGCTCTAGCAGCTGGAACAGAAGGCGATAGAGGGCTGAGGGGATGGTTCTGAGGAAAAGAGCCCTGACTGCACAAGCATGAGGACGTGAGTTCAAATCCCAGGACTTACGTAAAAAGATAGACATGTCTCTTTGTGTCCGAAACCCTGCACTGTGGGGGTGGGGACCGGACCATTAGTGGGCTTGCTGTTCATTAGCTTAGCTCCAGTGTCAGTGAGAAGCCTGCCTCCGAGGAATAAAACAAAGAGAGCGATAGAATGGAACACTGGCATCCTCCTCTGGCCTCTGTGGAAGTGCACAAACATACACAACTGTGTCACTCACTACACACACAATTCTTGCTCACACTCTTGTGTGTACTCACACATACACACATGGAAATAAGATTTAAAAAAATCCACACACAAAGCTGGTTCAATTTTTCTCCTAAATTTTACTCTTTTCCTGTTTGGGGAGGGGGCTGTCGTCGTCGTCATCATCATCATCATCACTCTTCGCTTGCCTCGAATTTGTGACAATCCTCCGGTATCATCTACCTGGCTCTTTGAGATGGGTCTCTCCTTTGTCTTGGCACTCTTCAGTCAGGCTGGGGGCTGGCAGCAAGCCCCAGAGACACTCCTCTCACAAACCACAGAAGTGCTAGACCCACCAATCGAGAGTGAGACCACTACCACAATTCAATTTTGAAGCAAGCATTAATAAATATTGGCCAGGATAATGGACTCTGGCCAGGTCCCGTTCCAGGGTTCCCAGAAAATGGCAACAAGTCATTTTGAAGAGGCTTAAAAGGGCAATCCCAGAAGGCTACCATATTTCCCATCAGGTCCAATTAGGGGCAGACATTTATCCGGATGTACTTCCTGCTTGCATACCTCCAGCCTACATCCAATCATGGGCAGGCATACATCCTGACCTATTTCCTGCCCGCTTGCCTCGAGTCTACAGCGCTCAGTACATCTGGTGCGGGTGGGTCACACAAATTTGTTTAGAGGAATTAAAACCTTATTATGGCTTGTTATCTTAAATAAATAGCCTCCAGCATTTCAGGAAGTATCTGTCCTCAGGCAAGAGGGTTTACAGGTTAGAGGCATTTTTGTCTCTTGGATCTCTTAGGCACAGTAATTAAAACTTAAACCATAACTTTGGGTCTCACAGAAGACTGGTTTCAATAACTCCCTTAGTTTACAGGTGAGAGCAGCTGACAGAGTGGCAGCAGCTTCTCCTTTTGCCTCAGTGTCTCCTTTTTAAATTTTAATTACATCTGTACTTCTTTTGGGTGGGTTGCCCACATGCCACTGGACAGCCAGTGGAAGTAAAGTCTCCTATGTGGGTCCAGAAACTGAACTTGGAGCAGTAGGCACCTTGTGGTCTTCTGAGTGAGAATGGCCCCTATAGGCTCAGATGTTGGGATGCTTGGTCCCCACTTGGCAGAGCTGTTTGGGTAGGTTTGGGAGGTATGGCCTTGCTGGGGAGAAGGTATGTCACTGAGGGGGGGCTTTGAGGTTACAAAGTCTCATGCAGTGTCCAATGTGTTTCTTCTGCCTCTTGAGCCTTGTAACCACAAGAGCTATGAGCCCTTGGCTTCTGCTCCAGCTGCCACGCCTATGGCCTCCACTCTATGTCATGGACTCTAGTCCCTGGAACTGCAAGCCTTTCTTCCATAAGCTTTGGTCATGGTGTTTCATCCCAGCAGAAAGAAACCTGTACCTGCTGGGCTGCCCCACTGGCCCCCAATGCCTCTCTTTCTTTTTTAGAGATTCAGCACACGTGGACATACAGGAGAGACCAGTTTCTGGAAGATTACCTTCACTACTGTCGTCCAGCATGCAAAGCTTAGTAGAGCTCTTACCTCAGAGGGAAGAAGAGAGATTATTCTGAAGGAAATCTGAGCACCATGGCCCCGGAACCCAGATTCAGGATGTCCCAAATGCAATGATTCATAGTGGTAACTATTTCACGATGTCCTTATAGTAGCATAACAAACAAACAAAAAGAATAAAACTAGGTCCTTTACAGATAGTAATGTAGGCAGACATTTCCTGTCCTGACTGCCGGCTCCCAAATAACCAACACAGAGACTTACTATTACTTATAAATGCTCAATTGATAGCTCAGGTTTGTTACTAATTAACTCTTACACTTAAATTAATCCAGATCTCTTATCTATGCTTTGCCATGTGGGTCATGGTTTGTTACCTAGTTTTCTTTACTTCCTGTTTCCTCGGTGGCTGAATGATGTCTCCCTTGACTCCACCCCTCTTCATTCCAGTATTGATTGTCCTGTCTAACTTTATCCCACCTTGCTATAAGCCAATCAGTTTTTTATTAACTAATGAAAGTAATCCATATTCACAGTGTGCGGCATTGTACTATGCTAGCAGAGGGATAGGGAGAAGGCTCAGTTGAAGCACTTGTGATGTAGTCATGAAGACCTGAGTTCAGTCCCCAGAACTCATTTAAAAAAGCCGGACACAGCGGTACACACTTGCTATCCCAATGCTGGGAACCAGAGGAAGCTTCCTTGGAGATCTTTGGCCAGCTGGTCTATCCTGTTCAGAATGATCCTGGCCTAGTGAGAGATCCTGCCAGAAAAGATAAGGTGGATAACACCTAAGGAAAGATACCCAAGTTAACCTCTAGCCAACTCACACACGCACACATGCACACACACGCACACATGCACACACTCACACACATGCACACACATGCACACATGCAAGCACGCACACACACAGAGTCACATAGGCAAACACACACGCATGCACACAGGCAAACACACACATACACGTACATGCACACTACAATGATGGAAATAGGCAAGCAGATTACAGAAAAGCAAGAAATCTCTGCCTCGGATGTTATCTGATGACATTCTTAGACTTTTGGTGTTTGGAAACCAGGTGTTTGTTTGTACATTTCAAAAGGGCTCTTACCTAATAGTTGCAAGGACATTAGGTCAAACGCCCGGTGGGCAATAAATGGCTTTGAATGGGGCTAAAGACAGCCCAGGGCGACTTGTCTCCCCGCAATCTCAGTTCTGGTCAGTGAGCCTTGGAGAGCCTTTTCAGGGCAGCCCAACTTGTTTCCTAGGACCTTTAGCTCACGTTACAAAACAAAGCAGTGGATGAACTGTGGCCATGGACAAACAGGCCAATTAGCAGGAGCAATGGCCCCGGAGCACACACGGATAGGACACTGGTTCCTACATGTGCTTTGGGAAACAGTGTGGACTTGAAACCATATTGCTGGACCCTGCTCCTAATATTTCTGATTTAGTAGCTCTAAGGTGAACTCTGGAATCGCTCTGTCAGATCAAGTCCTGGGGAGCTGCTGAAGCTGCTGCTTTGAGCACTTCCCTTGAGAGCAACTGCTCTGGGGGCAGTGGCATTGGAAAGGGGGTTGCTATTTGTAAAACTATTGGTTCTCTGTCCAGATTTCATTCTCGCTGCACTTTCAGATCCTTTGGAGAAATTGTCCACATCATCACCCTGCTCATTGACTCAAGTAAGATCCAGGAATGAACATTTAGGGATCCTCCTCAGTTATCAAGGGAGAATGATAAATGGTGAATATGAGCTTGGTTACATCTCTTTGATAGTCATGTCTTGAACTAAGACATGTCAAGGATATAGGAGAATTCCAATCCAGCCCCTTGTGCTAATGTCCAAGAGGCCTTGGCATCCTCTAACAACCCACCGCTGGTCCAGCTATTTAAATGCTTTCAAGTGCAGAAGAGTCACTGGGAGGTCAGAAAACAGGCAAATGCCAACTCTGTGGGCCTGGATGGAGCCTGGCATCTCTAACTACAACCTGAAGCTTGCAGTCTGTAGGCCACACCATGAAAAGCAAGAATTGGCTGCCCCCTAATTTCACCCCAGTCACTTGGGGGGCCTTTTCCCTGTTTTTGTATTAGCATGTGTTGATTATACAAAATAAGGGAGGAAGAGACTCAGTTAGGAGATATAGTGATGGTTCCAAAGTTGGGCCATGGAAAACCTAGGCAACAGCAAAGAAATAGAAAATTAGGGTGTGAGAGACTTTTAAGGTGGCCAAAGATGAGGAAGGCAAGAGAATAGCCAGAGCTGCACACTTTCCAGTCACTAGGGACAAGGAGGATGCTTCAGCTAGAGGCCAAGTAACAAGCAAAATCTGCAGGCTGAAAGCTCATGGAGGCAGAACACCCAGCAGTGCATCACCTGACACACCTGTGCACGGTGCAGCACATCACCTGACACACCTGTGCACGGTGCAGCGCATCACCTGACACACCTGTGCACGGTGCAGTGCATAACCTGACACACCTGTGCACTATGCAGTGCATCACCTGACACACCTGTGCACGGTGCAGTGCGTCACCCTGACACACCTGTGCACGGTGCAGTGCGTCACCCGACACACCTGTGCATGGTGCAGTGCATCACCTGACACACCTGTGCACGGTGCAGCGAGTCACCCTGACACACCTGTGCATGGTGCAGTGCATCAGTCTGACACACCTGTGCATGGTGCATTGCATCAGCCTGACACGCCTTTGCCCAGTGCAGCGAGTCACCCTGACACACCTGTGCACGGTGCAGGGCATCAGCTGACACACCTGTGCACGGTGCAGCGAGTCACCCTGACACACCTGTGCACGGTGTAGTGCATCACCTGACACACCTGTGCACGGTGCAGTGTGTCACCTGACACACTTGTGCATGGTGCAGTGCATAACCTGACACACCTGTGCATGGTGCATTGCATCAGCCTGACACACTTGTGCACACTGCAGTGTGTCAGCCTGACACACCCATGCTCAGGCAGGGGCAGCTAGAGATGTTTGAGAAAAATGAGAGAAAAGATTATAATGGAGAGCTGGCTACGTTTCACACAGTGAGAACCTGGGAGTTGTTTCCCAGAGCCAGAGGCAAAGCCTTGGCGTGGGGCCCCTCAAAGCTTACATGCTCTGAGATCCCTGAAGAGGATATCCAGGAAAGTTCTGCCTCGAATGGGGGCCAGACAGGAACTAGAATTGTCATTTCTAGATGACTTTCCCTGGGGCCCACGCAGGGCACCATTCTGGGTGCCATTAGCCCATCCTGTCCACCTTCGTCTGTGCCCCCCAAACCAAGATAATAAGCCTCCCTAACCCAAAAATCCAAAATCTAAAACTTAGAAGTTTAGGCCACCAGTGGAAAATTCCACATGTGACCTCCCATGACAGCTGCAATCAAAACACAGGTGCATGGAAAACAGTGTAGAAAATTGCCTTCTGGCTATGCAGAAAAGGTTTACACAAAGCATCACTGAACTGAGTGTTTATCTTGGGAACCTTTCCCGAGATACCTTACTGTATCTATGCATATTCCAACATCCTAAATCCAAAGCACTTCTGGTCCCAAACATTTTGGACGGGAAAACTTGATGTGTAATGTTGAGCATATGCCAGACCAGAGAGATACTGAAAAAATAATAATAAACAGTCAAATAAATAAATAATGGGGCCAGAGAGGCACCTCGCTGGGTTAGGCACCAGCTGTGCCAGCCTGAGGACCTGTTAGGATCCCCAGCATCCAGATGAGGAGAGCGAGCAGGTCGCTACAAGTGTCTGTCACCCCAGCAATATCGCCCTCACTGACTGGCCAGATCTAGTGAGAGACCCTGTCTCAAAAATAATAAAGGGGAGAAGATCTCCCTCCCCTCTCCATTTAGGATGTAGGTTATAACACCTCAGCGGCCTGAGGAAAAGACAGCCCCACTGCCTGCACCCAGAAAAGGAGGCAACTGGTTTCTACTCCCAATGCGCACCATCCCCCTCTAGTCTCTGCCGTCTCTGCTGGAACGTTCGAAAAGAAGCCACACTAATATGATGAACTTGAGGGGTTAGGTAAATTAGGGTGTCTGGTGTTTTCACCCAAGACCTTATGGGGTCGATTTGCACACTTTCGGCTTTTGTTTCCAAACCTTTAAAGATAGCCCCTAGAAGAAGTACTCCGGTGTAACTCCTGTAGTGCAAATGCATGTCCCAAAATAAAAGCAAGACGTTGAGTTGCGAATTTTGCACCAGTAAATGTTCTATGGGCCTCACTTGCAGGACTCCTGGAGCGTGTTGCCGCGCCGCACGTTGCGATGCCGCCACCTAGTGACCATACATGAAAGAGCTGCGGAAGCCTGGGCGTCTAAATCACCAGATCTTAGGGTAGGCTGCATCCTGTTAACACCAGCCTGGGCGGTGGCTGTTTTTAGCTGGGTCTCTCCTTCTGTGCCACTTTCATCATGGAAACTGGCTCTCTAGGCCCAAAAAAAGCTGCGGCGTGCTCTGCAAAAGCTGTTTAAGGGCCAATTTTAGCTGCATTTCTTAGAATTTGGGCTCCGAGGAGGAAGGAGGGATGTGCGGTTCCCAGGAAGTTCTGCATCTTCCTTCCGGGGAAGAAGGTGAGATCATCCACTCTTCGGCTCTCAGCTTCTGCAAAGAGAAGAGAACTTTGAAATTTTTCGAGGCAGCAGCCGCTGCGTTCAGAAACTTTTACCACGTTCCGTTAGAATTTTCTCTACTTAGGTCATCACACCTGAACTTTAAAATTAACCTCTCAAGAAAGCTTCTAATTATGACTATGAAGAAATTATGACTTGGAAAAGTTAAGTGACTTGCTAGCGTCAAAGAGTCGTGATATCACCTCCAGTTTGTGCTCTGAACCCATAACCCAAACAAGACATCCATCCATCCGGTTGAAAGTCCCGGGGCTGAGGAGCCTGCGCAGTTGGTAGACTGTGCCGGGCTTGCGCGGCCCTGGGTTCACACATTAGGTGGGCGGAGGGCACACAGCCTGCCATCTCAGCATGCAGAGAAGCAGAGGCAGGAGAATCAAAAAACAAACAAACAAACAGAGATGGGCATCGTCCCATCATCACATGTACTCTATGACCTCTGCTGCCAGCTCACTGGGCCGCCTTAGACAAGCCAATTTCTCTGGGTCTGTTTCCTCTACCGGCAGAATGGATGTAAGAATCACAGTGCCTGCCTCATAACGTTGTCAAGATTCACGTAGAATTATGAACCCCCATGACTCAGTAGCTCCACTTCTTGGCTTGAGTACCTCCCAAGACTCCCACACGATCCTACAGATTCCAGAAGATGGATGGAGTTAGGTTCCGCGCAGCGCATACACACACACACACACACACACACACACACACACACACACACACCGGAAAAAGCCTGATATATCTGGTGTCATGTTCTGTGAGCCAAGGACAACAGCATACTCCCTGTACTGGTCCTCAGCACTGCCTTAAACTTACTCTCCTGGAACTGTCCTCCAAGGGAACACTGTTTCACAAACCACAAGCTGAGAAAGGGCTCTCTGGAGCTGTGACCTGTGCCTTATTTCCAGTCACATCTGGGAGACAAACTGCCTTTTCCAGTACACTAGACACTCCTGAGGGTGAGGCTTTGTCTTATCACCGCACTAGGCCCATTGCCCTTCCCAGCACCTGGCACACAATAGGTCTATGCCAATGGAGGAAGCATGTCAGACCCTCGTGGTAGTCACGAGAAGTGCAAAAACATGAACAAGCCTCAGAAGACATGTTATGAGGCAGACTGACAAGCAGTCAGCTGGAACTGATGGACTGGGGGAGCTGAAGGAGCAGGCACGGGAGTCAGGGAGAGAAACATGAAATCACATAAAGACCCCAACCTAGCTCGGTGGGGGCCTATCAAACAACCCCTTGGTCCTGAAGTTTGAGTGTAAAATGTCCCCCACGGGCTCATGTGTTTAAACACTCGATCTCCTGTTGGTGGTATTATTTTCCAGGGGTGTGAAGCATCCCCATTTCCTGACTTCAACCCTGGGACTTCAAACTCCTGCCCGTGTCTCACCCAGCATGCTGGCCTGTGCCTCCTTGGAAGTCCAAGATACGCCTTCATTCTTGTCAGACGCTTGCCACAGCCATGAGATCTCACCTGAGTGTATCCCACACAGTGGGAGTGTACAGGAAGGAGAGAGGAGACCGGTGGTCTCTTGGGGGCAGGGGTGCTGGCCACATGACCAGCCTGTTGGCCTGGGTGCCACACAGTGCCAAGGTATAATGGTTAGCTCGACATTGTGACAGGATCTAGAATCCTCCGTGGCAAACCTATAGGCATGCCTCTACCCAAGCCACGCTAACTGTGGGTGGCACATGCACCAGCTGGGGTGAGCATCCATCCCTCCTGCACTGGCTGCAGATGCAATGAAATGCTCCACCATCTCCAGCTCCTACAGTCGTGATGTACCTGCCATGGCTGTTCCAGCCTCAGATGCTCAGTGTGAGCCCAAATGAACCTTCTTTCCTTAATTGTTTCAATCTTTTGTGGCACTGAATGACTAATACAAAGGACAGAGACCTTCCTTGACAAATCTCAGTTTCAACCCAACCCCCACTCCCGGCCCCAGAAACCTGCCTAAACGGCTCCATCCAGGACTCTAGCTTTTGCTATTTTCCTCTAAGGTCGAGGTTCATGCCTTAGGATCTGTAGCAGGAAGAGTCCCAGATGACTCATTTAATCACAGCTAAGTGGCAGGCTCCCCTTTCCCATCACTTTCTTCCCTTGCCTGTGACTGTCACCTGGCTGGGACCGGGTGGCACAGCTCTTCCGTGAAGTTACTGTAACCCAGTTCTCCGGGGGCACTGCTGTCCTGTGGGGAATAGCTGAAAACATCTCCAGGCATTTCTGTTGTCACAGCTGGAAGGTTGAAGGTTGCTAGGGACGTCAAGTAGGTAGAGCAGGGATGCCGCTAAGGGCCCTGAAGTGGCCAGCACACCACATCCCTGCCCTTCGGTCACCCAGTGTTACCTGGCAGGGAGCATCAGCAGCTGAGACCTCACTTACCCCACAATGAACTGGTTCAGGAGTAAGTGACTGAGAGAGCCACTGGGCACTACTGGACCCTTTCAACCCCTCCTGGATAAAGTCCAATGAACAGAGCATGGCTCTGGGTTTTCCTGACTTTATTTCTGCTTTATTACATCCATCTTCCTGTGATTTCAATCAGTTACACCATCGGTGACCCTGAACCTCAGCCATTCCCTGCTTTGCAATCTGACTACATTGGTGTAGACCTAGTGTGTGTCAGGTACTATGTGGGGAAATTCCCTGTTTTGAAGTCTGACTATGTTGGTGTAGACCCAGTGTGTGTCAGGTGCTATGTGGGGCACTGAGCACAGACTGGCAAATAAGACACAGTATCTACCTCCAGGAAGGTTTAGTATACAGGAGCAGGCAAAATTCGTTCCTCTGGTGTAATTGGACATAGGACACTAGATGACACAGCTCTGGAAAGCCATTTCTCGTTGTATGGCCTATGACACATGTCCCTGCAGGACAGCTTCAGAAAAGCAAGAGACTATATGGCTGCTCTGCCATTGACTAACATGGTAGCTGTGAAACACTAGAAAGCCAAACAGAGGCCGTGCATTCAAGAGGAGGCAGCTTAACTGTCCCTGGAAGAGAATGGAGACAGCCGGGAATAGACAAGCAATATGCCTCACCATGGAAAGGATGGGCAGGTGTTTAACAGAGAAACAAACACCAGCGAGACTGTCCAATCCCAAACAGTGGTAGCAGATGTCACAGTGGGAGCCAAGACCTCATTAAAGGCCTAGTGTGAGCTTAGGGACCCGGTGGGGCAGCTGGCTCTGAACTCATGCCAGCTCCATGAAACACACAGTTATCATCGGGCAGATTGTGAAGGAGGAAAGCGGACTTTCTCATTAAATGGTCAGAGTGTCCCAACTGAGAAGCTGCAGCAGAACGGGCATCAAAAGTATGGCACCAAACTCCAGAAGCTATGTGCTTAACAGCTCCTCCTCTTAGTCTAAGGAAAGCATTTAGAAGTCAAGAAGGAATAGGTGATCTGGAGTTCAAAGCACCAGCAGAGATGATAACTTCTCAGAAGAAAGGAGGCAGACTCTGGAAACAACCAAATGCCAAGCTCTCTGCTCCATCCTTGCCTCTGTGGAACTGAGAAGGGACCTCGGATTACTTTGTGACTAACCTCAGCTGATAGCTCACAGGACAACCACAAAGAAGGCGTTTGAGGCATGCTGCAATCAATTAGTAATGTCTTACGGGAAAAAGTGGCGCACTTAAGCGTAGGCTTGCATCTCTGCTGTGACCAATAGGGGGCCACTGAAAGTATCTAAATAGGTTGTTTTCTTCTTCCTGTTATAACAGAGTACTACTGAGAGAATAATTTGTAAATAACAGAAGTTCATTTAGATCACAGTTCCGAGCCTGGCACTGCACCTGGCAAGGGCCTTTGTGCTATGTGAGCCCTTGGAAGAATGCAGAGTGCATCAGAGAAAACAGTGGGTCTAACTCATCTTTTCATCAGATCCACACTCTCGTAATAATTAACACACTAGATCCCTTCACCTGGGCAGAGACCTTCCGGTCTTAATCAACTTCTTAAAGTTCCCACTTCTTACTGCTGTTACAATGACAATTGGATTTCAATACTAAGATGGCCTGGTGAGCAAAATGCTCACCATACAAGCATGAGGATCTTAGTTCAAATCCCCAGGGCCCACATAGTGGTGTGGGATTCCCCTCTGTATGCTGTGAATATGTTTTATTACCATTGGTTAATAAAGAAGCCTACTTTGGCCTATGGCAGGGCAGAATATAGCTAAGTGGAAAAACTAAACTGAATGCAGGGAGAAAGAAGGTGGAGTCAGACAGACACCATGTAGCCACCCAAGAAGCAAGATGTGAGGTAACAAACCATGAGCCTCGTGGTAAAATATAAAAAATAAAAATGGGTTGATTTAAGATGATAAGGCTTCTTAGCTAATAAGAAGCCTGAACTTACAGGCCAAAGAGTATGTAATTAATATTAAGTCTTGGGGTGGTTATTTCATAAGTGGCTTTGGGAACAGGTGGAGAAAACCCTGTCCAGGGGCACAAACAGAATGGAGAATATTTTTAGCTACAAGATGGGACCAAACAAATCTGCAATTTCAGTGCTCCAATAGCAAGACGGAGGCTCAGGCGGGAGAATTCCTGGAAGATCACACTGCAGGAATAAGAAACCCTGTCTCAAACAAGGTAGAAATCAAGGACCACTCTTGATTCTATGATCGATTGATAGAACTGATAGAATCTGATTGTCACATTGATACACACGAACACATAGGAATGAATGAGGGCACAAACACACACAAAGATACACAGATGTACAGAGAAACGTAAGCACACAGGCATACAATCAAGGTTGTCCTCTGACCTCCACAAGCTTACCATGTGCGCACACACATGCACACACAAACAGAGAGAGAGAGAGAGAGAGAGAGAGAGAGAGAGAGAGAGAGAGAGAGAGATCTTGTTTAAATTCAAGATTGGTTTTTGAAGGCGACATGCAAGCCCTAGGATGTACCTCAGCAGAGTACAGGCTGTCAATGTCCACTCACAGCAGAATCAGACCTGGGTTCTGTGGGAGGAAGCATTGCCTTCCAAATGTGAACCCTGAACATGGTGGCCTGTTTTATCAGGGAGACTTTGTAAAATATTGTCACAGCTCTCATCACTTGCTCAGTTGCTGTTCAACCTCATTTAGGATCCATGAAATTCATCAGTGATTTTTCCCTGCCAATCAATCCTAACTTTTTAGTTAGGATTTGGTTCTGACGTAATATGGATTCATTAGTGAATAGATAAGTAAATCAGAAAAGTGGACTCTGCTCAAGAAAGAACTAAAACACACACATGGTATATTTACAAATCAATAACATATATAATTGTACAAATACATAGACATAAGTTCCAATGCATGCTCATAAGCGTGTGCACATGTATGTGCACTACACACACGCATGCACAGAGGTACAAGTGTACAAATATTCATAGCACTTGCATACATATGACTGTATATATGTAAAGATAATACATATGTATACATATGCACATGGATATATGCACATTGATACACGCACACACATAGGAATGCATGAGGGCACAAATGCACACCGAGACACATAGATGCACAGAGAAACATAAGCACATACGGCATACACACAGACCTACAGAAATACTGGCACACAAGAACACTTTTAGACACTTATGCACACAAGCACACAGGGACACATGCAGACATGTATATTCACTAACTCACAGACACACACAGGCACATATACACACAAGCCAACAAACATATGGGGACACATACAGACATATGCACAGAGCTGGCAAGGGCGGCCTGAGCGGTACCATTTACTTATTAACCAGTAGTAAATTTGCCTTCTAAACAAGTTATTTGCTCTGCAGACAAATAACTCCTGTGTGCCTGTTTTCTTCTGGCAAATAATGAAAATTAAACTATAGTCTGCAAGAAGCTGTTACCACAGTTACCCGCAAATTCTGAGTGCTCGGCAAATGCTGGATGATATTAAAACATCCGTGAGGGGGCCAGCAAGATGGCGTGGAAGGTAAAGTACTCACTGCAGCAGTTTGACTGCCTAAGTTTAATCCCCAGAATGCACGCAAAGACAGAAGGAGAACCGACCCCACAGAGCTGTCCTTGAGCCTCCCCCACCCTCGTGCCATGGCACACACGTACTCACACTCTCACACGGAAATGCACATACACACACTTGCAGAATAATAATGAAGTTTTAAATATAAGTATTTTACATAAACAGACACAGAGACACAAAAAGACATATGTACACAGGCATGAAGAAACATGTAGACACACAAGGACACACAGAAAATACACAAACATGCTCACATACAGAGACAAGAGCGACAGACGTACAGCGTACAGACACGCAGGCATGATCATTGCAGGAGCTGCTGAGGACAAAAAAAAAAAAAAGCCAAGCTTGCAACTCCTGGGACAAGGACACCATACGTCACACACATGGATTCCTCTTCACTGTGGCCAGGATCTCGAGATCAATCACTAAATGTATTCTCAGTATCACCTCCTCCCACCTGCAGGGCTGACACTGGCTTCTCCGTCACCATGGAGACAGTGGGGCTCCAGCGCTTGCCATTCAAGAATGCCAGGATGATGCAGATACTTTCCACACAGGTGCCCCTACCTCTGCTGGGGCTGGATGGACTCCTTAAGTACAGAATTTGGGCTGACTTCACTGCCTGGCAAGAGTTTTCCACCTCCTTCTAACTCCTGATCTGGTCCTGCCCACAGGGAGGAGAAGTGGTGCCTCAAAAGAGTCTCTACAGCCTTCCTTCACTTTGCGCCCTGCACAACCGGAGCTCAGCTCCCCCTCCTGCTCTGAGCCAATGAAGCAATTTAGACTGTGTAGCGGGACTCAAGAATAAAGTCCTGGTTGATAACATGGTGTTTCTGCATGAGCTCTGAGGCTCAGAGAAGTTAAGTAACTGAACAAAACTCACACAGCAGAGCAAAGAGGTGTGTGTGTGTGTGTGTGTGTGTGTGTGTGTGTGTGTGTGTGTGCATGTCCATGTGCTCTTGGGTGCATGTATGTACATATTGGTCAGAGGGTGACATCAGACATCTCCCTCGGTCACTTTGCACCTTATTTTCCAAGATAGGGTTTCTCACTGAATCTGGTACTCACGGATAGGCTAGATCAGCTGATCAGCAAGGCTCCCGGGATCCTCTCATCCCTGCCTCCCCAGCATGGTGGTTATAAGAGCAGGCCCCCAAGCTTGGCTTCTCCCACAGGTGCTGGGGATCCAACCTTGGCTCCTCGTGCTCACATTGCAGATGTTTTACAGACTGAGCTGTTCGCCCAGTGAGATGGGATTTGAACCCAACTCTGACTCAGAGGCTCTGGACCCCTGAAACTAGGGATGCAGCTCAGTGGTCCAGTGTTCTGCTGAGAACTTTCTAGAGCAGAAATTTCCACACTGTGAACCTCTCTCCTGTAACTGGGCTGTGGGAAGAAGCTGTTCTGTGCCTCCATCCTGACCCCTGGTGGTTTCTGACCATCTCTCTGCTCCTTGACTTAGCCAAGAAGGACCCCGCCTTCACCTTCTCTACACATTGCTCTCTGTGCACTTGGGTCTCTGCCAAACTTTGTTTTCTATAAAGAGGCCCCTGGGGATGGGAAAGTGCTGCCAGTGCTGGTCTGTCCCAGAGGCTCTGAGGGAGAACCTGCTTCCTGCTGTAGCCATCCTGACAGGAGAGGCAGCTCTCCACAGAGAAGCGATGGCGCCTCTCCCAGAAGCTATCAGACCCACAAAGAACTAGATTTCCCCAGAAATACCAAACAGGGAAGGCTGGAGACCCAATGTCAGCCAGGGGAGGAACTTTTCTCCCAGAGAGAGATTTCACAGTTTCACGAGAAATGTGAACAAGACAATGTTGGTGGGTGCCCAGAGGAGATTAGTAGAGAATCCTCTAGAGACAGATAAATCATGAGGGCTCTGCCTCGCTCAGTGGTTTAAGCCATCAGAGATTTCAAACTTCAAATAGACTAGCAGGAGGTGACACAACTCACAAAGGCGGGGCCTGATTGATGAATGTCAACCACTGGACACAGGTCCTTGTGGCACTCTCCTGCTCTGGCACCTTCTTACAATGGCTCTGTTCTTCTTCCTACATGCCATGAAGTGAAGTGCTTCCCTCTCCCCTTCCAGTCCATCATGATGTGAGATGCTCCAACCTCAGCTTCCTATTTGTTACAATACTACGGCTCTGACACAAGCTAGCACTACCATGATGCTTGCCTAAGAACAGCAGTCCACGTGACCATGGACTGAATCCTCTGAGATCAAGGTAAATCTTTCTTCCCTTAACTTCTTTTCTCAAGTATTTTAGTCATAGAAAGAAAGGAAAAGAGGGAGGGAGGGAGAGACGAAGAGAGGGACGGAGGGATGAAGGGAGGGAGGGAGGGAGGAAGAGAAGCAAGGAGAGAGGGAGGGAGGAAGGGAGGGACGGAGGGACAAAGGGACAGAGGGAGAGAAACAAAGAGCTAAAGTGTTACATAACCAGAGACTGAAAGTGCCATTCTGCCTTCTGTGGGTACCATTGCATGTGACCCATCACCCCAGTTCTTGACAAATGTTAAAGGCCTTCTTCAGATTGTAGTTCAAGGAGTGCTCTCTTGGAGATACCTGGGGAAATGCCCAAGTGGCAGCAGAAAGAAATCCCTTTCAGCCCCCAAATCAAATACTCAACTGTCGAAGCTATAGAGTGTCTAGATCAGGGGTTCTCAATGTGTGGGTCTTGACCTCTTTGGGAGGTCCAATGACCTTTATACAAGAGTTACCTAAAACCACCAGAAAACACAGATATTTACATTAGGATTCATAACAGTAGCAAAATTAAAGTTACGAAGTAGCAACAAAAATGATTTTATGTCTGAAGGTCAGCACAGCATGAGGAACTGCATTAAAGGGCCGCAGCATTAGGAAGGCTGAGAACCACCGCTCTGGACACAGATTGATGGGTCAGAGTGGAATAGCTGTGGCCAGGGTGTAACCGCCTAAGAGCAAGGAAGAGCTTCCTCCTTCTCCCTTCTCTCCCACTTTCCTTCTTTCCCTCTCTCGAGACCCTTGCCTTTTTCTCTCCGCTCACCTCTCCTCTCTCTTCTCTCTCCCACCCCCTTCACTCTCTCTTCCCATCTCTTTCCCTACCCATTTTCTGCCAGCAGTTTTCCGACAAGGTGTAGCATATTGCAAGCAATTGTGAGGTATACCACCAGGTGATCCGTTGCTAATAATAAAGTGTTGAATGCTGCAGATCCATGTACAAGTAGGCTCAAGGTTATTCTCATAAATATTGCTTTCACTCACTGAATTCTGATGAGGCTTCTCCAGAGGGAAAGGAACGAAGGGAGGGCACAGCAACCAACAAGGAGGGGAGGCGTGCAGACCAAGGATGACAGGACGCTGGGGCCCCTTCTCTGTGCCAGGTGCTCTGTGAGATATCTGAAGGCATGTGTCACCTCTTTCTGGGCACCAAACACAGGTGCATCCTTCCAGGTCTAAAGACTAGGAGGAGAAATGCAAATTAGAAGGTGGGGTCGCTGTTCAACATTCAATTGGCAGTTCATGCTGAGTTTGCTCCAACAGATATTATCAAGACAGCAAAGACGGAGGGACAAGGCACAAAGACGGAGGGACAAGGCCTCACAGAAGTTGTTGGGAGTAATGTAATTGTCATGGGTCTGGATGCCATGACTTTCCTGACCTCAGTTCTAATGTACTCCTCTTCATCCACCAGTGGGGTGAAGGGTGCTCCTCTGCAGAAAGGCTGCTTGAATAAAAATCCGCTTCCTCTCTTCCTGCATATATTAACTTGGCAGTTTTAGAAACTTTATGTGTCCCCACTTCCTCTTCCTCAAAGTGGAGATGATAATTAATGACACTACCCCACAAGAATTGCACACAGCCAGGCATGTGGCGCACATCTCTAATCCTAGCACTAAGGAGGCAGAGGTAGAAGGATTGCCACAAGTCCAAGACCAACCTGCTCTACATAATGAGTTTCAAGCAAGTCAATATTGCATAGCAAGTCCATGCTTTAAAAAAAAATGCACACAAGCCAGGCGGTGGTGGCCCACACATTTAGTCCCTGCACTCAAGAGGCAGAGGCAGGAAGATCTCTATGAGTTCCAGGCCAGCTGATCTAAAGAGTGAGTTCCAGGACAGCCAGCGCTGTTTCATGGAGAAACCCTGCCGAGAGAGAGAGAGAGAGAGAGAGAGAGAGAGAGAGAGAGAGAGAGAACCTGCACACAAAGCCCTGAACAGAGTATTGAAATAAAGTGAATGATAACTGCAAGGCAGCCACCTTCAGCACTAAAATCACCACCATCATTACTGCCACCATCACTATCTTCATCACCACCATCATTAGCATCATCACCATCACAAGTATCTTCATCACCACCTTCATTACCGTTATCATCACAATCTTTACCATATTATCACCATTACCTTCATAATCATTATCACCAATGGACTCATATCCCCATCAATTTCATCTCTATTAACATCATCATGACCATTATCACCATCACTGCCATCTCTGGCAACATCTTCCATCATCACTATTACATCGTAACTATTCTCATCATTATCATTATCGTTTGTATCATTACTATTTCAGCTGCCTTGACAGAGTCTCCTTTTTTCTGTGTGGTATATGTCAGTGTGCCAAGATCTGGTATTTCTCTACATGACACTACTCGGCTATAGATAGAGATGTGGGACGTTTTCACTCCGCTGTTTATGTGGAGAAGGCAGGTGTCACTGATAGTTGCATTCACACCAATCAGGCACTTACCCTGTTATTTTTAAGCCAGAATGTCTGGATGTTCTGTGTGTGGTAAGGCAATGTGTAGATTTCCTCCTCACAGTCCCTGCAGATCTGGCATGCTTAGGTTGCTTGCAAATGCTTGATGGATGTTGCCGCCATATGCAGTAAGACAATCTCAGAAGAGTTTGGAAAAGACTTTAGACATTACTAGATATTACATATCAATGGTTACTTTGATAACCATTGGCCTGGGCATGAGGGTCTCCCCACATGCAAGATACTCAGTCAAGAGTTATGAGCAATCAGAGCAAGTGATCACTCTACATACAAGCCAAGGTGATCGTCACATCAAAACCGCTCATTCATATCCTAAGAGCAGAAGTACTTAGGACCATGGAGTCAAGTCAGGGGTCTGGATTCAAGCGTTGGCTCCTTCACTGACTGGTCCTGCAGCCCATACAAGATATTGAGGCCTCTGAACCTCCACTTGCTCAATTGTAAAGTAGGGCTAATCACAGACCCAGAGTAAATGGTGGTGAGGCTTAAAGTAAGCAGATGAATAGAAAGTGCTTTAGAATCACACTTGGCCTACATAAGTACTCAATAAACCTCTGCAATTATTGTTATTGTGCCTGCCACCACCTCTAGCATGTATTTAAGTATTTTTCAGATCTACACACTCTAAAAGAGTTTAAATGTGTTTATTGTAAAATTAAATCACTCCCCTAATTGGAAAGCTGGCCCCGTGAGCCACAGATAGCAGGTGGGCCCAAACATGAGTACACAGCTGACACCAGGGAGAAACGGTACGTGCCCCGGAGGACGTGCGCACCCTCTGGACACTCACTGCTGGCCCTGCTAGCAGGGCCACACAGGAGGAAACAGGCTCAGACAGGTTTCAGAACCACAACCCAGGTCCAAATACATCATCTTGGGCTTCAAGTTGTTAAGAAAGAAGTATTTGAAGATACTCATTTGGCCTTTCCGTAGGCACGTGTCTAAGCTGTCTCTACAGGTGAGCATTGAAAACAGAGTTGTGATAAGGGTAGAATTAAACTTGGGGTTAGGATTAGGAGCGGGGTAACAATAAGAACCAGGTTAGCAATTAGATTTAGATTAAAATTAAGGTTTGGGTGAAGGTTCAAGCAGGGCTAGAGTTCAGGTTGGGACTAAACTTAGAACCAGGTTAAGATTTAGGGTTAGATGAGGGTTAAGGTTAGGAACAGGATAAAATATTGGTGAGAGTTGGGTTAGGGACTCTGAGGTCAGGGTTAGGGTTGGAAGTAAGGTTACAGTTGAGATTAAGATGAGGGTTATGGGCAGGTCAAGTGTTGGAGTTAGGAAGAGAGTATGGGTTAGGGTAAAGGCTAGAGTCAGAATGTGGGTTAATGTAAAAGTCAGCGTGAAGATTCCTACCAGACTGCCATCAGGCTGGTGCTAGGCTCTGAATTCCTCACACTTATTCGGGACCTGAAAGGCTGTCTCTCCCCGTCTCTGATCCACAACTAACCTCTCTAGTCAGTGACCATCAGAATGATCACGTCTCAGAGCTGCTAAGTGCATCCAATAGAACAAAAGCAAGAATATCAAAGCACAAGAAAAGGCTCCTGCCCCCATCTTGTCCTTTCTCAACACCAAGACCTACTATGCGACAGCCTTCTGCTCTCAAGAGGAAACAGGCCGTTCCTCTGTACTGTGCCCATACAGACTATAGAATCCTAAAGTTCATGCTGGTCTTCTGTGATGAAAGATACTAGGGCTTCCTCTTCTATGAAAATGTCCTCTCCCTCCCCCACCTCCTTGTACTGGAAAACCTTTGCTCCCACTTACAAACAGTTCAAGCGCTGAGCTCGGATCTCGGCATGAGCCTCAAGTGGCAGGTGCATAACACAATTAGAGTAGCTGCCTATTATCCCCCATTATTGAATAATATGTTCATTAATAGCTTCTCTTTTCCCTCACCATGAGAGTCTCCTGCTAAAAAGAAACATAAACACTGAGACCTGAGGTGAATGAGAGTTGAACTTGACCCCAGAATAGCCAGTGTCAATGTCAATTCACATACCCCAGATTGCCACAGTTACAT
Source organism: Alexandromys fortis (assembly GCF_014885135.2). Lineage (NCBI taxonomy): Eukaryota > Metazoa > Chordata > Mammalia > Rodentia > Cricetidae > Alexandromys > Alexandromys fortis. The sequence continues at coordinate 10,827,822 of NW_026067891.1, read as the reverse complement.
AACCAAATCCCTGCCAGGGCAACTCCTTGATGCACTAATCCAGAATCCCTCACCCAGCAGCCCACGTGGTAATAGCAGGAAATAAAAAGCAATCTCATGATTACCTGGCATATCCTCACCACAGTTCTGCAAGCCACATGGTGCTAGCTCATCTCTCCTTTCACAGACAAAGAGACTGAAGGGCCAAGAGCTTCCTTCATTTGTTCAAAGCACATGGTAAGGAAATGTCTCAAGACGCCAAGCCCAGGCTGGTGAGACGGCTCAGTTAGTAAACATTCACTTTACAAGCAGAAGGACCTGAAGTGAATCCCTAAAACACAAGTAAAAAACGCCAAGCACAGAGGCCTGGACTCTATCACAAGCACTGCAGAGGCAGGGGAATCACTGGTGCTCATTGGCCAGCCAGTCCAGCCTAATTGTTGGTCACAGGCCAATGAGAGACCTTTCTTCAGAAAAGGTTCTTCCAAACATGTCCTCTGGCCTCTGCAAGCACATTCATATACACACATGTGCACCTGTATGTACACATGCAACCGCACCCTCACATACACAAGCATGTGAAAAAAGATACAAAAGTTCCTTTTAAGCCTCCAGCTTCTCAGGATCCACTATAAGTCCAGCACTTCCTGGGTTTTCTGTCACCTCTCTGGGACTGTAGCTTGGTGATGCACACACAATCTTTTCTCTAGTTTGCAAGTGTGTTTCTGAGTTCATATCTCTGTCCACAAAGAAGGCATCATGTTTTGCACTCCTTCTTTCCCTGTTCTGCTTCTCCACTCCTTCCATCCTGGGTATCCAAGGCGAGAAAGCCAGCGTCTCGGGAGCTGGGATATAGATCAGCAGTAAATGCTTCTTAGCATCCTTGAGGCTGTGGACTCCATCCACAAGAAAAAGATTGATGAAGGGATTCTCTCTGTGGGATTATTGGCGACCAGTTGTTCACATTTTCAGGATAGCCCATTGGAGGGCTGGACTTTCAACTTCTGCATGCTGAAGCAGGCTTCTCTGAAAATCTGGAAGTCACATAAATAGCTCTGGTGTGTGCTAGAAGACCCCCCTTCACACCTTGATGTCACCTTCACTCCCTGAGATGACTCAGGAGTTTGGAAAATTAATTTTCAGAGTCTTCTGTCCCATCCCAGTGACCATGACTAGATAGTATCTCTTTTTTTTATGATTTTATGATTTTGTATTTTTACTTACTAACAAAGTTGTGTGTGTGTGTGTGTGTGTGTGTGTGTGTGTGTGTGTGTGTGTAAAATGTGTGGGGATGGAACCAGGCAATGGTGACGCACGCCTTTAATCCTAGCACTCAAGAGGCAGAGGCAGGTAGATCTGTATGGGTTTGAGGCCAGCCTGGTCAGCCAGAGCTGTTACACAGAGAATCCTGTCTCAAAAACAAAACAAATAAGAAAAGAAAAAGCGTGGGGATGGGGAGTGTGTGCATGTGCCAAGGCAAGTGTGGAAGACAGAGGAGAACTTGGAGACGCTGACTGCCTCTTTCCACTGTGGGCTCCAGGGTAAAACTCATGCACAGCAAGCACATTTGACCACTGAGCCTTCTCACCAGCCCTGCAGTGGTTTCCTGGGCCTTTTGCACTGGTCCCTCCATACACACCTGACCTAGTACGCCCACTTAGAGAGGTTCAAAGATGACAACAGACCCGCCCATCTACTGGATGTGGAAACTGAGGTCTACAGGGACAGCGAGTATTCTGCTTTAATTGCTTCCCTCGACGGTTGTGTGGTCAAATACTTCTCTCAACAACTGCCATAAAGGCATTTTGTGGGTGCGATTTATATCTACAATTGGTTGACTTTCAGCCAAGGAAATCACCCTCCGTCCACAGAGCTGTCTTGACTAATAAAGGTTTTTCTAAGGAAATGAAATTCTGCCTCAAGACTGAGCCTCAAAAGAACCTGGGGTGCAGCTGATCAGTCGAACCTCTGCCTAACAGCACTTGTACATCTCCAGATTGCACCCCTAACATAAAGATGGTGGCTGGACTCTCCTCAATGGGCTATGATGAGGGGCGAAAGGACAGATGGAAGGAGACTCTCAGCTGGATGCCCCGATTTGGTTGGAGGACAGACCTTTCATGCATGGTCTCCCCTGAAACCTGGACCTGCCTGCCTGAGTCACAAGGATGGAGGAGCCAGGCGATGAGTCTCTGGAAGAAATGGAATGTTCTGTTGGATCCAAGTGTGGAGAACAGAAAGTAGCAAGCCCACACAGCCTCTGCCTCATGCTGACGACATGCCCAATGCCTGATTATTTCCATCCCCTTTAGATGCAAAGCTAAGGTGGGAGCAGCCTTAAATTGCCAAGTTTTTTTAAGTCCTAATTATGTGCAAAAACACAATAGGACAGATCATCCTGTCTTGCCTCTGTCGCTCGCTTTGTATTCTTAATCCACCAAAAATAAAACCAGCAAAATCAGACTTTTAAAATCCACCTATGACTTCCTCAGTCACCAGCAGGCATGCGATGAAGCCCAAAGGGGGCTCTTCCCTGAAGCTAATGAGGCAGAAGCTTTGGAGGCCCACACTTAGATGAGTCCCTTCCAAAGTCTGTTTTAGCTGGAGCTTTGTAATTCTGGATTCTTTTGCTTAAAGCATCTCTGGATTGCATAGGTCTCGGGCTTCACAAAGCCTAAGTTCACCCTTGGGAATTCCTGCTAAATACAGGGGGAAGTTGTTCTGAAGATGCAAAGATAAATATAAGGTGCCCTTAATGAAACCAAAGGTAAGTAAGCACTATACCATCCCTGGAAGTACCAATGTCATAGTGAGTATTTTAAAATCTATTGAGAGGGCAGATCATAGGTTAACTGTTCTTATGGCAAAATGATGATTATAATAATAAATAAATAGTAGATGATGCAGAAGGACATCTTTAGAGATGATGGACATGTTGATGGCATTGGTGACAGAGAATGGTTTTATATTCACAGAGTTGTATGCTTAGTACAGTATCTGCTATATATTTATCTTGGGGAGTTATGTGTATGAGCAATTATATGTATGGCACATGAGTGTATTACTGCACCATGTTCATGTCTGGTGTCCATGGAAGCCAGAGCAGAATGTTGGGTCACCTAGCACTGAAGTTACAGATGGATGTAATCCACTACGTAGACACTGGGAACCAAACCCAGGTCCTCTACAAACGCAGCAAGTGCTCTTAACCACTAAGCCATCTCTCCAGCCCCACTTGCGGGGCAGAAGGGGTTGGTTGATTGTTTGGTTGATTTCAGGGGTTCTCTGAGACAAGGTCTCATGTGGCCCAGATTGGCCTCGAGCTCACTGTGTTGAACTTCTGATCCTCCTGGCTTTACCTCTAGTGATGGTTTTACAGACATGCACACAGCTAGATTAATATGTTGTGGTGTGTGTGTGTGTGTGTGTGTGTTTTAAAAAGTGCTGACTTAATAAATGGTGCTGACTCCAAGAAATTGAGCTGGAAAGATGGTTCCATAGTTAAAAGTGCCTACAGCAGTTGCAGAGGCCCCCCGCCAGGTTCAGTTTCCAGAACCTACATCAGGTGGCTCACAGCTACCTCTAACTCCAATTCCAGGGGATGCAATGCCCTCCTCTGGCTTCCATGGACGCCTGCACACATGTGGCATACAGACAAACATACATATATAAAAATAATAAATCTCTTTTTAATGAAGGAAAGAAGTTGTCCTCCTACTATAGTTTGACCAAAATGTTCCTCATGATCACAGTGGTAAAGGCTTAGATCCCAGCCCATGGTGCTGTTGGGAATTAGTGGGACCTTTAAGAGGTGGAACATTAGCTGGCCTCGTGGCAGTGCACACCTCTAATCCCAGCACTAGGGAGGCAGAGGCAGGCGGATCTCTGTGAGTTCAAGGCCAACCTGGTCTACAAGAGCTAGTTCCAGGACAGGCTTCAAAGCTACAGAGAAACCCTGTCTGAGAGAGAGAGAGAGAGAGAGAGAGAGAGAGAGAGAGAGAGAGAGAGAGAGAGAGAGAGAGAG
>NW_026067891.1:10801925-10822733 GCF_014885135.2 Alexandromys fortis | reverse complement strand
TGATGGAGGTGGGTCTTGTATCTTATCTGTTGATTTCATTGGTTAATAATAAAGAAACTGCCTCGGCCCTCATAGGACAGAAAATTAGGTAGGCGGAGTAGACAGAAGAGAATGCTGGGAAATAGAAGCTGAGTGAGTGAGTCGCCATGATTCTCCCGCTCCAGACAGACGCAGGTTAAGATCCTCCCTGGTAAGCCAGCTCGTGGGCTACACAGAATATTAGAAATGGGTTAGAACAATATGTAAGAGCTAGCCAATAAGAAGCTAGAACTAGCCGGGCCAGGCAGTGTTTGAAAGAATACAGTTTCCATGTAATTATTTCGGGCATAAGCTAGCCATGCGGGCGGCCGGGTGCCGGGGACGCAGCCCTGCCGCTCCTATTTCAACACGCCACAGCTGGACTTACCCACCTAGACTGGACAGCTCTGCCTTTCAGGCAGCTCCCACTACACACACCAACCACACGTGCTTCTTCCCCACAATCCCTTGCGTGCATTTTCCAGGCAACTGGCTCCCTATCACCCGTGAGTTGTGCTCCCCGAGTCCCCTCCTTGGGCTGCTGCCACACTAGGTAGCTGCTTTGACACCGCTAAGCTTCCACTGTTGCTGCCACTGCCACACACCCTCAGCTCATGGCTACACACCAGCAGTTGCAGCTGTCCTAAGCCACCTGTGTTCTCTGACAGGATATACCATGCTGCCTTCTGCTCCGCCAACATTGGCAGCAGATTTGGTGAGACAACTGGGAATTCTTAAAGGGGGAATTCATTTTTTTTTTTTAAAAAAAGAGAGAGGGTGTTTTTTTCACATTAAAAAAATAGGAAACTATATTACAATGAAGGAAGTTAGGTCTCCGTATGATAATATGCTGGATGGTTTGAAAATGGAACAAGTAAATGAGAGAATAACTAATTTAGATGAGGTGTATGTAATGTCAATTGTGTTGTCAGTTTTATCATTTTTGTTTTATCGCTAGATATGAGTGCTAATATACAAGTTATATAAAAACTTATTAAAACAGATCATAGAGATATTCAGTTATAGACAGAGGAATTTAAAGGAGAACCAATTTCAGAATTGTTTTATAAAGTTAGAGAGGAACAGCTTAAGGTTTTCAAACAGCCAACTTTAATTTACCCAGTCACAGGAACAACTGCCAAATGATAGATATCCCCAAGGCTGTACAAGAGCTGAATGGGAATGCTAGATTTAAGGAGAGTTAAGGAAGCAATAGTCTCATGTGGCATGCATTCACCTTTTGGGAAGCAAATGTTAAACTCCAGGTCAACTAGAGAGACTTGGTTATAGCAGTCTTGGAGCCTGGTCCTCAATTACAATTGAGAACCTGGTGGAAATGTGAAGCTAAGACCATTGAACACTAAAGGAAGGCTACAGGTATGGAAATCTCCCAGGACCAACTTCTTGGAGAGGGATATTATGCTATTGTACAAAGACAATCTCTATATAATGACCACATATTGGCCTTATGCATTGCAGCAGCTTTGCTTGGGAAATAATTGAGGAAGTAGGAAAGAAAATTAAGTCATTTACTAAAATTATACAGGGCCCAAAGGAAACTCATAGATTTCTTACAAAGATTGACTTCAGCAGTAAATAGAATAATACCAAATTCAGAAGTTAGACAAATAATAACTGAATCTCTGGCTTTTAAAAATGCTAGTATGCACTGCAAAAGGATAATTAGACCATTAAAAGCAAGATCAGAAAAGGATTTGAGATACAATCAATATTGAATCTTATGACCATGATATTTGGATAGGAGAGGTGATTTCCAGAGGTTTGGAGAAAAAGTGAAATGTCAAGTGCTTAGATTGTGGTAAACAAGATCACCTTAAAAGGGATTGTAAACAGGGCATTCCTAGAAACAATTTTTTTTCTTAGCATAATCCAAATAGAATGCCTCTCCGTTTTGGATTATACAAAAGGTGTGGCAAGGGTAGGCATTGGACCAATGAATGTAGAGCAGAAAGAGATAGCCAAGGTAACCCTTTGCCATAAGGAAATACCTTGAGAGGACTCTTGCGGGCCTCCATATCAAATTCAGTTCAGTCATTTCCTGTCATCAGGGAAGAAACTTCTTCCCAAAACAATTAGAGAACCTATTGCTTATTGTAAGAAGCCATACTTTTCTGGATGATAGAACAGCTATATAAGAGAGAACAAAAGATTGAGGAGAGACCATAAAGTGAGTATTTTGGCAAACTTCTATAAATGAACAGAGACCAAAATTAAAAATAGGAATAAAAGGTGCTAATGTAACAATAATTACGCCAGAATTGTGGTATCCAAATTGGCCTCTGCAGGAGGTAACTTTCAGTTTTTAGAGGTTGGAACACTATCTCAGGTAAAACAGAGCATGAAATGGATTGAATATATAGAGCCAGAAGGACAGAGAGAAAAATTAAAGCTATATGTGGCTAAGACAGCAATGAATTTATGGGGACATGATCTGTTACAGCAATGGAACACCCAGATTAACATTCCTCCAATCTCAGAAACAAACCATAAATTAATATATGCTTCTGGGAAGAAATTTTAGAAAGTATTATTTAAAAAACAGCCACTGACCATTCAGTGTACAAGAACAGGGCACAACAGCTGCTGATCTTCCAAAAATACCAAGAGCCCCACCTTTAAAGTGGTTGACAGACAAACCTGTATGGGTTAGGCAATGGCCTTTAACAACAGAGAAACTGCAGGCCTTAGAACATCTGGTACAGGAGCAACTAAATGCTCAGCATATTGAAGAATCAACCAGCCCTTGGAATTCTCCTGTATTTTTTATTTAAAAGAAATCTGGAAAATGGAGAATTGTAACAGATCTAAGAGCTGTTAATAAGGTGATTCAGCCAATCTGGAATTCCTTTGCCTTCTCTATTGCCTAAAGAATGACATTTTATAGTTATTGATTTAAAAGATTGCTTCTTCACTATACCTTTACAAGGAAAAGACAGAGAATAATTTGCCTTCACAGTACCTATATATAATAATTCTCAGCCTGTTAAGAGATATCAATAGAATATTCTTCCACAGGGAATGTTGATAGCTTTACCCTGTGCCAATATTTTGTACAGCAGCAACTGGAAATGATACGTAAGCAATTTCCTCAATTCATAGTTTACCATTACATGGATGACATCTTACTAACTGAGTCAAACTTTAGAATTGTTTGAAGAAGTAAAGAAAAGTTTGCCTTGTTAGGGATTACAAATTGCTCCTGAAAAAATACAAAGAGGAGACTCTATTAATTATTTAGGAAATAAAAGGGGTCTACAAAAATTGGGCCCTGAAAGGTGCAGATTAGGAGAAATATATTGTGGACTCTTAATGACTTTCAAAGATTTCTATGAGAACCCCGCAACTGACAAAGGTCTGATCTCCAAAATATATAAAGAACTCAAGAAACTAGACTGTAAAAGGCTAATCAACCCAATTATAAAATGGGGCACTGAGTTGAACAGAGATCTCTCAACAGAAGAAGTTCAAATGGCCAAAAGACACTTAAGGTCATGCTCAACTTCCTTAGCGATCAGGGAAATGCAAATCAAGACAACTTTAAGATACCATCTTACACCTGTCAGAATGGCGAAAATCAAAAACACCAATGATAGCCTTTGCTGGAGAGGTTGTGGAGAAAGGGGTACACTCATCCATTGCTGGTGGGAATGCAAACTTGTGCAACCACTCTGGAAAGCAGTGTGGAGGTTTCTCAGGAAATTCGGGATCAACCTACCCATGGACCCAGCAATACCACTCTTGGGAATATACCCAAGAGAGGCCTTATCACACAACAAAAGTATATGCTCTACTATGTTTATAGCAGCATTGTTTGTAATAGCCAGAACCTGGAAACAACCTAGATGCCCTTCAATTGAAGAATGGATGAAGAAAGTATGGAATATATACATATTAGAGTACTACTCAGCAGTAAAAAACAAGGACTTCTTGAAGTTTGCAGGCAAATGGATGGAAATAGAAAACACCATCCTGAGTGAGGTAAGCCAGACCCAAAAAGAGGAACATGGGATGTTCTCACTCATATTTGGTTTCTAGCCATAAATAAAGGACATTGAGCCTATAATTCGGGTTCTTAGAGAAGCTAAATAAGAAGGAGAACCCTAAGAAAATCATATAGGCATCCTCCTGAATATTAACCTTCATCAGGCGATGAAAGGAGACAGAGACAGAGACCCACACTAGAGCACCGGACTGAAATCTCAAGGTCCAAATCAGGAGCAGAAGGAGAGAGAGTACAAGCAAGGAACTCAGGACCGCGAGGGGTGCACCCACACCCTGAGACAATGGGGATGTTCTATCGGGAACTCACCAAGGCCAGCTTGCCTGGGTCTGAAAAAGCCTGGGTCAAAACCGGTCTCGCTGAACATAGCGGACAAGGAGGACTACTGGGACCTCAAGAACAATGGCAATGGGTTTTTGAAAAAAAAAAATTTCTATGAGACATTTCTAATCTATGGTTCACTATTGGGGTAAAAAAAATATGAACTGAGCAATTTGTTCAAAACCTTAAATGGTGACAAAGACATTAATAGTTCAAGAGAATTGTGAGTTTCTGTAGTACATCTTACTAATGATGAAACTGACAGATTATAGGCAGAAAGTGAACCTTGGCAAAGAGCTTGCAGTAATTTTTTGGGAGAGGTTTAAAACAAATATCCTAAAAACAAGAGAACTCAGTTTACAAAGAGAGCTACCAGGATCCTTCCTCGTATTGTATGGAAACAATAATATCTGGAGCCCTACATTCTATACTGAGGGAAATAAATCAGGAAATTCAGAGTCACACATCAGAAAACATAAAGAGAGTAGATCAAAGCCCTTTGATACCTGACTCTGGGTTTTTAGTATCAAGACCAGTTGGAACTCGTGTTGCAGCTCTCTTTCTCAGGCATTTTGTCATGGTTTATGTGACTGGATTACACACTGTGCAGCCACTCACTGAACCAATACGTGTTGAAGATTACTACATACCAAACAAATTCTATAATAAAGAGGCAGGAAAGACTCTGTCCTCACAAGTCTTACACACAATCAAAAAAAATACAAAAGTTGGTTGAAGAGATGGCTCAGCAGGTAAGAGGCTGACACCAGCCTTTTCATCTGCCTTAATCACCAGGACCCACCCACACAGTGGGAGGAGAGAACCAACTTCCTTAAGTTGTTCTCTGACCCCCACTTGTGGTTCATGTGTGCTTGTATATAAAAACGCATACAACTAATTATTAATTAATTAAAAATTTTGAAAGACATAATTTTAGTGTAAAATAAGATGAGCTAGTAAAGAAAAACTGAGAGGTACATTGACTTGTCGGTGATAAAAGGCTTTCTTGAGGACAGACACTGATATGTACATATTAAAGTAACACTGTTACACAAACAATGGGGAGAAAGCTAGAGAGATGGCTCAGAGGTTAAGAGCACTGACCGCTCTTTCAGAGGACCTAAGTTCAAGTCCCAGCAGCTGCATGGTGGCTCACAACCACCTATAATGATCTGGTGCCCTTTTCTGGCTGCATGTATACACACAGAGTGCTCATATGCATAAAATATTAATATAATTTAAAAATAAAAAATGGAGAGAAAGAGCCAAGCAGAGGGAGCACTGAACACCATTCCCCAAGGAGTGACTTAGAGATGAAAGGGACAGACCCAAGACCTGTGTATTCGTTACTTTCCTCATTTCTATGACATAATAAATACCTGACCTGCAGCAACTTAAGGGAATACAGTGGTTGGAATGAGAAATGAGTTTGGACACTTGGCCTCCAGTTGGTGGTCCATGCATCCTTGTGGAGGAAGTCAGCCAGTGGTGCAGGCTTTGAGAGTTTATACTTCTGATTCACTCCCTGCTCTTTCTCTCCAGAGGCTACGTATAGAGGAAATGTCTTCAGCCAACTTTCTGCTCCTGCTGCCTATTGTCACGCCTCCCTGGACTCTACCTTGGGAACTGAGGGCCAAAATGAAATCTTTCTTCTATAGAGATTTGTTCTCTTGCTCAAAAAAAAAAAAAGTTTTTCTTTTTATCACAGCAGCAGAAAAGGACCTAGCATAGAAGTTGGCACCAGGAAGTGGTGGTGTTGTTATGAAGAATGACTTTGGGGTTGGAGAGGAATGTGTAAGACTCTGGGGCTCTGGGCTACAAAGTGAATGAATGCTGAAACAGAGTATACTGAATTGCTCTGTTAGAAACTGGGGAGACAATAGCACCGAGAGAAATTCAGACAGTGGAGGCCCACGCCGGCAGGAAGATTCTGTTACCTATCATTCGTGTGATATTTTGGCAAAGAATCTGGCTACATCCGGTCCATGTTCTGAGAACTTGCCTGAAGCTTAATTAAAAGGCACTGAGCTTAGGTAGAGGACATTTCAAAACAGTTGTTGGGTTTGTGGCTTGGTTATTACTGTTTCATCTTATCCAGGTTTACAATGAACTAGAGCAATGAGTGGGCAAAAAGAAAAAGTGTACAATTTGGAGAAGAAAGAATACTAGGAAGCATGATGTTCAGCCAAGATGTGTGAGCTGAAAGAGATGCTGTAACTGCTAAAACAGAGTAGTCTCACACACACACACACACACACACTACATACACATCACATACATCACATTCGCACACATGCCACATACACCACATGCACACACATGCCACATATATACATACCACATGAACCACATACACCATCTCTCTCTCATCTCTGTCTCTGTCTCTCTCTCTCTCTCTCTCTCTCACACACACACACACACACACACCACAACCCTTCTGCTCTGCCTTGGAAAGATAAGAAAGAGGCCCTCAGGACAAGACCCATGCACAGCTAGGCCAAATTGTGCAAGAACCTAAAGGGTTTTGTGCTCCTGGAAACTGTGCAACAGCTGCTGCTAACAGGACTTGAAGAGGTAAGGGTCCGATCGAAGCCGGCAGCTGAACAGTGCCATCCACATGGTACTGGCTTTGGAGATATAAAAGATGCAAGATTGAGGGAGTTGTGAATTCTTTTTCTGCCGTCTCAGAGCTGCTGAGGCCAGACAACCCGTGATAGGGCCGAAATCCCTGCAAGGTTGCCAAGAGAGGCCACTGCATGAAGCTATGTGAATATGAAGTCTGGGTTGTCATGGAGACCCCGAGTTGTTGAAGATGCTAAAGTCATGAGATATCTGTCTAGAACCAATCCAAGTAGAGCCAGTCCAAGAAAGAAATGTATGTTGCATGCAGAAAAGCTGGAGAGGTAGCGTCATCTAAGCCCTTGAAACTGAAGCCCCTGATACCAGACACAGGGCTTTGGAGTTTGCCCTGCTGGATTTTGGTCTCACTTTGGTCCAATCTTCTTGACCTCTTCCTTAACCCTGTCCCCATCCCTCCCTTTCAGACTACAAGTAACGTATAATATATGAGGGTGTATATTGAAAGTATATAATGTGGTTTATGTTTTGTGCTTATTTTAAGAACAGGTCACAGTTCAGAGATTGTCTAGCCATGGTAGTTAATAAAACAGCCACACTGGTCAGTCTTACAGTCTTACAGTTACAGAAGTGGTAACACACACCTTTAATCCCAGCAGCCACACTAATTTGCCATAGAAATTGGGTGATGCATGCCTTTAATCCCAGTGGTGACACCTTTAATCCCAGAGCTAGGGAGAACTGTTAAGCACGAGGAGATCATTCTCATACAGCCTCATTCTGAGATTTCTGGAAGCAGGATCACCATTTTGGACTGAGCTAGAGGCAAAAGTTGGTGGCTGGATGTTTTGCTTTCCTGACTTCAAGTTGAATCACAATTTCTCTCTCTTGGGTTTTATTACTTGTGCTACAGGATTTGAGGGTTTATTGATGTGGGACTCCCCTCTGTGTGCTATGAATATGTTTTATCACCATTGGTTATTAAAGAAGCTGTTTTGGCCAATGGCTTAATAGAATAAAGCCAGGTGGGAAATCCAAACAGAGATATAGAGAGATTACCTAACAGACCACTTATTCTTTTCTACCAACAGTCCAAAATTATCTGACTTCCTCTGTGTTTCATTGGCATATCCCCCAAGCCTAGATTCATCTCCTGAGTTCCTCTCTCTTCCCAGAAATCCTGCCTATCCTCTCCTGCCTAGCTAAACCAATCAGAATAAGACAGGCACATATTTTCACACAGTGTGATCAAATATCCTGAAATGATAGCAAAGTTAAAAGAATAGCTTAATGAACATCTAGACTCTTCTATGTTTATCCAACATTAGCACTTTGATGTATTTACTTGTCTCTGTACATCTTTCTCCTGAAATATCTTTAAACAACTTGTATCATCATAACATTTTTTATCCCTAAAATCCTCAGTCTGTGTTTCCTAAGAATAAACACCTTCTCTAGAACAAACCACAGTACAGTAATACAATTATCACATCCAAAAACATTCAGGACAGACAGTAACACCACCCTATTTACAGTCCATATTAAATTCTCCCCAGGACTGGAAAGATGGTTCAGCAGGTATTAGTGCCTCCTGCTCTTGCAGAGGACACCAGTTCAGTTCTCCACACCCACATCAGGCACCTCACAACTTCAGCTCCAGGGTGTTGGATACCCTCTTCTGGTCTCTGCAGGCACTGTACTCACATACACACACACACACACACACACACACACTACACACACACACACACATTTTAAAAATAAAATAGGAACCAGGCATGGTAGTACACACCTTTAATCCCAGTACTTGTGAGGCAGAAGCAGGCAGATCTCTCTGTTCTAAGCCAGCATGATCTACAGAGGAAGTTCCAGGACAGCTAGAGCTACACTGAGAAACTCTGTCTCAAAAAAGCAAAAATAAATAAATATATGAAATAAAATAAACCTTAAAATTTGTTCCAATGGTCCAGTAATGTCCTTTCAACTACCCGGGTCTGGTCCAGCTCATATCCTCCCCTTCATTTTCTTTCCTTTGACTTCCTTCCACCTAGAACAATCTAGAACAACCCTGCTGCTTTGTTTTTCTAACCTTCCTTTTACTTATGTGGTTTTAGGAACCAGCTGGTCCACCAGCAGGGGAAATCCTGCTTGCAGAAGGATCCTGTCTTCTTGAAGGACGTCTTTGTCTTCTGAATGATTTACCACTTAGATTTCTCTGTATCATAAAAGGCTCGCCCCATCCTTCCACCTGTGATGATGATGGGACTGCAGTGAGCACTCTCAGTACAACAGACATATCTGACTTTGGTTACAAATGGACCCAACAAGCTACTAAAGCTACCAAGGCAGTAGGATCAAAAGCTGAAGGTCTTCCTGGGCTACTGAGTGATTTCAGGGCTGGTTAGAGCAAGTTAGCAAGGACCCTGTTTCAAAATAAAAAGGGTTGGACTTTTTGCTTTGCTTTTTGCTATTTTTATAACAGAGGGTATATTTTAGTGGCGGCGTGTTTGCATAGTGTGCACAAAGCCCTAGATTCAATCTCCAGTCCAAATATTAAAAATGAAGAATCCAAGGCACACGACTCTTTCTTAAGGGTTTCATTCATTAAGTCCATTACCCAGCTGCAAGGAGAGTCTCAAGTGGTTAGTTCAAAGTCAAGTAAAGGTCATGGGTAGGTCACTGCCTAACCTGAGAAGAGAGAAGACATCATTTAAGGCTGGCTGTTGACACAGTTCCGACACCAACCTTCACTCCGCTTTATTAGCTCCTGCTCATGTTTCATAACGGATGACAGCTCTGCCCTTTAATTGTTGAGGGATTTTAATTCTGCACCACTGTCTGCTGTTTAAAATGATTTACCTTCATTCATAAACACTAGCCGTTCAGGGCCTTCCGCCATGATAAGAAAAGTAAACGTGAAACCGAATGATCTGGACATAAACGTGCTCACGTTTTCAGTGTGGCCAGCATCCTCACCAAGAACTGCATGTCCCCTTCACCACCTGTATCGTTATTAGTTACCGAATATTTTTCCTTACATCAAATCCCCCTTTTCTCTGAGACAGGGTCTCATGAATCCCAGGCTGGCCGTGAACCAAGGATGCAACCAAGGATGTGTTTGAATTCTCATCCTCCTTTGTCTACTTCCCATACCAGGATTATAGGATGTCATAAGACATAGAACTTAGGAGTGCTGGGAATAGAACCCAGGCCTTCAGAGATGGTCGGTAAGCACTCTCCTGACCAAATTATATCTACATTCCCTCAAATTTATTTACTATCTAAATAAATAACCTTTGTTTAAAAAAAAGATTACATCTATGTCTAAAAACAAATAAACAAAACTGGCACTGTTTTTACAAAATCTGATGTAAAAATAAATACACGAAGACCTAGACATTAAGATGTTCAAGTTCTGAGCTTTATCTTTCCACTATCTTACCCAAATAAGAATCAACAAGAGTCAAACAAAATTGGGAAGGTGGCTTTGATCATCAGAGGGCAAAGAAACAGGAGGTGGATGCTCCACAAGCTTTCAGCGTGTCTGGTGTTGGCTTTAGAGGCTGCCCACAGTGAGCGAGCGCTCTTCTGTGACCACAGCAGCACACACCCAACACTTGAGGAAACCCTGGGTTCTGCCTTGCTGTTTGCGTTCTTCCCTTTCTGTATTCTGTTCGGTGATAACTCCATGTTAGTTTGATTGGAAAACCTGTTCATTGTGTTGAGCCAGACGGATGGCTTCCTGCCCAGCAAACTCTCTAAGAGAACCAAATGGAAACCCTGCTGTCCTCGCTGCCTCGACTTCCCACCCACCAGCAGCGTCAGCCCATAACTACTAAATAACAGGCTGAGGAGATTCCTCAATGGATAAGAACACTTGCTGTTCTTTCACAGGACCAGAGTTAGGGTCCCAGAACACATGCCAGGCAACTCACAACTCCCCATTGCATCTGCAAAGGATGCAATGCCCTCTTCTGGCCTCCAAGGGTAGCTGCACTCATGTGTGCATACACACATACACACACAAATAAAAAATAAAATAAATTTTTAAAATATATTAAATAGAAAATTCCAAAAATACACAGTTCATAAATTTTAATCTACTTTCATTACAACATATTTTATAATTGTTCTCCTTCCTTATTACTTCATGTTATTTATTGTTGTGTCAAATTCATAAATTGACCTTTATCCTTAGCAGGAACCTTTGTTTAAAAAAAAAAAAAAAAAAGAAAAGAGAGTCATAATATATGTAGGGTTTGGTTTGATGTAGTTACCAATTCCAGCAGCCACTGAGGGTTTTGAAACATTTCCTGTGGATAAAAGGATATAGAGCATATTGAAATTGCTATTTTTGTTGGTTGAAATGGTCTAATGCCAGTCATTTCATATAATGGAGCCCTAATCGCAGCCATCAGCACCCTTGCAGTATTTCCCATTTACAAAATGTCTGCATAAGAATTACTTCGCTTGCTCCCAACAGAGAACATGGACACAGGCTTCTTTTCCCTTTGTTGTGTCTTTTCCAGAGTCGAAAACACTTCTTGGAGAAGATGAGCTTCCCAATGGGGTGTGAGTGGGGGTCCGGAACTGAAATCTGGGTCTGTCCCTACCACAGCCCTTCTGTCACCACGTTATTGCCGTGGCTGCGTTATTAAAGAGAGACAAGGACGCGAGTCAGTCCTGGCTCTGCTCCTGTGACTACAGGCCCTTCCTGCCGGGCTATTCCTCACAGTCCAAAGCTCTACGTTCGTTCTGTCTTGATTTTCATCCCTCCCTGCATGAATCAAGTGAGGAACGAAGGAAGTGGAAAGGAATGGAGGGAGGGAAAAACAAGGAGGATGAAATAAGACATGGGGAGAAAATGGGGAAGGAGAAAGTCAGAAGACAGGAGGTGTATCAGTTACTCCTCCCAGCGCTGTGGCTGGAGGTGCGGTAGCGACTCCTCTCAGCACTGTGGCTTGATGCCAATGCAGTAGAGATGAAATTGAAGGGAGTGATACATCTCACAGCTCCTGGGCTCTATCACAACACGGTCATGTGACTGCCTCCTCCCCAAATCGCCTCTTCTTCCTGTAAAAATGACTGTCATTGGATTAAGTCCCATCCAGATGCTGTTGTCTCAAGATCTTTTGTTTTGTTTTGTTTTTTTCTTTTCTTTTTTTTTTTTTTATGGTGACAGTGTTTCTCTGCCCTGGAACTTACTCTGTAGACTAGGCTGGCCTTGAACTCAGAGATCACCTGCCTCTGCCTCCTTAGTGCTGGAATTAAAGGCGTGCACCACCACTGCCTAGCTCAAAAGCCCTTTTTTAACTCCTTATTTAGTATTTATTTATTTTTAAATTACATGTGTGTGCGCACACACACACACACACACACACACCTCATCACTCATGCTGAAGTCAGAGGACAAATTGAGAGAGTGGATTCTTTCCTTCTACCCTATGAGAACTGGGAAGCAAACTCAAGCCCGGCAGCGAGCACCATTTCTGGCTGAGCGTCTATCTCACCACCTCCTAGATCCTCAATTCCATTATATCTGCAAAGTCCCTTTTGCCAAATATGTCACCAGCCAATGGTTCTAGAGGGCCATGTCTTGGAAAAGCCACCAGGTAACACAGGACAGGTGTACCACAGTCACCTCAGGCCACAGCACGTTTCACTCTGCATGTGGAGAGCAGGCTGCAGCTACCCAGTCTAGCACGTGCTGAGTGAGTTCCACCGTTAGCCCAGTGATCACACTCACAGTTTGCTCCATCTGCGCCACCGACGGAAGTGTGGCCCTCACGGCCCCAGCTCTAATAACCTGCAGAACAGTGTGTAAACTAATAAAGGGCCTCTCGGTGGCCATGTGCTCCCTCTGATCTCGCAGAATGGGGTCCTTTTAAAGCGTGTGATAGCCTGGCCTCTAAAGAGGATCTCGCTCATCTCCTCATTTCATGGTGTGGGGCCGAGGCTTCAGAAGTGAACTGTGGTTTGTTTCTTTAAAGAGAGTTTGCCACAGGGGAAAAACACAAGCAAGTTAAACAGGAAACAAAACAAAACAATCCAATAATAATTGGTGCCAAGTAGAAGTGATAGAATTAAATAATAAGACAGTGACATAAGGACCAGCATTTTTAAACTGGGATGGGGGGTATGGAGTGTGGTGTTGTTGGACTCTAGCGTCCAAACACCGAGGAGTCGCCCCCAGAGACCATCTTATACATCACAGTCGATGCAAAAGCATGAGGATTTTATTAATTCTGTCATGACAGGGTCCCTCAGCATTCGGGAAGTCAAGGGACCTCGAACAGCGGGTACAGTCTACTTTTAAAGGGGCCATAGAAGCAAGGGGGAGTTGTTCTTTGACTATTCTGGTTGTCTTATTCGAAAGGGCTATTACCAATAATTGACTGGAGAGCTGTTGCCAGATCAGATGAGGTAAGAGGTCATTTTGACCCTGTTTCCCAGGGGACTGAACCAAAACATACGTATATGGGTAATTGTTCAGGAACTGAGTACGTGCGAGTGTAGCTGTTAGGTCCTTGGTTCCCAGGGGAGGAGGGGAAGCACTATGGCACAGAGGCTGAGAGGATTCAGAATTGTCAAAAATGGCTTCAGGATTGTCTTAAGGTCTTACAGTGTGTGTGTGTGTGTGTGTGTGTGTGTGTGTGTGTGTAGTGTGTTATATACTTGCATGTGTATGCTGGTGCAAGCAATGATGTGTATTCAGAGGCTAATGGGGTTATCAGATGTCCTGCTTTAGCACATGGAGTGTGTGTGTGTGTGTGTTATATATTTGCGTGTATATGCTGGTGCAAGCAATCAGAGACTAATGGGGTTATCAGATGTCCTACTTTAGCACTCTGTCTTACTCCATGAGACAGTCACCCCCTGAACCTGGAGCTGTGCTGAAGGCCGGCAGACCCCAGCAGTTCTGCTGTCTCCACCCTCCACGGCACTGTGGTTACATGTATATGTGTAGCCATACCCAGCTTTTACATATGTGCTATGGGTTTGAACTCAAGTCCTCATGCTTACACAGCAAGTGTTCTTACCCATTGAGCCATCACCCTCCTGTGCCATTTTATGTTTAACTGGCACGTGATACCCACCAAAATCTATGGGATACGGTGTGCTGTTTTATACACACATTGAGTAAGGACCATCTTGAACATGGGTCATCTCTTCCTGTGAGCACATTCAGCATCCTCTCTACTGGGCCGTGGAAATGACAGCCAAGGCTGACAATTGTTCGGTGTCTGGAGCTCACAGGATAGAAGGAGAGAACTGACCCCCACACCTTGACACTGCATACACATGGTACATGATCATAATCATACACGCAGGCAAACACTCATGCTCAAAATGATTTCTTAAAGTAGAAATGAGTTCAGAAGAGTATAGCAATTGTCCTTCACTACTGAGACCTCAAGAACAATGGCAGTGGGTTTTTGATCCTACTGCACCTATTGGTTTTGTGGGAGCCTAGGCAGTTTGGATGCTCACCTTACTAGACCTGGATGGAGGTGGGTGGTCCTTGGACTTCCCACAGGGCAGGGAACCCTGATTGCTCTTTGGGCTGACGAGGGAGGGGGACTTGATTGGGGGAAGGGGAGGGAAAGGGGAGGCAGCGGTGGGGAAGAGACAGAAATCTTAAATAAATAAATAAATAAATAAATAAATAAATAAATAAATGCAATTGTCCTTCACAGTGTAGACAGAGCGCAGCAGCCTGAGCACCTGCAGCCTGAGCAATCCCCTCCCCCTTAGGGACCATCTCTCAGATATAATTCTTGACCATGACACAGAAAAGAATTTCAGTGTGAGTCAGAGTGAAGCGGAGTTTATGACAATACGGAAGAATACACACTTAAGTGTGAACATTGCAGGGTGCTTAGAAAAATTCTGACAGACATCCAAGTCAGGTGGAAGTGTCTCAAGTCTCTCTTAGATTTCTTTGCCCACATTCCAGGGCCCTAAGTGAGCACTCATGTGAGGCAGCTAGGAAAACCATATTACCTCTATTGTAATCTGCTGGCCTGGGTACCGTGTCCCTTTAAGAGACAAGCTCCTAGGTGGTGGTGCACGCCTTTAATCCCAGCACTAGGGAGGCAGAGGCAGGTGGATCTGTGAGTTCGAGACCAACCTGGTCTAAAAGAGCTAGTTCCAGGACAGGCCCCAAATGAACAAAGAAACCCTGTCCCTTTTTCTGAAGAGGCAGCTTCTGCCTCTCTCTCCTCTCCTCTCTTTCTCCCCTTCCTCCCTTCCTCTCTCCCCCTTCATAACACACTAAATAAACTCTATAACCAAGCTCTCTCTGCATGGCGTATCTGTCTGTCTCTCACCCACCGGGGTCTCCCACCGCCAAAGGAACCCCTAGGCCTTTCGCCAGCCCTCATGGGACTGGCATTGGGTCACCAAGTTTTATGAATAACAACCTCTGCAGAGAATCTTGGCTTTATTAGCGAGGTTGAAGTTTCTTGAGTCTTAGCCAGCAAGAACGCAAACCAGATCCTAGAGCAGGTAGCTGTGGCTTCTTTCCATACAATGTCCTTAAATCATTCTCTTATTCTGTTTCGTTCTTTCCGGCACACTCTGGGCTATTACTGCAGCGTGCTACATCCCCAACCCCAGCTGTTTGTGTGCCTGTCTGTTTGAGACTGGGTCTCATTCTACAGCCCAGACTGGCTTGGAACTCACCATATAAACCAAGCGTGGCAAGGACATAGAGACTGTAGAGAGTTTCCTGAAGATAAATATAGAAAGGAAACAGTTGGGAGAGAAAGACTAGGCTTCATAGGATGAACAGAGCATGCGCAAGAAAAGCCGTACATTACTGCATGGGACAGTTGAAGGTTAATTAAATGTTCTCTGAGGGGTCACATGGCTCCTAACCCTGTACTTTTAAGCTTCGCCCTGGGCTCTTTAGTCGACTCTCATTCCCAGGAGTGTTTCCCGTGTGTTAATAGACTCTTCCTAACCGTGGGGCCAGTTCTTTACCGCGCCACACGGGGCCACCCTGGCGATTCTACTGCCTCAGCCTCCCAAGTGCTGGGATTACAAGCACGAGCCACCATGCCAGGCAATTTTTTTCATCCGTTGACACAAAAACGCAAATGTTTGCATCAGCCTTACTCGGGGTCTGACCCAGTTCCGGGCACTTGCGTCCACCATGCATCTACCACGCACCCGGCCCTTGCAGCAAGCCTTATAACAGCAATACCCACGTGACTGTGGGCTGTTGCCGTGCCAGCTGGTCTCTGCAGATCCACCCTTTCGGGCTAGCTGCCAAAGACCCCACTTTGTGGTCACCACAAAGGGAAATATTGAAAATTCTGATCTTATCGCATTTCCCTCCCGAATCACATCTCCGGTGCCACGGAAAATATTGTGACACCTGCTCGTACTCCCGCCGTAACAGTGCCTTTGTTCTTCGCTCTTCAGAAATTGTGAATTAAGCTTCAGAAGGGGATCCCATGGGCCGGGCTGGGAGGGAAGTGGAGTAAAATGGTTGAAGTCTAGCCTCAAACCAACGGTGGACAGAGTGCTGGTCCCAGCTAGGCTGTGTGACCTCAGACAAGCAACTTCCCGGTGCCCTGTGCCCTGGTGCCCCGTCTGGTATAATGGAGTTGAGAATAAAGACCCTAATGTAGTAAAACAGGACTCAACAAATTTTTTTACATAAAAGTACTGAATAGTTCCGCTTTGCAGATCACGTGGTCTCTGTTGCCACCAATGCCTCTGCCCCTGCAGTGGAAAAGCCACCATAACCAAATGACTGGGTAGGTCTCAGTTTCAGCTACTCCCAGAGAGCTAGTTCGGCAGGTAATACCATCTGCCGCCAACCCGGATGAAGTGAGTTCGATCCCTGGGCCCCAGTGGTTAGAAGCAGAGAAGACTCTCAAATACAGTGTGTGCGTGAGGACTTGGTGCGGGAGTCAGTGCTTTGATGGCAATGAGCCTGGTTTCCGATCCCAAACTCTTAAGGCTGTTACTTGAGTGGAGTTATTTAGCCTCAAAGGCACACATCCAGTGACCCACTTTCTCCAACCAGACTACAGCCTAACAGGCCATTCAGTATGAACGTAAGGATTTCACTAGCTGATGAAGTCAGCACCGTTAGGATCCAGTAAGTTCTCAATGCCACCTGCCAGGGACCAAGCCTGCACCGCCAGAACCTTCTCAGCTAAGACCAAAGTTTAACACTCCTGTTGCGAATGAAGGAGCCTGCACACAACATACCGATTTATGAAATCCATTTAGGTTTTAAAGCATTGACGTTTTGAGCCTATCTCTGGGGATCTGAGAGAGATGAGTCCTCCTGTTTCACAGACGGAAACACTGGGGTGTAGCAGGGTCAAGAAAGTGTCTAACATCAAGGGTTCTCTAGAGAAATGGAACTGATAGAATGATGTAATAGAAGGGGATTCCTTGGGCTGGCTCACATGACAGATTCCATCAGATAAAAGTTGGTAAGGCTAAACCCCCAAGCTGATGCTGAAGGCCTGGAGGATTCCCTGAGAGGAGCCAGTCTTAAGTCAACGTTGGAAGTCCAAGATCTGGATTCTCATGTCAGCCAAAGACCGTGGTGACAGCAGCTATGGATGGATGCTACACCTGGGCCACTGCTCAGGTGCCTCCGACTCTCGAGTGATGGGTCGCCCTCGGTTAACCACTCCTGGAAGTCATGTCTATCACTCGATTCTAGATCCTGGCAAGTTGATCATCGGGATTAACCACCACAGTGTGCAAGCATTCACAGGGATTCAAGAGGCAATGCTAGGATTGGAACAGAGGTTCACTTCGTTGAAATGTGACTCTCTTTTTGGATCTGGCTTACCTCACTCAGGATAGTGTTTTCTATTTCCATCCATTTGCCTGCAAACTTCAAGAAGTCCTTGTTTTTTACTGCTGAGTAGTACTCTAATATGTATATATTCCATACTTCCATTGAAGGGCATCTAGGTTGTTTCCAGGTTCTGGCTATTACAAACAATGCTGCTATGAACATAGTAGAGCATATACTTTTGTTGTATGATAAGGCCTCCCAAAAAGAGGAACATGGGATGTACTCACTCATATTTGGTTTCTAGCCATAAATAAATGACATTGAGCCTATAATTAGAGATCCTAGATAAGCTAAATAAGAAGGAAAACCCAAAGAAAAACATATAGGCATCCTCCTAAATATTAACCTTCATCAGGCGATGAAAGGAGACAGAGACAGAGACCCACATTGGAGCACTGGACTGAAAGCTCAAGGTCCAAATCAGGAGCAGAAGGAGAGAGAGCACGAGCAAGGAACTCAGGACCGTGAGGGGTGCACCCACACACTGAGACAATGGGGATGTTCTATCAGGAACTCACCAAGGCCAACTGGCCTGGGTCTGAAAAGGCCTGGGATAAAACCGGACTCGCTGAACATAGCGGACAGTGAGGACTACTGAGAACCCAAGAACAATGGCAATGGGGTTTTTTTTTAATTTTTTATTAATTTATTAAAGATTTCTGACTCTTCCCTGCCACCGCCTCCCATTTTCCTCCCCCTCCCCCAATCAAGTCCCCCTCCCTCGTCAGCCCAAAGAGCAATCAAGTTTCCCTGCCCTGTGGGAAGTCCAAGGACCACCCACCTCCATCCAGGTCTAGTAAGGTGAGCATCCAAACTGCCTAGGCTCCCACAAAGCCAGTTCATGCAGTAGGATCAAAAACCCACTACCATTGTTCTTGAGGTCTCAGTAGTCCTCATTGTCCGCTGTGTTCAGCGAGTCCGGTTTTATCCCAGGCTTTTTCAGATCCAGGCAAGCTGGCCTTGGTGAATTCCCAATAGAACATCCCCATTGTCTCAGTTTGTGGGTGCACCCCTCGCGGTCCTGAGTTCCTTGCTCGTGCTCTCTCTCCTTCTGCTCCTGATTTGGACCTGATGGGATGTACTCACTCATATTTGGTTTCTAGCCATAAACAAAGGACATTGAGCCTATAATTAGAGATCCTAGATAAGCTAAATAAGAAGGAAAACCCAAAGAAAAACATATAGGCATCCTCCTAAATATTAACCTTCATCAGGCGATGAAAGGAGACAGAGACAGAGACCCACATAAGAGCACCAACAGAAATATCAGGTCCAAATCAGGGGTAATGGGGGCAATGGGTTTTTGATCCTACTGCACCGTACTAGCTTTGTGGGAGCCTACGCAGTTTGGATACTCACCTTACTAGACCTGGATGGAGGTGGGTGGTCCTTGGACTTCCCACAGGGCAGGGAACCCTGATTGCTCTTAGAGCTGATGAGGGAGAGGGACTTGATTGGGGTAGGGGGAGGGAAATGGGAAGCAGTGGCAGGGAAGAGACAGAAATCTTTAATAAATAAATAAATAAATATAAAAAAATTTAAAAAAAAAAAAAAGAAAGAAATGTGACTCTGCCCATTGGCTTGGAATCACCCAGCTATTCAGTATCAACAAAATACTGAACAACCCAAGCTTCTTAAACTGGTCCTCCCTAACTGACTATGCAGTCTTCAACATTTTGGCAACAGCATGATGTGTATAAAGAAGAAACAACAAAATGTTCATGCCAAGATGGGGTGTGGGTTCTCTGGGAGAAACAAAGCCCCAGATTTGATTCCCCAAACCCTATCATCTTCCCTGAAAGGCCTCCTGCCTAGTCTTGGCTTGGTTTTGTTTTTGCTTGTTTGTTTGTTTTTTTTTTTATGTTACCCAATGAGTTTTTGTTTATTACTCTGTGGCTTACGGAGTAGCATTAACCACCCAGTAGGGCACCTCAGTTCAAACTCCATTTTATTGTTATATTTTGTTATTTTATTCCATATTATATTTAATTAACTTACAAAACAGTAGGCTTGCATGTGGGTTTTTTATACTTCTTTGGTTTGAAAACAAATACTTAATATTTCCTACCATCATTCCTTAGCATCCATCAAATCCATGTGTCTTTGAATTGCATCGCTAGAATGTTTGATGTTAAAATTGCTGTTTGAGTTGCTGCCTTGAGTTTCATTTTTTTAATCATTGCTTTTGGATTGAAATTTGGACAGAATTTCCAACAATTTCTGAAATGACCCTAAGCATACTTTTCTTCCATTTTGTACTGTGCATTTATGTGAGATGACACCCTCAGCAATGAGTATAAAAATCAAAATATTGATCAGCTCTACAAAGTGTTGAAAACACACTACATCCTGAATTATCAAATATTCAGCCAAGATTTAATTCTTTATGTAAAAATAAACACGTACATCAATCTCATTAGCATACAAATTTGCTTTTGTTTTTAATAAGTAGTCAAATTTTGTGCAAAGCAGAGAACTGAGGGTGTATGTCCACTGTGTATAGTCATGACATATGGGGCTGCGCTGCCTAAGAACATGCTATGCCTTGTGCGCCCCCTTCCAGGCCCCTCCCTCCCCTTCCTCACACGCCACCTTTCCCCTAGATGGTTTGCTACTTCCGTTCATACGAACAGTCACAATTTTACATCTCTATATAAAATCTAAATCCATATAATACAGACAGCATTCAATATTTGTTTTTGTAGAACTACATTTGTTCACTTAACACAATTATGGTCACTTAACACAATTATGGTCAGTTACATGCATTTTCCTGTAAACAACATAACTTCTTTTGTTTTGTTTTGTTTTGTTTTGTTTGAGACAAGGTTTCTCTATGGAGTCCTGACTGTCCTGGAATTCACTATGTAGACCAGGCTAGTCACAAACTAACAGAGATATGCCTGCCTCTGCCTTTCAAGTACTGGGTGTGTGCCTCAAATTTCATTTTTTCTTTTTTTTTTATTTCTAGATTTTGTTTATTAGCAATTATTTCTTTTATTTTTTTATTTATTTTTGTCTCTTCCCCGCCGCCACC
>NW_026067891.1:10737505-10797720 GCF_014885135.2 Alexandromys fortis | reverse complement strand
TGAAGAACTAGAAGCTGTTATCAAAAATCTCCCCTCCAAAAAAAGCCCAGGACCAGATGGCTTCAATGCAGAATTCTACCAGAACTTCCAAGAAGAGCTAATACCTATACTCCTTAATGTATTTCACAATATAGAAACAGAAAAGTTATTGCCAAATTCCTTTTATGAAGCTACAGTTACCCTGATACCAAAACCACATAAAGACCCAACCAAGAAAGAAAACTACAGGCCTATCTTACTCATGAATATCGACGCAAAAATTTCATTTTTTCTTATAGCTAACATTTATTTTCATTGTGCATACACACCACGATTATGAAAAAACTGTTTTGCTTGTTTGCTCAATATTTGTTTATTTTGCGTATCTGTGGATCAGAGGACAAATTTCAGGAGTCAATTCTCTCTTTCCACCCTGAGGGTTCCAGAAGTAGAACCCAAGTCATTGGCTTGACATGTGTCTTAACCCACAGAGACCTTTCACTTGCCTCAAAAATTGTTTTAAATAAATTCAAACAGTATTAATTGTTATTAGCACATGCTTAATTTGGGTCCTTATTTTAATATACCCAAGGTTGTATAAAAATTTCTCAGGCAAAAGGAGTCACCAGTGGACAAAGTATAAGGAGCCCTGTTAAGGAGGAGACTTTGTATGTAGCCTCTGTCCCTGCAGTGGCAGGGCTTTCATGTCACACAGGGCCACCTGACTCAGGATGGGGCCCCAGAGCAGACTCAAGGACTCTACTACAAGCAGTTTATGCAGAGGACTTCACTGGAAACACCGGTGAGGGAGTTGGAAAGATGAGATGGCAATGACGGATGGGCAGCCAAGCATGTGCATCAAAAGACCCATGTGCAAACTCCAGGCATGTTGTGAGAAACACAGTTTAGCTTCCCGCGTAGGGAAGAGGACTCTGCAGTACCGGAGTCCCACCAATTCCCAACACCCTGAACCAAGAATTTTTGGCAATGCATTCACTCCCTGACAGTTCCAGCCTTCCCAAAGTAAACACAGATGGTGCTGTTTGCCAGGGAAGCCCTTAGACCAGAAGCACAGACACAAAGGTAGATCTGCAGTGGCAGGACAGCTCTGAGTGACAAGCTGGCTACCTCCAGTCCATTAGAAATGATGTCAGCATTCATTTCCAAACCACATCTACAACCCCACCTAGTGGCACATGCCTGTAATTGCAGCATCAGGAGGCTGAGACCGGAGGATTGCCAAGAGTTCAAGACCAACCTGGGCTAAATAACAAGTTTGAGACCAGCCTGTATAAATAGCAATTTCCAAGTCAACCAGGGTTGCATAACAAGATCCTGTCTCAACACAAGATCCTCTCTCAACACATACACACATATTATGGCTGGGTTTCTTGAGCATGAGGTCAGCCCAGGCTACAGTGTAGTTTAGGTAGGAAAAGGAGAAAGAAAGAAAAGACCTGGCTGTGGAGATAGCTCAATTGGTACAGGGCTCTTCTGGCAAGCCTGAAGACCTCAGTTCAATCCTCAGAACCTATTGTTGACTGAGTTTTCTGTCCTGCCCAGTTCCCGCAATTGTTAAGTCCCAAAGAAATCACACAGAAACCTTAATTAGTTATAAACTGACTGGCCCATTAGCTCAGGCTTCTTATTAACTCATATAACTTATATTAGCCCATTATTCTTATCTGTTTTAGCCATGTGGCTCCGTACCTTATTCGGCGGGGCAGTCATATCTTGCTTCTGTGGCTGGGATAAGGACTGCAGAATGAGCTTCCCTCTTCCCAGAATTCTCATTGTCCTACCTCTACTTCCTGTCTGGTTGTCCCACCTATACTTCCTGCCTGGCTACCAGCCAAATCAGCATTTATTTAAAATATAATTGACAGAATACAGACCATTGTTCCACTCCAACCCATGTGAAAAATCAATGTGCCGGTGCATGTTTGCGTCATAGGGTTGGGAAAAGCGGGAGCAGATGGATCTCCAGGGCTCACTGGGCAGCCAGACCCAGACAGTGAGAGACCCTCTCTCAAAAAAATAAAGGTGGGCGGTCCCCCAACATCTACACACGTGTGCACACACATGAACATACAAACAGAGAAAGAATAAAGAGAAATTAAGAAAGAAGAAGAGGGGCTGGAAAGCTGGCTCAGTGGTAGACCTAGGTTCAGTTCCAGACACTCATAACCCTCTATAACTCCAATTCCAGGGGAGCCGATGTCTTCTTCTGGACCCCTTGGGCATCAGGTATGTATGTGATGAACAAAAACACATTTATGGTTTTTGTTGTCATTGTTGTTGTTGTTTGGCAAAACACCCATATACATAAAATTAAATAAATAAAAATTTTAAAAAGAAAAGAAAAACCACACTTACTTGGTTGTAAGATGCCAACCTTTAAGATGGGCCTGTACAGAATTACATTTTCTCCAAACTTCAAAGAAAAACTATATTGAACTCATAACCAAAGCATTCTGACCTCAGAGACTATAAGCGTTTAAAAGAAAGTGTCTCAAACCCGACATGAGCTGGCTCTATCCTGCTGCCCTGTGAAAAGCGCCTACAGTCTGACCCTCTGTCCCAGTCTGAGCTTAGAGCACGGGCTATTCTGTTTGCAGTCTGGGACGACTCTGAAGTTCGGTGATTTCTGCTTCTCCATGCTGTCTTTGTAATAGCAACACAATGCTCATTTCCATTTCAAAAACTATCTCTGCCTACTCCGCAGCTTCAAACAAAAATCAGATCCCTGCTTAATATTAAAAATAAATAAAGAAAAAGAGCAACTTTCTTTCCAGGCACCCACCTAAAAGCAACAAAGGAAGCCACAGTCCTTCCTCCACTGAGCCGCTCTCATTAAAATGCACATTTATTAATTAGATGCCTCAGAGGCGGGCTAATTTTGTTACAAGGAGAAAGGAAAAGACCTAACATTTATTAATGGGCTCCCAGCAGCTGTGCTAATGGCAAGAGATTCAGCATTTCACACAATCCCAACTGCAGCCGGGAGCAGAAAACAAGACTGTCACTTGCCCTGAGTCACTTCTCTGGCAAGCCACAAATTTGAAAGGACGCTGACAGAGCCACCTACCACCACTCACGCTTAATAAATACAGAGTATGGCTGAGAAGGGCAAAGAGGAAGAAAAGACCTAGGAAAAAGAAGGGAAGGTAGGAGGATTCCACCCTCCTAGAGTGGTACCCACTCCTAACGCTGGACCACAGGATGTTGCTAGGAAACAAGATGTTTCCTGATTCCTAAAGATGAAAGGTGCATTATCCCACAAGAAGAAGAAGAAGCAGCGGTCCCTTTCTTCCATCTTTTGCCTTGCTTACTTATTTATTTACTTGCTCACTTACTTGTTTTTATTGCGTGTGAGAGAGCTTGGCACAGCGGTACTGCTGTAGACGTGTGGAGGTCAGAGGACAACTCTCAGGAGATGGTTCTCTCCTTCCACCATGGGCTCTGGAGAATGAGCTCGGGTCATCACACTTGCCAGACAAGTGTCCTTTTTACCCACTGAGCCATCCCCCTGCCCATCTTCCTTGGCCTTCAAGATTCTCTTTGAACCAGTTCTTCATTCACTTAATCCAGCATCTCGTTTTCCTTTGCATTTTTTCTTCTTTATCCTCAACATTTCTAGAACATAATAAATCTTGCCACTTTATAATCCTACATGGATCTCTAGATCTTTGTTTTCCAACTCCAGGATAAAAAAATAAAAGCTGTAACTCCACATAACCTCCATTAATACAGCTGTCAGGAAAGCGTGGCATGTATAGAGGATCTAGGTTGTCCCAGACACTAGCATCTCTGTCCCCCGGTGTCATAGTTCCATCCTTCCAGATCCGTCTCTTTAGCTATGTGAACGCCAGCTGAGAAACTAAAGGAACCTAAGACAAGTCCTTTGGAACCTTGTTATGGTTTGAGATTGTGAGGGAGGGCAGAAAGACGCGTGGCCCCTCTTCTTAGAAAACTGGAAACAAGAGTCCGAGAGAGTAAGAAGACATGAGGACCTGGCTTTATTCCCAGCACCTGAGTTCTAAAAAAATAAAAGATGGGAGGGCGGTGCGTGCTTGTAATCCCGGCACTAGGGAGGCAGAGAGGTGCACCTCGGGAGCCAGCTGGCCGGCCAACAGAGTCTACATGATGGGCTGCAGAATGGTGAGAAATTCTGCCTCAAAAATTAAGACGGCTGGCTTCTGAGGGAGTTGGGTGGCAGGAATGCAGCCCGCAGCTCCTTCTACAGAAAGCAGCTCCTACTACATGCACACAGAAATACAAACACACACACACAAAGAAAAGAGGAAAATTCAGACAGACACTAAATTCCATACATGTTTGATACCCCAAAGTGAGAGCCAATATTTGAATGGCAGTGACTAAACCTCCCTGTACCATAGTTGAGGCATCAAGATGTGGGCTACAGGACTGGTGAGAAGCTCAGCTGGTAAAAGCGCCTGCAGCCAAGCCTAAAGACCTGAGTTCAACCCCTAGAACCCACACAGTAAAAGACAAAACACAGCTCCTACAAGTCATTCTCTGGTTTACACACACACACACACACACACACACACCATGGCAGACACATGCCCACACACTCACCCACAAACACAAAATAAATAATAAATGTAATTTTTTAAAGAAGTGGGTTAAGGGACATAACTACCATTAATTTACAGTGGACTGATTGGAATTCAAATATGCTTGCAATGCCTCCGAGCTCACCTAGACGCACGACTGGTGAACTAGCAGCATGCTGGCCTAGCCGAGATGATACATTAGCCTATCAAACGTTGCTGGTGTTTTTGTTCTGCTTTGCTTCGTTTTTCTATAAGGTGCAGGGGAGCATTAAATTTTCCCTCTTCTCTCTAAAGTTCCCCTCATTTGAATCTCTGGAATAAGCTGACAGTAGGCAGATTAACTGGAGAAGGGGCAGCTAAATTTACCACAGTACCAGGAGCCTCACAAACATAAGCCTGAGAGGACGGCCAGATGGTTGGGTTTACATAGCCCGTAGAACAGAGCAGAGCAGGATGGGTGCTTGGGAATCTCTCTCTGTGTCCCAGGCAGGCCTCAAACGTGTGGCAATCCTCGTGCCTCAACCTCTCAAATGTTGGGATTATAGACATGTTCCACCACCCTGGATACGGGGTCTATTTTAACACGCAGAAAAGAGTTTGTCAAGAGCAGCTCCTGGGACCTAGGGAGGGGGAGGAGCTTTCCTAGGACGATGAGTGACGGGTATGGCCAAGTCTCTCCAGGACATAGATTGGACTTTTCCAGAGATGTGAGCTTTGGCTGGTGGGATTCCACAGGAGACATGAGATGATGACATTCCTGCTCCAGGAACTTCTATCCATCCATCAGAGAATCAGAGATAGATCTGTGTGTTCAGGGAAGCCAGAGGGGCAGAGACAAGAGGGCAGGGGGAGGTCAGAGGGGCTGCACATTTCCCTTAGTTCAAAGTGTTCAGCGTGCCAAAGCACTACGCTTTGAGAAAGGTGGACAAAAATGATTGAGTGGTCAGAACTCGGGGAAACTCGATGATAAGAGTTCTCTGTCAGGCGCTAGAGGAGAGCTACCTGCCCAGCTAAGTGTGTCTCTCCTTAGTCAGCTCCTCCAGAGAGGAATGGAGGAAGTAGGCTGGATGTCATGTCTTTTCTACCCTCTCTTTGCCTGGGAACAGCCCAGACACGCAGCGGACATGCCTGCTCCCCTTTGCTGTCAGCTCAGATGGCCTGTAGCCTCGGGACAGGTGTCTCTCCACTGAAGTGCACAAGAGCACAGTTTGGGAGACCATTTTCTTAACATGCATGTGTTCAATCCCCAGCACCATTTAAACCCTGCTTAGCGGGTATGCCTGTAACCCCAGTACTCAGGGGATAGAGACAGAAAAGGATATCAGAAGTTCAAGGTCATCTTGGGTTACCAAATGTGTTCATGATCAATCTGGGCTCTATGAGACCTGTCTTAGAGAAAAAGAAAAACTACAGAAGCCATTCTGGATGTCCTGCCCCACTGAGCTCCCAGAGAGCTCCAGCCCCAGCTGCAATGCTCTCAACACAACAGAGCCCAGCCAGAGCCCCCACTGAGCCCAGTCAGCACACAGAAGCCAGAGAACTGCAAGCTGATGTTGTAAACTACCAGGTTTCACAGCAAGGGCTAACCAGAACGAGCTGTGCTGATTAAGTTCGAGCCGTCCCAGAGCAGCCAGGGTTCCATGCGTGTCAGCAAATCTGCTCCTGCTATGATCAGTCCATCTGACAGATGAAGAAATTGGGATTCAGAGAGAATGGTACTGAGCTGCGATGCTGCAAAGTTGGACACAGCGGCACAGCCGGACACAACCCCAGGTCTGCCTGACTCAGACTCCCGCTTTTCCCTTGGACCTGGACCAACCAGTTTCTACCCACCAAAGCCTGCTGGAAATGGAGCTAGCTGCATTCCTCTCTGGCAGCCCTGCTTGTGTCTTTCTTTCCCTGGTGACTCACTAGAAAAGGTCCACTGGGCATGGATGGCACAGATAGTAAAGATGCTGCCCACTGCTCAATGTTGTCCCCACCACGCCAGCTCGGCACACCAGAACCACACTCTTGGAGGAGTCCTTTCCACAGAAGTCTCCAGCATGCAGCTTCCTGAAAGGAGAGCAAACATAGCCCAGGTTGGCCTCAAGACCACAGCTATCTTACTGCCCCTGTCTCCTGGGTGCTAGGATTACAGACCTGCACTACCAGGCCCAGTTCCAAATAATGGGTAACCTTTGAACCTTCACACTGGCACTGGAGGGAGGTCATTGCCTTGTTGTTCGGGTGGAGAAACCAACAGGGAGATGCTGGGGTTGGCTGCAGCTCACACCTAATGACTGGATTCAAACTTCTGTCTGCCCAGCTCAAAACCCACATGTCTCGGCACCAAGCCTGCGCTGGCCAACGCTGCTTGGAACCGAGAGATTTGTCCCAGAGCCAGAAGACGGAAGCAGCTAATTTCCATTAGGACTAATGGAAGACAAAAGAGACTGCTTTTCTTATCCTTAGAAGAGAGCTCAGCCTCCACAGCCAGCGAGTCTAATAGCTCAGTTTACGTAACAAAGGAAAGAGATGGCAAATGGATACAATTAGGGGAGAGAAGAAACAATTTGGGTTACTGGCCTCCGAAGCGATGAGGTGAGGATCTGGTATAACTGAACAGAAACGTCCCAGTTGCCTGTCCGGATAGATTTCAGATCCTCAGGGCCAAGCAGGAGGCAGTCTCTCACTGGGCTGGAACTTGCCTCTTTAAACTAGATTGGCTAGTCAGAAAATGCCAGGATCCTCCTATGTCCCCATCCCCAGGGTTGGGGATTACAAACACAATCTCCATGCCTGATTTTTACGTGGGTACAGGCTCTCATATCTGTGTGGCAAGTGCTTGTGTCTCCATCCCTTCCAGTGCTTCTTAAGAGTCTGGGTTTCAATTGACTTTGTGCAACACAGACTATCCAGATGAAGTATTTATACAAACCTAAATTCCAGTTCTGTCGTTTGGTGGCTGCATGACATTGGACAGGGGTTACCGTTTCTGAACGCTGTTTTCTGATCTGTACAAAAGCTGCAGTAACTTCTCCAGGGCTGTCACAAAGGCCCTAGGAGGAATACTAGAGAATGCATGGCACATCCCCGGTCCTTATTAGTCGTCCCTTTCCTTCCAGATCTTATCCCCAGGAGGAAAAGAGGGGGGCTGGAAGAGCCAGGAGGATGTGCTCAGGACCTCAAGGGACTGGTTTTCACCCAACGCTCTCATTTTCTCTTCTTGGCTATCGATTGCAGCAACACCTGCATTTTTTGCTTCTTATAAAATAAATCAATATTCCATTAGCTAACATGTCTCATAGCTGTCCAGCACAGGCAGCTGGTAGGAGCTCACTGGGGCTGCAGGGCCAGAACTCAGGTTCAGCCCTAACAGATGCAGCCCTTACTCAAAGGCATGGGTCACGGAGGTGATTCAGTCATCCTCGAGTCCTCAATGTTCCACCACCGGATCTCATATCAGCCACAAAGAAATAGCTGCAGAATTAACCCTTTGAAGGAATCTGTCCATTTGACAAACACTGATGGAGTCTTTGCTTGGCACGTAGCCCTGGGTCCCACAGTCAGCAACTGTGGTACCCACGCCTGTAATCTCAGAACTCAGGAGGTTATCATCCTTGTAATCTCAGAACTCAGGATCTTATCATCCTTGTAATCTCAGAATTTAGGATCTGATGTGCAAAACAATCCCACACCAGTTAGTATTTAAAGGGGCATTTATTTGGGGGTTAAAACTCACAAAGCACCAACCGTCAGGAAAGGAGCCTAGTCGCCAGAGCAGGAACCAAGAGGAGGTGGGGAGCACACCCGCAATATTTATAGGTAAATATTGGCCTAAGGGGTACCTGCCCTACAAACAAGGTGATTGGCTGGAGCTTCCCCTTCAAGGATCTTATCATCCTTGTAATCTCAGAACTCAGGAACTTATCATCCTTGGCTTTGTAGCAAGTTTGAGGCCAACTTGGGCTGTGTGAGATCCTGTCTTAAAAAATAGTAACAACAACAACAAGCAAACAAGAACTATGGAAATGACCCAGTCAGTAAAGTGCTTGCCACAAAAACCTAAGAACCTAAGTTGGATCCCCAAAACCCATTGTAATCCCTGTTACAGGACCCAAGAGAGGTGGGTCCCTGGGGCTCACTGGTCAGCCAGTCAAGCTAAAATTGCCAAATTTCAGTCCAGTGGGAGATTTTGTCTTAAAAAAAAAAACAAGAGCTCCCAAGAAATAATATCAAGGTTATCCTCTGGCCTCTATGTAAACACACATACATGTGCACTTACACACATGAACACACATACCAAGCACTGGAGATCCAGATGTAATAGCACACACATGAAGTCCCAGTACCTGAGAGGCTAAAGCAGGAGGACTTCGAGTTCAAGACCAGCCTTGGCTGCATAATGAGACCCTGTCTCATAAAACCTTACAACAGGGCTGGCGTGATGGCTCTTCAGAGAAAGTGTTTACCACACAAGCCTGGTGTCCTGACCTCAGTCCTGGATCCCATGCAAAGGAGAGAAGAAAAAGCCAAACAAACAAGCATACATTAATAACGCATAGAAAATTTTAAATTAAATTTAAAAAAAAAAACACAAATGCCTTGAAATGACAGAAGGGATCCACAAACACTGCTTCCTTGGCTGCTCACTCTCTTGCCTAAGCACTCACTCACTCACCCCTTCATGCACCCCCCCAGGTATGTCTCCCCCTCCATCCCTTCAGACAGGAGAGCCCACAGAAGTTAAAGGGAACTTTCATACCTGTTCTCTGTCCTTAGGATGGGAGGTCACAAGACAAGGCACTTTCAGTAAAGGGTGTGAATTAAGCATCACACCTCGTTTTTTCTACGAAAAGAATTCCATCCACATCCAGACAATGGAATCCCATTAAAGCCTGCAGTGTGATAAAGGGCTAAAAAGCATGCATATCCTCAGAAGTCACTCTCCTAGGAGGCCACAGGACTTAAGGGGAAGTCTCAACCTCCTGCCACAAGTCCAGCCACGTTAGTGAACAGCCAGCCCCCCCCCCAGCACACCTGCCGGGCAGGCTGATTCCCAGGGACAAGCTGTGGTGCAGCCAGGAGTGGTGGCTAAGAGGCTGAGACCTGAGCATCACTCTTCCAAGGCCAGCCTGCAGATGCTAAGTGCAGGCAACTTGACAAGAACCAGAATCACCTGGGAGACAGCCAGGGGGCATCCTGCGGAGATCATAGCTGGAAGAAAAGAAGACATGATGGCTCCAAAGTATGATTGAGAAAAGCGTCTTTACTATAGATATTGTTAGTCAACTAACAACAGCCCACATTCCAGCACTGTGGACTCTGTAATAGGTACTTG
The DNA here is from genome assembly GCF_014885135.2 of Alexandromys fortis. NCBI lineage: Eukaryota > Metazoa > Chordata > Mammalia > Rodentia > Cricetidae > Alexandromys > Alexandromys fortis. Next base: position 10,787,838 of record NW_026067891.1, on the reverse strand, counting down.
TGATGCTGTGGGAGTCTGAGGCCCGCACTTGCTTGGTGCACTAATAAACACCAAGGTTAGCCATTGTTTCTGGGTTTGTTTTAGGGACTGGCAATCTTAGCTCTGTTAATTGAGGTGGGAAGCCCCACCCACTGTGGGAGGGAGCATTCCCCAGGCAGGGTGTCCTGGACTGCACTAAAGGGGAAAGAGAGCCAAGCAGCAATAGGCTTGTGTTTATCCCTCAGTTTCCCACGTTTGCGGCTGTGATGTGGAGAGAGCTGCTTCAGGCTCCTGTGGCCTGACTTGTCCTCCACGGGGTGGGTACCTTGATCTGTGAACAAAATAAACCCTTTCTCTCCTCAGCTACAGTTTATCATAGCAACCATAAAAGAAACTAAGACACCGACTACAGAATGAAACCCTGACTGGAACAAAATAAAACACAGGGCAGGGGAGGAGCTGGAGACACGGCTGCTCTTCCAGAGGACTCAGGTTCAATTCCCAGCACCCACAAAGCAGATCACAACTGTCTGTAACTCTGTTCCAGGAAATCTGATGCCCTCTTTTGGCCTCCAAAGGCACAGCACACACATGATGCACATACATACATGCAGCAAAACACCCATACACATGGAATAATAAAACAAATAAAAAAAAAATTTTAAAAAGGCAGGAAAGCAATTTGCAGAGTTAAAACAATAAAGAAACTGCAAAAGATACAACATAAGCAATATTAGTTTTAGAAAGTATTTTAAAAAGCAATTCTCTTAAAGCAATATTATTTTTAAAGCACTGGTAATAAATTGTAAACGTGTTTTACAAATAATAACAATGAGGCTACTGTATTTCTTAAGGCTGAGGGTCCTAAAATCTCAAAAGACATTTACCATTCATAACGCAGGAGACCCTAGGCCTCGGCAGGTCCCCTGGCGGATGGGAGACAGACAGATACTCCATGCAGAGAGGGCTTGGGTATAGAATTTATTTAGTGGGTATTAAGAACAGCGTAATAGTAAGGAGTTATAGGTAGGGAAGAAGAAGACAGGAGGTGGGAGAGAAGAGAAGAAAGAGAAAGGAAGGTAGAGAGAGGCTGCCTCTTCAGAAGAAGGCTGGACAGAGAGCACAGGCTGGAGAGGAGGCGGGATATTGGGAGTGGGCAACGCTTGTCTCTTAAAGGGACAGGGTACCCAGGTGATAGGCCAGGCCAGCAGATTTACCTTTACAACAATTTCTCCATGGGGGGTGGTCAGAAAATAATTTTGGTTTTCATTTCACGGAGTTTTCTAACAGCCTGATTGTATCTCTCCATTTCAGAGGTTAAAATAGCTGCCTTTGTTAACACTTATCTATTATATGTTAGCTGCTCATGTAGATTACTTCACTGAACATACAAAAGCCCTCTAAGAGCTGTGCTATGTCTTTATTTTTAAATGAGGTAGGGAAGAGGAACAAATAAAAGGGTCCAGAGCCCACTCCCCGACCCCGACTCCTCTTCAGGGTACTGACATAAGATTCAAGTTTATACAGAGGTCAAGAGGTCTGCCACACTGAGCAGTATTGGTCACCATGTGGTCCTGCCCATCCCTGACCCATCACTGTCTGGGCTCCTGTACCTCAGGCAAGATGATCTGACCATTGTTAGAGCTCCATGAAATCTTTTTCCAGGAGACAAATTTGTCTTCTGGCTGGCACCAGGCTTCAGCCTTTTCCTTCTCCCAGCACAAGACTCCTGGACAATTCCAATTTCTTGGGGTCCATTGTCTCAAAAGTCTGACAGCCCAAGGGAAGAGCAAAGGTACCCCCTTAGGATATCTGTCCTCACTCCTGCCAGGGTGGTTATAGCTCAGTGCCTAGTCAACATGGAGGGAAGCTGACATTTGAACCCAGGGCTTTTATCTCAGTCAGAACCTCCAGAGCCTGAAAGGAAGCTGACACCAATTCTATTGGTTACTGGTCATTGTCACAAGAGGGTCACCTTGGCTCACAGTCTGGGAGCCATTCCTGTCCCTGCAATGGGAGCAACATACCTGTGGGAACTCCTCCAGCTATGGTGACAGAAATATAATGGGAAGGCTGGTCACATGACAGACCATGCCACAGAGAAAACAGGCTGGATCCAGGAGCATGTGTCACCGTCAGTCGCCTACCTCTGGTGACCTGCTTCTGCCAGCCAGGCTCCACCTCCTTGATGGTTCAGGAGCCTTCAAAATAGGGGCACCAACTGAGGACCAGTCATTCAAAACATGACCCTGTCAGAGATGTTTCGAATCCAAACCACAAGAGCAGCTTATTCTAGAACCAAAAGTAGTGCATAGGGTTCTATGCTGGGTTTAGGGTGCTGGGTTAGGAACGTCCCACTTGAGTTTCCTATGTGATTGGAGACAAGTCACCAGCTCCTGAGGTCCTTTAGGTGTGACTCCTGTGACCTCACCCCCCACTCTGCACCTTCCTCTCACATCCCAGCCACTCTAGGTCTCGGAGTCTAGGACCTTCCATGAGCTGCATGCAGTTCCTTTGCCCACGCACTTCCTGTTGCCTCCAATGCTTCTCCCCTCATCCTTCGCCTGAATCCATTGTTCAGGTCTCCGCTGAGAACTATTTAGAATCAAGAGGAGTTCTAATTTTAAACAGAATTAGAAGTGCATGCAGTGGGGCAGAAAATCTGAAGGGTGAATATCTCCCCACACAAAACAAAATACCCTTGCTGGGACGTTCATTAGTTATGATTATCTCTCGCCAAGTGACAAACTATTTCAAAACTTAATGGCTTACAACAACAGTGATCCATCTAGTCACAGACATATAATTTGGGGAGGGCTTGGTGGAAGCAGCTCAGCTCTTCCAGGCAGTCATCAAAGAGGTAGGCATAAAAGAGCTATATCCTAATTTACAGGATGTTCCTCTTGTGAGCTGGGGCCTTGGTGGGGGCAGAGGGGAAGAGATCTCAGTCTCTTTTTATACAGGTCTCCTCCCCTGGGATGCTTGCAACATGAAGGCTGGTTTCAAAGAGTGTGGTGGCATTTCATTTGTATTTTAATAAGTAAAGCTTGCCTGAAGATTAGAAAAGCAAAACAGCCAGCCACTGGCTCTTACCTCTACCTCCATCCAAAATGCTGATCCTGCCTCCAGGAATCTCAGAATGAGACTGTCTCTGAAAGCTTCTCCTCCCATTTCATAATTCTCTCTAGTTCTGGGATTAAAGACTTGCACCACCCAGTTTATATAGAAACTAGTGTGGCTACTGGGATTAAAGGTGTGTGTTACCACTGCCTGGTCTGCAAGGCTGACCAGTGTGGCTGTTTTACTCTCTGATCTTCAAGCAAGCTTTATTTAATAAAATACAAATGAAATGCCACTATAAAAGAACAAGCATAAGCAAATGTGTGGGACTTGTTTGTGCCTCCACCCTCATAGTCACACACCATTACTTCTGCTAAACTCAAGGAGTAGCAGGCTCACGCAGGGAACAAAGAGTTTAACTGCTAGTGATGGTAGAAAGTTCTAGAACAGCATGTGAGCCAGGAGACGTGATTGTAGCCACCTCTGAAAAACAGCATCTGCCACAATAGGCACAGTGGCTTTTCTGTGACCTTCAGATAATTGCTTTAGAATTTCCAATCATTTCTCCAACTTTTGCAAAAGGAACCATGCAACAGAGAGTAGAATCCAGGACCTGGGATATCAGCCCACTATGGCCGACATCCTGATGGTGATGGGTCTCAGAGAATATCAAAGGATGTAGACAAGCCCCAGGCAACACAAGATCAACAATCTTTCCTCCTGCCCTCTTTATATAATTGATTACAATGGTGATGAGAAAGCTAGAATTAAGAAGCAACTGGAGACCTCAAACTATTAGAGCCTTTAAGATCTTTCTCAAAGATTATACATGGCTGGTGATTGCTCTGTGGATAAAGACACTTGCTGCCAAACCTGATGACCTAGGTTCAATTACCAGGTCTTTCATAGTGGAAGGAGAAAAACCTATTTCAAAGGTTGTTCTCTAGTTGGGTGATGGTGGCACACACCTTTAATCCCAGCACCCAGGAGGCAGAAGCAGGCCGATCTCTATGAGGTTGAGGCCAGTCTGGTCTACAGAGTGAGTGTCAGGACAGCCAAGGTTACACAGATAAACCCTGTCTTGAACAAGAAAGAAAAAAGAAAGAAAGAAAGAAAGAAGAAAGGAAGAGAGGGAGGGAGAAAGAAAAGAAAAGAAAAGAAAAGAAAAGAAAAGAAAAGAAAAGAAAAGAAAAAGTTGTTCTCTGGCCTCAGGGAATGTGTATATATGTACTTTGAAACATTTCTTGTCCCAGAGAAGCTCCTTAAGACAAACAGTAAACAACTCAGAAGATATTCAGGAAGTCCCTGAAACTGATCAGATTCACTTAGTCTCTCCCTCCCTAGAGGAAAGACAACTGAGAGTTCCTCTCCATAAGACAAGCTTCAAAGACTCTGAGACCAGACCAGCTGCATGGAAGAAACATAAACCAGCTGAGCTTTCTGGAGGAGCCTGGAGGAGATAGATTTAAACAAGCTGAGTCCCTTGGAAAGGACACCATCCATCATATTGAGCTGCCTGAAGGCTGTGCAGTTGGCTGTTTCCAGCTTTTGTGAGCAGTCACATATGCTGGGGTGGGCTTTGGGGGTGCAGTTGTCTTTGAGTCATTTCTGCTCCTGTAAGTAACCCCAAAACAACTCACCATTTCAGAGTTGGACTTTGGTGTTATCTGTACTTTGACATGTCATGGACTCCCTATCTTAGGTGAGTAGATATGTGTGTTGCGTCTCACCATGGTAAAGTCACAAAGCAACACATGTGCTTGCACAGAGAAAAACAAATTAAACTCAACTTTTAAAAATATTTTTTCATGAGACCACACGAAAGCACACATACAGGCCTATGGTCGGTCCACAAGAGCCCAAGGTTAAGAGGGACTCTGGGGATGCTGTCTTCGGACTGCTGGTAACTGAAGCCTGCTGAAGTAGGAAGAGTCACTTTCTGCAGGGGTGTGCCACTTGATAGCTGCCCATGTTCTAGTGGATGGTCCTACACCCAAGCAAACACAGGCAGCACTAATTAGACTCAGTGGCTATTGTCTTGGTTTGCTTCCTGTTGCTATGATAAAAAGTCTTAACAGGAACAGCTTGGAGAGAAAAGAGTTAATTTCAGCTAACAATTCAGGTAACAGTTTATCATCAGGGCCAGGAACTTCATAAGGAACTGAAGTAGACCCATGGAAGATTGCTGCTCACTGAATCCATCTCTTCCAGGATGTCTCTTACAACCCAGGGCCACCTGCTCAGAGATGGCACCTCCCACAGTGGGCTGGAGTCTTCCATATCAACCAACAATCAAGACAATACCTCACAGACATGCCCACAGGTTGTCCAGGTCTGGACAACCCCTAGTCAAGTCTCCCACAGCCAACTCTGGACGAGCTAACTCTGTCAAGTTGACAGCTGAAGCTAACTTATTGAAAAGGAGAGGAGACTGCTGAGATGGCTCAGTGGGTAACGGCACTTGCTGCTAAGCCCAGCAACCTGAGTTTGATCCTTGGCACTCACGTCATGGAAGGAGAGAATTAACTCTCACGAGTTGTCTTCTGACCTCCACATGTGTGATCATACATACAGTCTTAAAACAAATGTGACTTTTTAAAATGAGGATGTGAATTGAAAGAGGGACATAGTGTGGAGACCTAGGAAGAATCTGAGAATGTAGGTGATGGATATTATCAAAATACACTATATACCTGTATGATTCTTTTTTAATTTTTAAAGATTTTTGTAGTTGTTGGCTTTTTTTTTTAAAGACAGGGTTTCTCTGTGTAGCCCTGGTAATCCTGGGACTCACTCTGTAGACCAAGCTGGCCTCAAACTCACAGAGATCCACCTGCCTCTGCCTCCTGGGTGCTGGGATTAGAGATGTGTACCACCACACAGGCTAAAGAATTTTTAAAGATTCCATGCATGTCCACAGCCACGGCAAGTCACTGGACAAGTGCCAGCAATGAAAATTGAATATCAAAAGTCTTCAAGAATTTCCCAAGAGTCTTCTAGCTGGAAGTCCTCCTCTTGTGGGTCCCCTGTCCTCTCAGTGTGCAGCAGTGTCCCCGGGAAGTCTTCCATAATCCTGCAGGTGAGCCAGTGTTCTGCCTCCCCAAGGATGGAGACAATACTTCGGAAGAGGGCTGGTGGACTGTCAGAGGTCCATAATCTCAGCCCTTGGGAGTCTTTAGGAAGATGACCATAATCTAGATGCCATCCTGGGGTAAACAGAAAGTTCACAGGCAGCCTGCGACCGATAGGGACCTCCTAAAAGAGAGAGTGGAGGGAGGGAGGCTGAGACCTTAGCGTTGCTTCACCTGTGACGTAATGCCTGGTCACACAGCCAACCATCTCCACCTCACCCTACAGAGAACCGCCCACAGCCAGAATCTCCTGTAGCTTTGAAGCCTTCAGGAAGATTGGAGTTGCTTCCGGGAGGGGTGAGTGTTGTGGTGTTCGTGCTAACTCAATTTGCCCTGCGGTTGGGTGGTTATTTCTCTTTTTAAGTTTTTTTTTTATCGAAAATGATGTCATGAAATATGGATGAATCAAACCTTATCTCCATTTCAAATGAACCCCTAAGGCTGAATTCCAGGTTTGGAAACTACTGAATGAAAGATTGTGAAAATACTAAAGGTTCTTAATTTAAAACAAAAAAAAAACTTTCTTTCTCCATAAGGGAGACAATTTTCATTCTTAGCTATGTTCCTGTACAATGGAGCTCACAGCAACAGTTTGTAGCGAAAACGGCTCCACTGTAAAATAGCATCTCTCCTGAGTGCTATGCGCCCTTCTTAGCTCTGGGCTTGAATCATTTCATCCTCTTAACCCTTCAATAAAGTGCTGTCATGGCCACCATCCGTAGATGGGGAAACTGAGGGGCATAACTTTCTCTTGCCCTCAGTGACCCTCCAGAGAGTGTGAATCTCATTCCCCTTCAGGAAGTCCTAGGAGCAGCTGCAGAAGCAGCTCCATTGGTAGCGAGCTCACCTGTCATGTGTGATGCCCAGGACTCAATCCACAACACTGAATAGAATCAGACACTGTAATACGTGCTTGGAACCCCAGCTTTCTGGAGAAAGAGACCAAAGGACTAGAAGTTCAAGGTCATTCTGAGCTCTACAGCAAGTTCAAGGTCATTCTGAGCAATACAGCAAGTTCAAGGCCAGCCTAGAAAACTCTTGTGCAACTTCCCGGTTTCCTTTCCTATAAAACGAATCAGATCTTTCCAGCCATGTGAGCCCTGTGCTTAGGGTGATTCACTAGAAGTAGAGTCTGGGATCAGGAGGCTACAGAGCATGGTTTGTAAAGGGAGCCCATAAAAAAAGAAAGGGGATTGTCACGCAGGGCTCAGTGGCACAGCACTGGCCTAGCAATGGGGGAGGCCCCGAATTCATCCCCAGAACCACAACAAAAGAATCGGAGAAGCTAGCGAGTGTCTTGCTGAGTGTAGCATCCACAGAGCAGTGACTGGCAAGCTGTGAGTAGATTTACCAGCACAGAAAAAGGCAGAGTAGTTTATTAGATACGTTGCAGTACAACCACAGTGGACAAGGAGAGAGAGACTGTCCCTGCAGAGGCATCCTAAGGGGTTTGTTTTGTGGAGGGGAAGGTCTATGCATTCTTTGCCATGTTTCCATACAACAATGGCACTAACAACAATAGAATACTATTGTATGAAAACCACACAATTGTGACTTAGCATCTCTTTCAAGTGCTGGGTGCCCTTCCAAGCAACACACATCTCAAAACATAAGGTGGAAAGTGATTGAGGAAGACATCTGTGGTGGTTTGAATGAGAATGGCCCCCATAGGCTCATATATTTGAATGCTTAGTCATCAGGGAGCGGTACTACTTGAGAAGGATTAGGAGGTGTGGTCTTGTTGGAGAAAATATGTCACTGGAGGTGGACTTTGAGGTTTCAAAAGCCCAAGCAAGGCCCAGGGTCTCTCTCTTCCTGTTGTCCATGGATCCAAAGTAGAACTCTCAGCTACTTACTTCTCCTGCACCATGTCTGCCTGCATGCTGCACGGTCATCACCATGACAATAATTGCTGAAACTATAAGCAATCCCCCAGTTAAATGATTTCTTTTATAAGAGTTGTCACGGTCATGGTGTCTCTTCACAGCAGTAGAACCCTGACTAAGACAACACCCAATGTTAACGTTTGGCTTTCACATGCATATGTGCCTACACACATGTGCACAAACCCATGTGAGCACATATATAGACTACACACAAGGAAAATAAAATAAAAGCTTGATTAATTTTTGTTATGGGAATTCTGTCACCAGTCCACTAGCCTATTGAAAGAAGCATTTTGGTCCCATGGGCAGGGTTTTCACTGGGAATGGACATGACCCAAAGGAAAGGAGAGGCCAAGGGGTGTATGGCTGGTGACTTGACTCGGGTTCCCCATTTGTTCTTGGGATATTTGTGCATAGATTTTTATTTAATAATAAATGGTAAAGTAAGCATTTATCCTCCTTTATCAAATTTTTAGATTTAATATTGAAAAAAAGAAATGAAGTCTGCTCCCTTTGCTTCAACAGAAAGCACCCAAAAGTAAAAAAAAATAAAAATAAATAAACAAAAGATTTCAAATATAAGACAAGGATTTAAAAGATCTAAAAATGTGGATCTCTGCATTCAAGGCTAATCTACAGAGTTCCAAGATGTCAGGAATATTTTCTTTAAAAAAAAAAAAAAAAGGAAAAGGAAAGAAAGAAAACATACTTCAGTTTTATGGGACAGAAGGGCAGGGTGCCCTTCCATGATGCTGGGCTGAGACCCAAGCCCCAGCTCCCAGCCAGTTGTGCAGTCAGGAGAGGGAGCAGTTGCCCTGTGTTGCTAAACCAAGACACTCAGTAGATTATGTCGACTCGGTACATTAGCAGCTTGTGCTGTTTCCACTTACGATGTCTGTTGAGGCAGAACCCCATGCTAAGGCAAGGAGTTTCTGCAGCTACTTGGATGAAAGCAAGTAAAAGAGAACTAGGGGACCGCTATCAAGCCTGGTGACTCGAGCTTATGCCCCTGAGCCGTGGAGTGGAAGGAGAGTCTGTCTACCTGTACATGGTGGGATGCATATCACACGCACACACACTGAATACACTTTTAATTAGAAAAACAAAAATAGAAATAAAGTCTATAAGCAGATGACTAACCACACACACACAGCTTTAAGAAAACTACGATCTCTGGAGTTGAATAGAAAAGGGTTTGTCTGCAGTTCACCCAGCATTCCCTGGTGTGCTGAGCATGTGACCAGCACAGCATAGCTGAGATGAAACACCGCTCAGGCACATACAGAAGATCTCTCCTGTCTACTCTTTTCCCACCTTTCTATTAACAGAGGAAGAAAGGCCGTCTCAGGGTGAGGGTTTATCTCTGAAGCCTCTCTAACCCTTCTAATGCCTTTTCTCTGAAGCAATGGCTCAGAGGCTTCATCGGAAATGCATCGTCTATAATCTTCACTGCCGTTTCCTTTCCAGTGTATTTATTTCACTCCTGCTGGGGTTCCATATAGCTTTTAGTTTTCCACTCACAAAGCTGTTTTGAACTTTTAGTATTTACACACCTGTCAAGAAGCTGAGAGATGGATCCATGGTTAAGAGCTCTTGCTGTTCTTTCAGAAGACCTTGGCTTTGTTCCCAGCACCTACATGATGGCTCACAATTATCTGTAACTCAAGTTCCAAGTGTCCTCTTCTGGCTGCTATGGACTCTACATACATGTGATGTACGGACATACCTGCAGGCAAAACACTCATACAAATGAAATTGATTTATTACCGAAGACGGGACTCACTTTGGCTGCAGGACATGAGAAATCACCCTCAAACTGAACAAGAATCTCTGTCCATACTTTCATAGCACTGAAAGGTACATTCAGGGAAAAAAAGACATCAGTGGTCTTATCCAGTGCTGAATCCTGCATGCTATAATACCAACCTAGCCAGCAAGTTGTGCCCGCTGGTGCCATAGTGGCATGACAGTTATAGGGTGAGGTATTTTTAATAAAAAATAAGCCCACATAGGCCCAAAGAGAGTGGCACTATTAGGAGGTATGGCCCTATTATGGGAAGTGTGTCCCTAGCGGGTGGACTTTGACATTTCAGAGGCTCAAGCCAGGGCCGGTGTCTCTCCCTTTTCCTGCTATCTGCCAATCTGGATATAGAACTCTCAGCTACTCCTCCAGCACCACGTCTGCCCACATGCCACCATGCTTCTCACCACGATGATAATGGACTAAACCTCTGAACTGTAAGCAAGCCACCACAATTAAATATTTTCCTTTATAGGAGTTTCTGTGGCCATGGTGTCTCTTCACACCAATAGAAACCCTGACTGGCAGAAATTAGTACCAGGAACTGGGGTATTGCTGTGATAGGCCTGATCATGTTTTAATTTGAAGGAATATGGACCTTGGGACTGAAGATTATAAAAGCAGTTGAGTATTTTAAGTGCTGCTTAATGGGTCATACTTGTAGGAGCATGGAAGACAATGGTACTGAATGTGATTAGCACGGTGGGTGCCTGGCTTAAGAAATTTCAGAGGAGGAGAATGCTAATATGTGGCCTTGAGACCTGTCTTGTGAAATTTTGGTGAAGAAAGAGACTGTTTTTTGTCTCTGTCCACAAAGTCTGCCTAAGGCTAAAGTGAAGAGTTTTAGATTAATTCCAGTGGGAGAGGAAATCTCAAAACAGCCCTAATATCAACTCTGTTGTTTGGGTATTAGTGATAACACTAATGAAGATTTATAGTGAAAAGGAGCAAGCTGAACATGGTAAATTACAAAATGTACAATTTGAGGAGAAAAGGGGTACCAAGAAGTAGAATAGAGAAAAATCTTGTATTCAAAGAGATAAACAGATTAAAAAATGGAATAAAGATAGTGTGACTGTTAAATAAAAATAATAAGAAAGAGGCAGCTCCGCCAGTACAAGAAATCAAATTAGTTCAAATCAAACAAAATCAAAATGCACATTATTTTATTAAGAATGATGCTCTCATGGCAGGGAAACAGAAAAGCAGGGAGCCCATGCAGACCCAAAAACCAAGTGTTTCTCCTCTGGGAACACACTTAAACACCCTGTGGGAGTGGGGGAGGGGGGTCAGGACCTGGCATGCTGGGATTTGGAGTCCAGATCAAAGCAACTCCCAGGTCAGGGAGGCTGGGATGGATGCCAGGGGCTGGGGGGCTATGCTCCCAACTTAACAGTGACCTCAGGGAAAAGTCCTACCCAACTAAATTTCCAACTTGTGAAAATGAATTAAAGAAAGTTTAAAGCAGGGTGTAGCGGTGCACACCTTTAATCTCAGCACTCCAGAAGCAGAGACTGGCAGGCAGATCTCTGAGTCTGAGGTCAACCTGGTCTACAGATACAGTTTCAGAACAGCCAGGCTTAGGTAGTGAAGAAAACCAGGGAAAACAAAAAGTTGGTGAGGATGGACTTGAACTAGGGTGCTACCTATGTTCCAGCCCCAGCAGGCAGCAGAACTTGGCAGCTTTGGCACGTGAGCCTGGCTTTAGAGTCAAGAATAGAAGAAAGAAGTTATGAAATCTCCCTCTGAGACTAAGGAAAGCCATTGAGGCCAGACATGTGTCAGGGGTGTCCCTGCACAGAAGACCTAGAGAACCTACTGCATGAAGCTGTGAAGGTGCAGCCTGGATTGCCTTGGAGACCCCAAGATGTTAGCGATACCAGAGCCAAGGGATGCCTGCCAAGGAAAGCTGCTAGCAGGGAGAGTAACCAGCCCAAGAGAAAGAAGTGTGTTTCCATCAACAAAGCTGAAAGGAATCTGAGATCTGAAAAGCATTTTGACATCAGACTTGGAGGTGCAGAGTTTTGAGTTTGCCCAACTGATTTCAGTCTTGCTCCCTTCCCTACATTTTGGAATGGTAATGTATATCCTGTGTCATTATATGTTGGAAGTAAGTGATCTGAATTTTTATTTTAATTTTATAGGGAATTACAGTTAAGAGACTGCATGAATCTCAGAAGAGGCTTTGAACTTTTAATAAGTTTGAGACTGTGATAGACTGTGGGGACTTTTGTAGTTGGGCTGAATGTATTTTGCATTATGATATGGCTACAGGCTTATAGGGGTCAAGGAGTGGAATATGGTGGTTTGAAAACGAATGGCGCCCAAAGGGAATGGCACCATTAGAAGGTGTGTGGCCTTGTTGGAGGTGGTGTGGCTTTCAGTGGAAGGGGTGGCTTTCAGTGGAAGGGGTGGCTTTCAGGTTTCCAATGCTCAAGCCACTCCTGGTGTCACAGTTCACTTATTGTTGTCTTTAGATCAAGATGCAAGAACTCTCAGCTCACCACAGGGTGATGCTGCAAAACTGCCTTCTAAATATTTGTGTTTATACCTACGGATTTGGGCTACTCTCAGCATTGGTCACAGAGGCTTTTTTTAAAAATATTTATTTATTGTGTATATAATATTCTGTCTGTGTGTATGCCTGCAGGCCAGAAGAGGGCACCAGACCCCCATTACAGATGGTTGTGACCCACCATGTGGTTGCTGGGAATTGAACTCAGGACCTTTGGAAGAGCAGGCAATGCTCTTAACCTCTGAGCCATCTCTCCAGCCCCTCACAGAGGCTTTTTATTGCAGGGGACAGCGGTTAATGCAGAGACTCCTAACTGCTTCAAGTGCTGAGAAGTGACCGTGAGTGCTTAGCCACAGATGGTCACCTGCATCAGCTGCCCCCATCTAAGACTCAGGGGGCACTGCAGAAGAGTGGAAGGAAATGAGAATGTCAGAGCCAGCGGAGAGGAGGCTGCTGTGAAATGCTGTCCTCTGGACAGGATGACCTGGCTGCTACACACTCCGCTCACCGCAGCTGGAGCTGCCTGAACAAGATCAAGCCAATCAAGATCCTGCATAGGTGTTGGGGAGATGGCTTCTGAGGCCTCGGCCCTGCCAAGGGAGCTATTGGCAGTTGATGATTGCCCAAGGGGAGACAGTCATCTTTCTGTGGGAATGTGGTCACTGGTGAGGTTGCCCATAGTTCCGTTTCATTTTCATGGTACATATGGTTAGCACAAATCCAACTTGGGGGTGGGGGTAATAGTAAGGATTTTAAAGGAGCACTCAAAGTTGAGAGGGAGACAGGTCAGGGGCTTCCCAGGAGCGGGTTGGGGGGAGGTGGATATGATCAAAATACTTTGCATACAAGTATGAATTTTTAAAGACTAGTAAATGAGAATACTATTAAAAATAAAATTTTATATATCATTCAAAAGCTTTGCAAACCTGTACTTAACTGCACACCCATTTTATGTCCATTTTAGAAGGAAACGCGAAGCACAAAGCCAGGAGTGGAAGATAAGTCATCAGACGTCGCTAAGACATGTTCATTTTTATACTCAGTGTTTATTTCGTCTTTGTGATGTTGCTTTCTATTTATAGTAGTGATGCAAGGCTTCCTGTTTATAATTGCTTAATTCCAAAACTGAGTTTATCTTTATGTTAAGTTTTTTGAAAAACTAAATTTTTAAAAAGAAGAGCATGGGAAGAAAGCCTAGCCGAATGGAATGCACACTGTAATTGCGTCACTCTGGGGCTGGAGGCAGGACAATCAGGAGTTCAAAGTCACCTAGGCTACAGGAGACTGTGACTCAAAGAACTAAACACAGACAGACATAGACAGACAGATGACAAGTGTTTAAGGAACACACAGGTGGCATGTGAGTGACTCAGATTTGGGCAAGGCTGGGAGGCTTGAATCTTCTATATTTTGCTGGAAGGCGGGGATAGTGGGCGGTTGTGGAAGCAGTCGGAGGCAGCAGGGCTGCGGAGGTGTGGAGATGCATCTCCAGTTCCAGTAAGTCTGTAGCTCCTGGGAGCCTGCAGCCAGCTTGTCAAGGTTGCTCCTCTTGGCTAATAAGCCGGGAACACATGAGAGCTATTGTGTAGATCAAGATGGGATATTTTAGAGGAGGCAGTTTAACAAGCAGCGGTTTGAATGGAGACCGATTTTAGTGGCTTTTGGGTTTGGGTTTTGTTCTCCAGCGACAGTCATAGAAATTGCTGCAAATGATGCCTTAATTCCGTCCCCTAGCGGGTCTCTGATACGGCAAAGGATGAATTTTAAATGGCCTGATCAGAATTAGCAACATTAGTCACTGCAAATAGCCTCTTAATTTCCACAGAGATGCCAAGCCAGGCAAAAATAAACCTGGCAAGGAGGTCTGCCCAGGGCAGGTGTGTTCCTGTGGAAGACACCGGTGACCTCACGGCTGGGGCCTCCTCAGGGCTGGGGCCTCTCCAGGTGCCGTCGCGAACTCTCAGCAGCTGCTTTGGACTTCCTGTGGGTGGCAAGGGTTTGTGCTCCCATAAAGCTGTGGATCTGGGAGTGAGACCAAAACTTCAGGCTCTGGTCACATCTTGCCGCTTGTGGTCACCCAGTCATATGCGATGAGCCCCCAATGGGAGCTTCCATTCTCCCCCTTGTACCTACAGAGTGTCCTTTTAAATCGGATGAATCAATTCTCCAAAGGGCTTATTATGCTGAATGTGGCGCCCTTGGCACTGGCCTGTGTACCTCATTCCCTGTCTTCCTCCTCCAGCCCTCAAGCTATGCATATTTGTTTGCTGTTTCATCTTTGATTTTTCCGAGACAGGATCTCATGGAGCCCAGGCTGTCCTCAGATTCACTATTTAATGGAGACTGAACTCCAGATCCTCCCTCCACCTCCTAAAGGCTGGGATTACAGGCACGCACCACCACCCATCCTGAGACAGTCTTGATTTGTAGCCCTAGCTCATCTGGAATCCATGACAATCTTATGCCTCAACATCCGCAGGCTATTTAAACAGTTCTCACCAGAGAGATTTTTTTTAAAAACCGTGAATTGCCTCCTTCACTTTTCCTTTTCCTGAAGCTGGGCTTAAAAGCCACCGCCCCCAAGAGCCACACAGCCAGCCTAATGGCGCCTCATCTCTAGTGACCCATATGTCTGATTTGGTGGGGTGGGGGGGGTTCTATTGCTGTCTTGGTTTGTGCTGTTGCTTCTTTCTTCAAGCCCTATATTTGTAAGAAATACAATAGAATTGTCCAACATCAAAAGTACCTTGAGTCGGCTTAGATCTAACTAGAGATGAGCAGTGGGCCCCACTAACGCCAGTTAGTCTAGCTACCCCGACCTAAACAGTAGGAAACTAACAGCAGAGCTTTCCTAATGATCTGCAGAGATGACAAGGTCACGCACCTGAAAACATCTAAACTCTCAGAATGTAAAGATGTAAAAACAAAGCGTGCATGGTCTTTGTTGAGAAACAGACAATCATAACGGCAGATGACATGCGAGACCGTGCCTCCCCCACACACTCAGCCAGTGAGGAAAGCTGGTTGAGGACTGCTCAGTATTCGAGACCGCAGAAGCTGTGCCTTGCTCTCCTGCACTGCCTGAGTTTGCTGCTCTGAGTCGTCAGTGCCTGTTGTTACAAGTGGGATCTTTGTTCCCCACACATTGTCGAGACTTTATGCCATAAAATGAACACTAACCTGTAACTGGAAGAAAGGTCAAGTCCTTCTGACTCTACCGTGGAAGCACAGCCTGCATCTTGAACTTGATCTGCCAGTCTCCCTCCGTGAGCTCCCAAAGAGTCTTGCCCAAACTGGACAGGAAGACATGGTCCTGGTAGGGTCCTGCTTCCTCCCCTCAGAGCCACACATTGGATGCACTCAGCAGACAGAGTGGAGAGAATCTTTTAAAAACCCGATTCCAACTGGGCATGACATAGCACATCTGTAACCCCAGCACCAGGAAGCTGAGGCAGGAGGACACGCAGTTCAAGACCAGCCTAGGCTATACAATGAGACACTTCCCCCACCACCATCACCGCCAAAAGAATGCAGGGGTACAGTCAGTTACAGTAAAGTGCTCGCCTAGCATGAGATCCTAGGTTCAGTAGCTAACACAGCAAAATTAAATAACTTTTGCTAGGCAAGGTGACACATACCAGTAAATTCCAAGAACTGAGAACTAGAGGTGGGAAGACTGGGTGTTCAGAGTCATCCCCAGCTTCACTGTGAGTGTGAGACCTTCCTGGGTCCCTGACTACAAAACAAATGAACAAAAAAAGACTTCCAATCATGACATTCTACCTGCTTGAAACCATTCCCTAGTGTCCCATCAAATCGGAACTCCCGGAGGGAAGGACAAGCCTGTCGAACTGTTCCCTGCCTCCGTGTCCCTTCCATACAGCTCTCCTCTGTGCCTAGGGCAAGTTCAGATCTCATAGCCCCAGAGCCTGGGCACTCTGTCCTCCTGTTGTAAAACCCTCCCTGAGGGAAGAGAACAACCATCAAGTTCAGGAAGCCCCAGAAGCTCAGGGTTGACGATGCCCATTCCCATGGCTGCCAGTGCAGCCAGCTGCCACAGCAAGGAGACTCTGCGCTAGAAAGACACCATGTGACAGCTCCCAGTTTCTATTGGGGGAAGTGAATGGGAAAAGCGAGAGAGAGGAGAGGAGAGGAGAGGAGAGGAGAGGAGAGGAGAGGAGAGGAGAGGAGAGGAGAGGAGAGGAGAGGAGGGCAGGGCCCCTTTAAAGGGGAACACAGTGAAGGTGCACAGGAGGTGCTCTTCCTGACGTGACTGCAGCTGAGGACGGATCCTGCCAGGACCCCGAGGGCAGGCCAGTGCAGATGCCTGAATGCTAACACCCACATTCGTGTGGGTTTCCCAACGATGCAACCACCCTCAAGTTAGCCATGCTTCCGTCAGTAATGCTTCTTTGTTCCTCCCTCTTTCATGCCATAAACAAATTAAAAGTCACTAAGTGCCAGCTCTGGGGCATTCAGAATATGCAACCCCGCCTCTGTGACACGAGAGGCACCTCCTGGAAATGCCATCATTTTTCTCCCTTTCCCAGAAACAGTGGCCTCAGCGAAGCTTGCTCTCTGTGGTGGCAGCTGCTGGCAGCTAAACTGTGGCAGTTCCAGCTTGCACAGCAACAAATGGGAACATCGGTCTCAGGCCCTGTCAGAGAGGGCCCTGCTGCCTCCAGCGCCATCCGATGACCAAGAGCAGAGATGAGGCGATGGCTGGGATTCTTGCCAGGACACTGAGCTCAGGGCGCCCCAGACACCACCCAAGGACCCAGAGCCCTGGAATTATAGAAACCAATGACTTTGCTTATTGATTTGACTCTGTCCTGGTGTTTACACACACACAACAAATACCTCTCTCTTTTTGAAAGCATTTATTTTTTATTATTTTTATTGAGCTGCATCTATTTCCGTATAAGCGAATGTCGTGTGTGTACAGGTACCTGTACAGGCCGGAAGAGGGTGTAAGGCCCCTTTAAGCTGGAGTTACAGGTAGTTGTGAGCTGCCAACTGTGGGTGTTGGGACCAAACTCAGGTCTTCTAGAAGCACAGCGAGTGCTCTTGACTGCTGAGCCCCTGGTTTCCCCTCTCTTAAATGTGAGTTCCATGGGATCGGAGGTGGTATCTACCTCTGCTTCTTCAGACTTGCTGTACAAGCCTCAGGAAGTCTTGTCTAAGTGGGGGCTGGGGAGGTGACTCAGAACTCTTTTCTAGAGGACCAGGAGCTCAAGTCCCAGAGCCTACATGGCAAGTCACAACCATCTATGAATCCAAGGATCCAACATCTGTGGGTACTAGGGTACACAGATATATATGCACACATAAAATAAAATAGAAATATTTCCCAAATAAATTAGTCTCCACAAACACCTAAGCTAGAGAATATCTATTCAGAACTATTCACATGGTTCCCACATACCCGGCAGGTTACGTGAGGGCGTCACTTCACAAACACAGTGTCTTAGGGTTTCTATTGCTGTGAGGAGACACCATCACCACGGCAACTCTTATAATGGGAAACATTTAACTGGGTGTGGCTTACAGGTCAGAGGTGGAACATGGAGGCAGGCATGGTGCTGGAGAAGGATCTGAGTATTCTGCATCTTGATCCAAAGGCAACAGGAAGTGGTCTGAGGCTCTGGGCATGGCTTCAGCATATAAGAGACCTCAAAGGCCACCTCCCACAGTGACACACTTCCTCCAACAAAGCCATACCTACTTCAACAAGGCCACACTTCCTAGTAGTGCCACTCTCTATGAGCTTTGGGGGGCCAATTACATTCAAACAACCACACACAGCCTCCCCAGAAAAAGCAGTGAGGTTCCAGGGAAGTGATACCATTTGTATGAATGAGACTGGGTTCCAATTCCAGCACCCCATTCCCCACTGTGATCTCTGAGCACCGTCTCTGGATCTGGATTTCCTCTCTTTTAATAAAGCAGGTATGGTAGACAGAGTCTTCCCTGTCTTAATGTGGTCACGTTCCAATCCCTAGAATCTGAAGCTATGTTAACTTATATATGCCTAAGGGATTTACAGATGTAATTATGTTTAAATGTTTAGGATATGGGTACTACCTTGGGATAGCCTGTGGCCCCATCAAGGCATAGGGGTTCTCACAGTGGGGAAAGGGAGGGTGGTAAGAGAGGAAAGGTGGGGGGAGAATTAGAGGAGATTTGATAACTCTGCATCACTGACTTTGAAGAGCAGGAAGTGTGAAAGAGTCAAGGACCACAGGTTATCTCTATATGCCAGAACAAGAGAAAAGCAGTGAACTCCACCGTAAAGGCCACCGAAGGAAGAGCCTTACCAGGCAATAATCCCAGCAGCAATGGAGCCAGCTGTCCTAGAAGGGAGTGAGTCCCAGGTCTGTAGTAAGGACCAAGCTGTTTGTTCATCCATGGGAGCCCAGGCTGAGACAAACAACCAGAAAAGAGGAGAAAGGAAGGGAATGTCTTCACAGTTGCTGCCTCCAGCCCCTCCCTCACTACACGGAAGGATAAACAAGGCTCAGACAGAAGTGGAGCTCCCTTGACAATCTCTGCCTACCACCAATGTTCTGAACTCCCAGCAGACTTTGTGCCCACATAGCTCCCTCACCCCTGCACCTGCAGCCAACTGTCTCCTATTAATGTTAGTAATAAGGGATAATAATGTTCACAGGAGACCACTGGCTCCAATTAAACCATTCTCGAGGAGCTGTTTTCTGGCCATGGCCTTTGCTTGTGCAGGGGGCTCCCTTGCTGTCAGCTTCCACTGATTGAAGACTTATTACAGAGTCACAGCTCTGATTTCTAACTAGCCTGAGGGGAAGTGAGAATCCATGATAATTGCATGCACCAGGAAAACATGTGAGTCCTAGTCCAAGGGGCTGTGCTTGCCTGGGGAGAGCCTGACGTACCACTTTAACTGTTCGTGCCCGAAATCCAAGAATTCTCGTTTCACTGCTGCTATCGCCACTACCATCATTATCATCACTGCCATCATCAACACCTTCATCATCACCACCACCATCATCATTATGATCCTCATCACCATCTTCACTACTCTCCTCATTAGCATCACCGTTAGAACTGGAGCATCAACAACAAGATCGTCATGCCAGCCTCTCCTTCAAGGCTCACTATTCGGTATGGAAGACAGAGACCCAAGCAGCATACCCACCATTAGGAAGGGTGAGCCCAGGGAGAGAATCAAAGACTACCTGAGGGAGCCATGGAAAGCGTTCCCAATTAGAGAGCGCCTGGCATGCACTGGCACAATCCGAGAGGAACAAGTGACCACTTCCATCAATGGAATGAGCTCTATGCTCATAGTCTAAGGCCAGGACTCAGGTCCTGACTTGACTTGAAACACATCTCCTTGAGGCAGGATTCTCCAACCCTGGGACTACTGACATTTAGGGCTGCATCATGGGGCCCTGACTTCCCTTCCTGCTATAACAATGAAAACTTCTCAGTCACTCTGAGTTAAAGCCTATAGCCTTTGTCAAAGAAACAGCTTAGATTTTTAGTTTTGATTTTTTTAGTCTGTTAGGTGATGCTGAGAGCTCAGGCCCTAATGATCAGCCAGCCTAGGTTTCAATCATGCCGATTGTCTCTGCATCCTTGCCCTCTGTACCTCGGATTTCTTCTCGGTTCAATGGGGACAATAACAGTGCCTGCCACGTAGCCATTACAAGAGTGAAGTAAATGATGCATGGGGAAGCTTTGCACGGAGCCTGGACACTGGAAGAAGTCCTGAAGTACAAACCGCTGTTCTCACTGCTACCCACGCACTCACAGATGCAGAGAACAAACGGACAAGACATACAGATAGTCCGACATGGCCTTTCACTTCACACTACTTACTGTCTCTGTCCCTGCTGCTCTGCCAATCCTTATTGTAATGACAAAGCTCCCGAGGAGCCGCCACAGCACAGGCAGGCTCTGGGGCTAACCTTTAGTGTCTGGGAGACACAGAAGAAAATACCCCCAGTCTAGTCTCTGGGACTCAAGCCCCTGGCAAAGTTTATACTTCAGTGTTTCAAGTCTTGGCTCACACCCTAGAAAAACAGGAGCCGGAACAAAGAATTTAAGAATCTTATTATTCTCTGCCCACTCGTTACTATTTCTAGAGTACCTCTGGTCAGCATATTACTTTCTGTATATACACATTTGGAAGTGTATGCATGTATGTGCATATGGAGGTCAGAGGTCTCTACCTTGTACTTTGAGATGAGATCCTTCACCAGACATGCAGTTCACTCCCTGGCTAGGCTGGCTAACCAACACGCCCCAAGGAACCTCCTTCTCTATTTTCCCAGGACTCATTACAGTTGTGACTGTCCATTCAAGTTCTAGGGTGGGAACTCGGGTCCTCGTGTTTTTATGACAAGCTTTTTACACTGGGCCATCCTCACCATTCCCACATAAGGCTTTTTGATCAGAGTCTTGCAGTCACCAAGACTGAGCTCAGCAAATAGAGCATTGACACCAGCAGAAAGTGGGTATTGTAAAGGCGGCATCCCATGGGCTACGCCTGTGTCCAACTCACCAATTTTGTACTTCAAGTTCCTGTATACCAAATTGTAACATGGGCCTGCTTGTTGGGGTTTCTGTCCTGCCCAGTTCCCACAGTCAGTAACCCCCAAAGAAATCACACAAAGAGGTCTACATTAGATATAAACTGATTGGCCCAATTAGCTCCTTTAATGTATATTAACCCATTATCCTTATCTATGTTAACCACATGGCTTGGTACCTTTCTCAGCAGGGCAGGTCACATCCTGCTTCTTTGGTGATCTGGGCAGGAGTGGGAGGACTGGGTTTCCTCCTTCCTAGAATTCTCCTGTTCTCATCGCCCCACCTCTACTTCCTGCCTGGCCAATCAGCGTTTATTTAAAACATGATTGACAGAATACAGACAATTCTCCCACACCACCAAATGAGTTCCAAAAAAGTTGCTGTTTTCCAAGAGAGATAAAAAGAAGTGAGAAAAGAAAGAAGACACAAGCACTGAAAATAGGAATTAGTATTCCCAGACCCCAATGTTCTTGCTTCTTGCTTCCAGATCTCAAAGAGATACCTGCAATTCTCTAACAAGATGGGGAAAGCTAGGTGGGGGTAATGGCTCATGCTTTTAGTTCCAGCACTTGGGAGGCAGAGGCAGACAAATTTCTGCGAGTTCAGGGGCTGGAGAGATGGCTCAGTGGTTAAGAGCATTGCCTGCTCTTCCAAAGGTCCTGAGCTCAATTCCCAGCAACCACATGGTGGCTCACAACCATCTATAATGAGGTCTGATGCCCTCTTCTGGCCTGCAGACATACACACAGACAGAACATTGTATACATAATAAATAAATAAATAAATAAATAAATAAATAAATATTAAAAACAATTTCTGCGAGTTCAAGGCCAGCCTAGTCTACAGAGAAAGTTCCAAGTCAGACTCCAAAGCCACACAAAGGAACCCTGTCTCAAAAAAACAAACCAAACCAAAACAAAACAAAAAGAGTGGATGGAGAAATGGCTCAGATGTTAAGAGCACAGGGTGCTTTTCCAGAGGGTCTGGATTTGATTCCCAGCACCCACAAGGCAGCTCATACTTACTGTCTGTAACTCCAGTTCCAGGAGATCTGATACCCTCTTCTGGTCTCCATGGTAACCAGTGGTGCACATGGTACACACATGAATACAGGCAAGACATCTACACACATAAAATAGTAATAATAAATCATTTTTAAAAGAGTGGATAAACATAGCAAAAAAGAAAATGACTTTGTACTCAGAATTGGATGATAATTAAATGAGTTTGGGGGGTTTTTTTTCTGCTTTGGTTTGATTTTAATCAGGAGCTAAATGTGGACCAGGCTGGCCATACTTACTTTCTATGTAGCTGAGGGTGGCCTAGAACGCACAATCCTTCTGCCTTCACCTCCACCTCCCACGTACAAGAATTACAAGTGCACACCATCACTCTAAAGTGACTTTGGGGGTCTAACTTGCAGTCAGTCTCCCTATTTACAAAGGAAGCAGCCCCCTCTGTGCTCCAACACAAGGTGTGAAGTGGCTATCAGGCACTGCACCCTGGCTGGGGGCTGTGGGGGGTAGTTCCCCAAGGTCCTACTAGGGCTAGTTGTGGATAGGAGGAAATATGGAAGGAAAATAATAGCCATGGTTTGTTTGTTGTTTTCTAATTTCTGGGATAAAACACCTGAGCAAGCAGTTTGAAGAAATAAGGTTTGTTCTCGCTCACAAACATATGGGCTCCACAGCTCACAATTGTGATGATGGCGAGATGGGGCTGCATGTTCACATCCCTGGGGACAGAGATGTCAGGCTCATACTGGGCAGAGTTTTGACTCAAAATCCCTTCCTCCCTGCAGATCCCTTCCTTCAGCTAGGTCCCACGTCCTAAAGGCCCTTCAAAATGACACCACCCATGGGAACCAAGTGTTCAAACATATGACCCTCTGGAGAAAGTTTCAGATTCAAACTCTAGTAGGTGGACAGGCTCACAGACGACAATAAGACTTTCTTCATGTGGGGGGAGGGGTGCGTGTGGCATATGTGTGTGTGTGTGGTGTGTGTATGGTATGTATGTATGGTGGGTGGGTGTGGATGTGTGTGTAGTGTGTGTCTATGGTGTGGTATGTGTGTGGTGTTTGTATGTGTGTGGTGTGTGTGTGGTGTGTGTCTGTAGTGTGGTGTGGGTATGGTGTGTGTATGTGTGTGTGGTGTGTGTGGTGTGTATGTGTGTGGTGTGAGGGGTGTGTGTAATGTGTGTATGTGTGTGTGGTGTGTGTAGTGTGGAGGGGGTGTATGTGTGGTGTGTGTGTGGTATGTGTGTAGTGTGGAGGAGGTGTATGTGGTGTGTGTGTGTGTGTGTGTGTACGCATATTGACAGAGGACCCATGTGCCATGGGCCTGTGTGGAGGTCAGAGGACAGACAACTTTGTGGAGTTTGTTCTCTCCTTCCACCTTTGCATGGAGGTTACAGACTGAACTCAGGTTGCAGGCTTTCACTGCAAAAGCCCACTGGGCCACAACACCAGTCCATAAACAGACTTTTAAAATAACATTCCTGTGCAGGAAAATGGACCTTCCCCATCTGCAGCCTTCCTGAACCTACCACCAGAGCTCAGAGAGTCTCTGCAACTGTCATACAGAAGAGGTCCTTCTTATGGTCCAGCCTGAAAGCCGTAGCCAAGACCCGGAAAAGAGGCCCAGTGCCAAAACTAGGACATGTAAGACAATCTGGCTGCACAAAAAGCAATCCCACATGCTCTCTTGAAAATGCTCCAGTGAACTCCATCCCTCTCCTCGACTTTTCTCTTCTACAAGTTAGAAGTTTGGGACTGGAGAGACGGCGTGGTCGTTGAGAGCACTTACTGATCGTGCTGCTCTGGCAGGGGATGGGAGTTCAGTTCCCAGCCCCCCTATCCAGCAGCTCACAGCCACCTCAAGGATTGGAAGTCTCTCTGGCCTTGCATGCACCTGCACTCACATGCACATAACCCCACACAGACACATAGCTGAAAATAAAGTCAGGTGTGGTGGCACACATCTTTAATCCCAGCACTCTAGATACAGAGGCCGGCATGTCTCTGTGAGTCTGAGGTCACCCTGGAGTACATGGAGATTCCAGACTATAATCATTTACTATATCCCAGAATATACACTAAGCCCCTACATCAGAAAAATCTTGAGGTGGGGAAAGTTCTACCATTCTCTCCGAGCCTTGGTTTTCTCACTTTGAGTGGCATGTATAATACATAACTACTGAGATGTCTCAGTGCTCCCAGGAGTAAGGCACAAATCAATATCTGTGCAAAGTGCTGCCCAGATGGAAAGGTGAGGACAGCATCACCCTCAGACCCTCTGCTTTCACTGATGTCCCTCAGGCTTTAGCACGTCCAGAAGTTTGAGTCAACAACATCCCAAAATTCAACTGCCTTTTATATGCTCTGCCTTGAGCCCACAAACGCTCCAGAAACCATCTGCCTGCACTAGGGACTAATTGATTTTCAGTCCATATCCTGAGCCCACTCTTAGAAATGAGGTCTTTCTGACACCTGGAATATTCATCAATAAAGCACCTGAGAATGGCACAGGGAACCCGTTCCAGCTGGAGAGATGGCTCAGAGGTTAAGAGCATTGCCTGCTCTTCCAAAGGTCCTGAGTTCAATTCTCAGCAACCACATGGTGGCTCACAACCATCTGTAATGGGGTCTGGTGCCCTCTTCTGGCCTGCAGGTATTACCCACAGACAGAATACTGTATACATAATTAATAGATAGATAGATAGATAGATAGATAGATAGATATTAAAGTGAACAAGGAGGACGCCAACAGACATGTTAATAAGTGAACAAGGAGGATGCCAACAGACATGTTAAAGTGAACAAGTAAAAGCCCATGAGGCCTCAACACTGCACAAAATGCTCACCTCTGAGAACATACATACTGAGAAGGTTACATTTAGAGACATATATGCATGCATGCAATAACAATTAATGATAAAATAATACATGAATATGAAAGGGAAACGAGGGATATGGGAGAGTTTTAAGTGAAAAAAGAAAAGGGAAAATAGTGTAATTCTATTATAATATAACATAATTCTATTATAATATAACTAAGTTATTATAATATTATAATAACTAAAACAATAATAAAAATTTATGCTCCTGAGACTGTCCATGAGGGCACATGCTGTAGCTCTAGATACTTAAGAGGCTAAGGTGGAACGTTTGATCCCAGGAGTTTGGAGCTAACCTGAATATAAGAAAACGCTCTCTCAAAGAAAGTGTCTTAGTTAGGGTTTCTAACTGTGAAGAGATTCTATGAAGGTGGAGTTTCTCATCAAGACCACCAGCTCACAAATACAGCACAGAGACTTAAATATTAATTATAATTTATTGGCCAACAGTTTAGGCTTTTTTTGAGACAGGGTTTCTCTGTAGCTATAGAGCCTGCCCTGGAACTAGCTCTGGTAGACCAGGCTGGCCTTGAACTCACAGAGATCCACCTGCCTCTGCCTTCCGAGTGCTAGGATTAAAGATGTGTGCCACCACCGCCTGACTGAGGCTTGTTTTTCGCTAGCTCTTATAATTATAAGTTATAATTCTTATAACTTAAATGAACTAATTTCTATTAACCTACGTGCTGCCCCAGACTCGTTTATCTCAAGTACTTCTCATCCTGCTCACTTTTCATGTCATGGTGACTCCTCTGACTCCTCCCTTCTTCTCCCAGAGTCCCCTGTGTCTGGCTGTCCTGCCTATACATCCTGCCTAGTTAATGACCAATAAGAAGGTGCCTTGGCAAAGACACACCTTCACAGTATACAAAAGGATTATTTCACAACAATATCATAACCACAGAAACTCTTATAGAGGAAAGCATTTAATCAGGTGGCTTACAGTTCAGAGGTTCAGTCTATTACCATCATGATGGGACATGGCGAGATGCAGGAGGTCATGGTGCTAGACAGGGAGCTGTGAGCTCCACATCTTGTGCAGGCTACAGGAAGTGGTCTGAGACACTGGGCATGGCTTGGGCACATATTTGACCTCAAAGCCTACCCCCACAATGACACACTTTCTCCAACAAGGCCATACATACTCCAACGAAGCCACATCTCCTAATAGTATCACTCCCTTTGGGCTTATGGGGGCCAATTACATTCAAACTACCACAGGGAGTAAGGAAGAGAGGAAGGAAGGAAAGGAATGGGGGACAGGACTTAAGGAGACAATGAATGTGTCCATGTGACTCAAGTATAGTCTTAAATTTTTAAACAGAGCAGGAGAAGAACTCACAAATACATATATTATAGACATACATGTACACGAGTGTAAAAATAAATCTACAAAGGTGGTCAATGAATACAGATTTTGTCCCTAAGGCGCTATGATGGATGCCAGCCCCAGATCCATCTCTCACCAGCTAAGTGGCTTTTAGCAAATAATTTGCTTTTCTACATATGCAGCCATGGGGAAAGGATAGACCCACACCTTTCCAAAGGGGAAACCATTTTTCCTCAGGGAAGAGCACACCATCTGACAACATGACAGAGTGTGATAATTCAGCTCTATGCATTATGAAACAAATCACTCTTTAAGATTTATGTTTTTATGTGTGTGTGTGTGCATTGTGTTTGTGTGTGTGTGTGTGAGAGAGAGAGAGGGGGGAGAGAGAGAGAGAGAGAGAGAGAGAGAGAGAGAGAGAGAGAATGCCTGTGGAGGTAAGAAAAGGATGCTGGATCTTCTGGAGTTACAAGTAGTTGTAAACTACCTGATAAGGGTGCTGTAAACTCAGCTAGGATCCTCTTAAAAAAAAAAAAAACAGTACAGCGTCTTTACTGCTGAGCCATCTCTCAAGCCTTCGGTCATATTTTTATTTGTTATAATAATTACAGTTATAAAATATATGTTTTCCCTCAACAAGAGACACCCAAAAGGCAAAAATTAAGGGAAATCTATGAACATTTTTATTGCAGTTAGCCTAATGGTAATTCTTTGGCCTTGGTTTACATACTCCACTAATTTGATGTGTTTATGCCAAATGTTGGTACCACTTGTACAAAATGAAAGGTATATTTTGTTAAGCATAGTGATATATATCTGTAATTCTAGCACTCAGGAATCAGACACAGAAGAATCGTAAGTTCCAGACTAGCCTGTACAACAAAGCAAGACCTTCTCTAAAAAGAAATGGGGGGAAGAAAGAAAAATAAAAATGAAGGAAGGAGGGGGAGAAGAAAGGAGGAGAATATTGAGTGGGGGAGAAAGGAAAGGGAAAGAGACAGGAAAGGAGAGGGGAGGAGATGAAGGGTGGCAGGGGAGAGAGGGAAATAAAATTGGTTTTTAGAACATTTTGTTATCTTTTTAAATATTTTTTAATTGTGTATTTAGTGCTCTGTCTGCATGTATGCTTGCACACCAGAAGATAGCACCAGATCTCATCATAGATGGTTGTGAGCCACCATGTGGTTGTTGGGAATTGAACTCAGGACCTCTGGAAGAGCACTCAGTACTCTTAACCCTTGAGCCGTCTCTCCAGCCTGGAATGAAATGTCTTTAACAATCATTAAAATGATCATTTGATTTTGGTTTGGGTCTGTTTTTTGGGTTTGTTGTTGTTGTTGTTTGAGATAGGGTCTCTCTATGTAGCTCTAATTGTCTGGGAGCTTGCTCTGTAGACCAGGCTGGCCTCAAATTCATAGAGATCCTCTTGCCTCTGTCTCCCAAGTGCTGGCGTGAGCTGCCATGCCCACCTACAAGGACGATTTTAAACTCTAGCATCTTCGTCTCCCTTTGTCTGTGGTTTTCCCCATTTTCTCCTCTTGTTTGTTCATTCTGCCACATGGCAGACCCTCCACCTTCCTTTGCCTGGTTCTGGGTTTCTGGGAACAATCAAATGGGAGTTAGATTGTGCCAGAAGTCAGGGGAAGAATGCTGCCTGGACAGGAAATCCCACTTCAGGACCAAGGCCAGAGCCTGCGATTTCCCACTCCATACCTCTCCCACCACAGTTCAATGCTAGAGCTGTGACTCAGAGTCTTGCTGCTTCCTGGGAGGGGGAGGGGGACAGTCAAGGCCTTGTGTGAAAGTGAGGTTCTCCCCCTCACCCTCCCTGTCCTCTGGTGGAGAACCTCGCTCCCTCCAGTGTTGCCACAAAGCAACTCTCCATGCAGAATCCTGCCCATTGCCTCTGACTTCCTGAGGAGACTGCAGTCTTGACCTTCTGAACTCAGTCCCTTTCACAAAACCAACCTTCATGGTGTCCTTCTGGCCTAATCTTTTTTCTGTCTTGGCACATAGAAACCCTCGATGTTGCCTGACTTATGGAGATCAAAGATTCCACCAAGTCCATCTTGGAGAGTGAGTTTATTGAGGCTACTTACAGGAACTTGGCTAACTCATGGGCAGCTGTGCCACCAAAAGTCCCTCTTCTGGCCAATGTTTTGAACCTCTTATACACAGTGACTGACTTTCTGCTCTGCCTGGCAACCCCTTCCGAACTTTGACGTGACACCACGGCGTTTTAATTAACAAGTCGTGACTCTGTCCCGCCATACATCTAGTTAACTGCTGTGTACTAAGCAAGTGCCTTTGGGGAAGGAGGAGAATCTTAAGAGGGTAGAAGGGGGAGCTGCTGGAGGGCATCAGATGAGCAGGTGTGAGCTTGTTAGTCACCCATGAATGCATAAATCTTGGAAATTAATTTCACTGATGGTTCATTTTTCATTAATGTTTTCCTGGCTATAAAATATGTAATACTCCATTTCCCGGCACCCCAGGGATAGAATAGTGATGCATTCTCCGAGAGACGACTAAACTCAAACACTACATCAGTGTGCTCTAAAAGAGTATTCCAAGGGAGGAACATATTAGTGAGGACAGTCAACTGAAGCATCAAAGACCTGTAGGGCCAGTGAGATGGCTCAGCAGGAAAGGTACTTGCTGCCAAGCCCCAGCACCCACATGGTAGAAAGAGAACCAATCCTGCATGTTGTTCTCTGACCTCAGTTCATGCCATGGCACGAGCACACACACAAACCCTCAACACACATATAACATAAATAAATGTGATAAAAATGTTTTTAGAGAGCTGGTTCAGAAGCTTCAGACATCAATACAAATCCCCATCAATCTGGAGCTGGCCTGGCTAGTCAGTGCCTGAGGAAGTAGAGAGCTGCTGTACCACAGGACTGTTGTTAGTGTGACATCAGCCAAAAATCAAGGAGAAATGCTTAGTGAGCTCTTGAGTGCTGGCTGAACTGGAGTGTAGCTTAGCAGAGCGCTAGCCTCGCATGCATGAAGCCTGTTTGACCCCCAGGACTCCATAAACCAAGCATGGTGATGCATACCGGTAATCCTAGCACTTGAGATATAAGACGAGAATCAGGAGTTCAAGGTCAGTGTTCTCTAGAGTCACAGAACTTATAGAATGAATACATATATATGGGGATTTATTAGCATGACTTCCAACTAATCCAACAATGGCTAGCTGTGAATGAAAAGTCCGCAAATCTAGTAGTTGCTCAGTCCCACGAGGCTGGATGTCTCAGCTGGTTTGTGTATGCTGGAATTCTGAAGAAGTAGGCTCCAATGCCAGTGAAGGAATGGATGTCTTGATGAGGCCAGGGTAAGCAGGCAATGAATGAACACACCCCTTCATTCTTCCATTGTCCTTATATGTCCTTCCAGCAGAAGGTGTGGCCCAGATTTATGGTGTGTCTTCTCACCTCAAGATCCAGATCAAAGGCATGTGCTGTCTTCCTCCTCCTGCCTCAAGATTCAGATGACAGGTGTGCCCTCCACTTCTAGATTGTCATCCATTCCAGATGTAGTCAAGTTGACAACCAAGAACAGCCACCACAGCTACATAGCAAGTTCAAGTCAGGACTATATTACATGAGACTTGTCTCCTTAAAAATATATTAATGTTGAACTCATACATATTACTTAAGATTCTGGTTAAAATTAGAGATATCTGGGTTGAAGAGATGGCTTAGCAGAAAAGCACTCACCTCCCAGCTTGGCCACTGGAGTTCAATTCCTGGAATACTCATGGTAGAAGAGAACTAATTCCTTAAGTTATTCTTTGACCTCTACCCATCATGCTTTCGAGCTCACACACACTCAGGAAATAAAATTAATAATAATTAATAACCAAGTAAAAGTAATAATTTTTTCAAAAATAAAGAAAAAAGCTAGGTGCTGGAGAGATGGCTCAGCAGTGAAGAGCACTTGTGGTTAACTTGTCTTGAAGAGGACCTGGGTTCAGTTCCTAGCACCCACATAGTGGCTCACAACCATCTGCAACCCCAGTTCCAGAGAATCCAACTGACGCACACACAGAGCGCATACACACATGTAAGCAAAACATTCATATACACAAAATAAAAATATATAAATCTAAAATAAGAAAGAAAGAGGTAACTGAGTAGACCCAAGGGCAGCAAAGGAACTGAGAAAACGTAACTTCATTTGTTCATTTGTTTTTGCTTTCATGCACCCATCCAACAAGTACTTTCTTTATTCCAGGATTACGTCAGGAGAAGCAAAGAAGCCAAGTAACGCACCACATGACAGACAGCTGCACACACACCAGCGGTCCTGAAAGGCTAAAATGGAGGGTCTGGGAGTGTATCAATAGCCCAGTGGGTAGAGTGCTTTCCTAGTACATGTGTATCCCTGGGTTTGATCCCCAGAACTGAGTAAAGCAGGCATCACAGCTCACAGCTATCATGTCTGCACTCAGGAGATGGAAGCAGGAGACCAGAAGTTCGTGGTCATCTTCAGATACATAGAAAGTTAGAGCCTCTCATGGGCTACATGAGACCTGTCAAGATTAACATGGAGTTGAAAAACTCTTATCACCTAGTAACATGGTAGCTGTCACACCTTCACAGCACCACACACCACTCATGTAGTGACACTGATAGGACCAACCTGCTGAAGTCAGAGAAAAATAAGTGAGACACGAAAGCAGGGCCGGTGACACAGACTTACAATTCCAGCACTCTGAAGGAGGAAGCTAAACGACATAGTAAAATCTTCTCTCTCTCTCTCTCTCTCTCTCTCTCTCTCTCTCTCTCTCTCTCTCCCTCCCTCCCTCCCTCCCTCCCTCCTCTCTTCTCTCTTTTCTCTCTCTCCCCCCTCTTACTCTCTCCCCCTCCCCTCTCTCTTCTGTCTCTCTCTCTCTTTTCTCCCCTCTCTGTTTCTCTCTCTCTCTCTCTCTCTCTCTCTCTCTCCCCCCCTCGGTGTGTGTGTGTATGTGTGTGTGTGCGCGCGCGCACATGTGTGCTGGGATTGAGGAGATTACCCAGTCCGTTAATCACTTGCTATGCACACATGAGGACCTGAGTTCACAGGTTCTTAGCACACGTGTAAAAGCCGGGAGTGGCAGTCCTTATCTGTAACACTAGCGCGATGCACAGAGACAAGGATAGGGCTTGCTGCCAGGCTCACGAAAATGATGAGTTACCGTTCAGTAAGAAACCCGGTCTCCAAACAAAAATTAATTAGTAGTAAGGTAGAGAGAGATAATGGAAGACACAAGACATCCACATCTGTTCTCCACACACCACACTAGATGGATAGGTGGATGGATAGGTGGATAGATAGATAGATAGATAGATAGATAGATAGATAGATAGATAGATAGATAGATAGATAGATAGATACATACATACATACATACATACATACATGGATGGATGGATGTTATATAATTATGTTTAGTTTATAATAGTTAGATTGGTTTATATGCTCATCATCCTACACTTTTAATCATCTTAGTCATAAAAATAGTTTGCTCTAAAACTGTGCCCTACTGACCACAGACTTTCATGCCTCATGTTTACTGTGTCTCCTGATGACAAGAGGCTACAACAAAGGGATGGGCTTGTAGCTCAGTTGGTAGAATGTTTCCCTAGCAGACAGGAGGCCATGGGTTCCATCCCCAGCAGCACATAAGTCAGGTGTGGTGATACATAGAATTCCAGCACTCAGGCGGTGGAGGCAGAATGATCAGAAGTTCAAGGAACTTCTCAGCTACACAGTGAGTTCAGAATCATGTGTCAAAAAAAAATAGATAAAGATGCCATGCCCAGTGGTGACTTTGACCCACCCATGTCTGTGTGAGTGCATGCAATGATGCTTTCACAGTGACAGGATCACCCTAAAACCACGTTTCTCAGAATGCTTCCCTGTTGTTAGTGGCAAATGCCTGCTATTTCTGCCCCTTTAGTGTGTTAGTAAAGAATTTAGAGAAATAGATCATTTAATCTTTCCTTAAAGGAGTGATTAAAAGCACATACATACAATTAATAAAAGCCCAGGAAAAAAAATCATTGTATTAGTCAGTATCAGTCAGTAACAAAACATTCCCATACTTGGAGGCAAAGAACATAGAGTTATCACACTCTCTGAGGTAGCTCTGCTTCAGGCCCCTGGACTCCAAGGACTGCAGAGGCTGGTGTGACTTTGTCCCATGTACCTCATTCTTGAGGACCAGTAGCTCCTGAGAGCCCATTTTCATAGCCGTGGTAGAATTACAGGATAACGGGGTCTTTTGAGGCCTTTGCTCAAATCACATCTGTGAGCTCCCTTTGCTCAATGTCAGTCTCATAGCCAAATCCACCAATCACAGATTAGGCAGTAAAGTCTGCACAGTTGGATGCAGAACAACATAGACCCTTGATAAGAAATAATCCAAACACGGCATGCACTTAGAGGTCTGAGGCTGGGAGACATCTCATGGGAGCCTTGCTAATCCCGGTGTGGTGCAGGGACATCTAGACTCTCACCTGCTGCAGACTTACAGAATGTGCGGCTTTCACGGGATGTGCCTAATTGGTTCATATGCGCATGGGGAGTCTGAAAACCCCCATCCAGCAACGTTCCCACCTGAGAGCTGGGCAGATGAAGAAAGAGAACAGAAGAAACAAGAAGCAAGGTGATGCATGGTGATGGGGGGCTGAGGATGGTAGTAGAAGAGATGCAGGCAGGGACCAGATGCTTACACTCGTGAGCTGTATGAGTCTTCCGTTTTAGTTCCCTGTCTCATTGCACCCCACATGTGGCTCTTCTCTGTCCTGTTTGATGTCCCTACCTCCTCCAGTAGGATCAATCTACCTGTGCATTCACCTCTGTGATCAGGTCTTTGCTTCACCTTCTCCTGGAAAAAGGGATTGTCTTATTCTTCTGCTACCTTGAGTCTCCCATCCAAATCCTAACCAGACCTGAGCCTCCTTATCTTCTGGGATCATATGAGACCAAGCGCCTGCAAGGTAATGTCTGTTGACTAAATCTGCTATTTCTCCACATAGCGAACACCTCTACGATACACCATGGTCCTTCCTGAACATTCAGAATCCAAAGCTCTATCCCAGAGCAAGGTGACCTAAATGACTAGCCCCATTTCCTTCACTTAGGAAATTTGAGGAGAACTAAAGGAAAAATAGCTCAGCAGTTATTTTGCTTTACAGTTTTAGATAATGTTGGAGGGCCAGCAGAGGAGCTCAGTTCAGCAGGTTAAAGTGTTTACCATGTAAGTCTGGTAACCTGAGTTATAAACCTGAAAATCATCATGGAAGGACAGAACCAACTTCCATAAGTTATCCTCTGGCGTCACACGTATGGAGGTCATATGGTATACATGTAACTGCAATCATAAATTTTATATGTGTGTATAATATATATCATATAAAATATATATTATATTGTATATATATTAAATGTATATGTCACTAATAATAAAAAATAAAATAAATGATGCTGGACACTAGGCTGGACTGTTGCAGTTCATGCCTTTAATTCCAACACTCAGGAGGCAGAGCAGGGTATCTCTGGAGAGTTTGAGGCCAGCCTGGTCTACAGAGCAAGTTCCAGGACAGTCAGCCTACACAGAAAAACCCTGTTCTGGAAACCCAAAGAGAGAGAGGAGGGGAGAGAGAGAGAGAGCATTGGCTGCCTTATAGAGGACCTGGGTTCTGTTCCTAGCATTCACATGACAGCTCATAACCATTTGTAACTCCAGTTCCAAGGGATCCAAAGTCCTCTTCTGTCCTCCCTGGGCACAGCACACATGTTACACACACATACCTGCAAGCAAAATACCTGTACACATAAAATAAAAATAAATAAGTATTTTTTTAAAAGAAAGATGGTGTGAGGAAGACCAAACAACACAAAATGTATTTGTCAACAGATCTCTGTGAGGCCCTCCCCCAGAAAGACTAAGAATCTTGGAGATCACCCACTATCCATGCTCCTGGGGCACATGGGAGCAATTACTCTTGTCTTAGTTAGGGTTTCTGTTTCTGTGATAAAATGCCATGTCCAAAATCAACTCAGGGATAAAAGGGCTTACTTCATCATCCGGACTAGTCAGGTCAAGAGCTCAAGGCAGAGACCGGGAGGCAGGAGCTGATACAGAGGCCAAGGAGGGGAGGTGCTTACTGGCTTGCTCTTGGTGACTACTTTCTTAAAGCACCCAAGGCCACCAGCCCAGGAATGCCATGGCGTACAATAAGCTGGGCCCTCCAACATCAATCATTAATCAAGAAAACGTGCCACAGGCTTGTCCACAGACCATTCTGGAGGAAGCGTTTTATCAAAAGGTTGCTTCTTCTGAAATGACTCCAGCCTGTATCAGGTTGGTACAAACCTCCATAAGTTTCCAGGGCTACCATACTTAGTACTGCAGTGGGTCAAACAGCAGAACTGTGCTGTGGTAAGAAGCCGGAACTCCTGGAAATCCATCCCATGTCTCTCTTACTAGCTTCTGATGACTTGGAAGTTAGTCATCTTGGTCAGGGTTTCTATTGCTGCAGTGAAACACCATGACCAAAAGGTAAGCTGCAAAAGAAAGGTTTTATTTCGCTTTCAATTCCACCCTGTAGTCCATCACTGGAGGAAGTCAGGACAGGAACTCGAGCAGGGCAGGATCCTGGAGGCAGGGGCTGATGCAGAGGCCATGAAGAGATGCTGCTTACTGGCTTGCTCCACATGGCTTGCTCAGTCTACTCTCTTATAGATCCCAGGACCACCAGGCCAGGAATGGCACCACCCACAATGGGCTGGGCCCTCCCCTATCAATCACTAATTAAGAAAATGTCGCACAGGCTTGTGTACAGCCTGATCTTACAGAGGCATTTTCTTAACTAAGGCTCCCTCCTCTTGGATGACTGTAGCTTGTGTCGAACTGACAGGAGTCTAGTCAGCACAGCAGTCAAGGCCATTCCTTGGCTTACTGAGACATCGCTTCCACTCTTGCCTTCATCTCCAGACAATGTTATCCATGATGGAGGAGATGCCGAGCGCTGGGTTCAAACTGCCCCCACACAAGCAGTATTGGGTTAAGACTGGTCCCAATGACCTCATCTCAATTTGGTCATCTGCCTATTTCCTAAAGCCGTGTTGACAGGCAAATGGGCTGAGATGGGAGCATCACTAAAGAAGACACAGTTCCCCTGCCCCCACATGTCCCCAGTCTCCCACCAAGGAAAGCTCGAGCCAGATCTGCAAGGTGCTCCAGGTTTCTGCAGGTCAAAGTCCCTGGGACCAGGGAAACAACAGGCAGGCAGGCTGTGAATGGCACCTGCTGGCGCTTCTGAAAGCATGAGGAAGACTCTCTTGGCTGTACTTACAACACAGAACAGATTCAGTTAAAGACAAAGAAGTCATCCACACTCCCCACCCTCAAACATGTCTAAAAGATTAAGAGTCAGATCTTAGTACAAGGGGGGGGGGGGGTTCTTTCAAACTCTTGGCTCCCAGGCAGTTACAGGTGCCAATGAGCAGTCATGGCAATGATGGGCACAGTGTCAAATGCTCACAGCACCCATCAGCGCTCCAGCCCCAGAGGGGTTGGGAGTACTTACCCGAAATGAATGGAAGTGCCTCTCCGTCTTCCACGAAAATGGGGATGCTTCAACTTAGAGAAAAATTCTGCCTGTTTCCCAGGACTACGGGGTCTCCCGAGATGTTGGAACTTCATCGCCCAAATCAGAAGAGCGCCCAGACAAAGCCTGACAGTTGGTGCCTCCAGTTCCATGTGAGCAAGTGGTGGTCTATTTTATTCCTGACTGTATCTCCTTCACTGTGACAGTCCCTGGGACATGGCAGGACTTCATCAACATTACTGGAATGAAGCCAGGCAGAGGGGTGGATGTCTGGAGTCTCAGATGCCCTAAAGGATGGCTAGAGGAGGGTTGCTTAGGTCCAGGAGTTTGGGGTCAGTCTGGGCAAAAGAGAAAGATAGAGTCTCTTAGAGTAAAAATTACAATAAAGGTTGGGTGTGATAGCTCATGCTTGCATTCTCAGAAGACTGAAGCAGGAGGATCACTGTGAGTTCAAAGCCAACCTGGGCAACACAGTGAGATCCTGTCTTTCATAACAAAAATAATATTATTGTAGCTGGCTATGGTGACACACTCCTTTAATCCAAGTACTGGGGAGGCAGAGGTAGGAGGATCTCTGTGAGTTCAAGACCAGGCTGGTCTACAGAGTGAGTTCCAGATCAGCCAGGGCTATTATACAGAGAAAACCAAAATAATAATTATTATTATTTATTGCTATTGTTATGTATTATTTGAAAGAAAGCATAAATGAGTCAAGGAATGAGCCTCTTCCTCCCTCTAGTCCCACCCACAAGATAACCAATTCAATTCTGTTTCTTTCCACACGATTCCACTATTCATCTTTGAGGTCTGATTTTTTTTTTTGAAGGTGTCAAGAAAACCTTTTAATGAATCTATTTTACAAATGCACCGAAGAGTCACGCAATGCTGCCTGCATTCGATGCAATCCTGGGCCACAAGTTCGCACACTCCTTTGCAACTGGACCCGTGATAGCAGAGCCTTTCATCTCGCCTTTATTGTTTACTATGACCCCTGCGTTGTCTTCAAAATAGAGAAACACCCCATCTTTTCTTCGATATGACTTTCGTTGTCGAATTACAACGGCTGGATGGACCTTTTTTCTCAGCTCTGGTTTGCCTTTCTTAATGGTGGCCATCACCATGTCACCCACACCAGCAGCAGGAAGTCTGTTCAGTCGCCCCTTGATTCCCTTCACAGAGATGATATACAAATTTTTGGCTCCTGTATTGTCAGCACAGTTGATCACAGCTCCTACCGGAAGACCCAGGGATATCCGGAATTTCGCTCTGGAGGACCCACCACGTCCTCGCTTCGACATCTTGAATGCCCGGAAAGAGTCAAAAAGGAAGGCTGAGGTCTGATTTTTATTGTTGTATTTTGCTGAGGGGTTTATTTGGTGTTCTGATTTTTTTTCAGCTATGAAGATTGAACCTAGGATCTCATGCCTATTTGCCAAGCCCTTTCATGCCAATCGAGTGCTCTGCCACTGAAATATGTCCTCCCCAGCATAGCCTTGGCTGTCCTAAAACTCACTCTGCAGACCAAACTGGCCTGCCTCTGCCTATCTCAAAAATACGTGCAGAGGAATCTGTTTTCAAAATACAAAAACAAAAAAGTGCTGGCACAAGAATGATTCACCAACTTACTTTTTCTAATTTGTTTTGTTTTTGATTTTGATATTTCGGAAACTGGATCTTGTTATAATTGTAATTATAATTATGTTGGTCTGCCCTATCAGCTGAGTACCTGTCCCTTTAAGAGACAAGCTCCGCCCACTCCCAATCTCCCCTTCCCACACCTCTCTTACTCTCCCCCCTTCTTCTTCTGATGATGCAGCCTCTGCCTTCTCTTCCTCCCCCTTTCCTCTTTCCTTTTTTCTCTGTCCCGTCCCTTCCTTCTCTCTTCCCCCCCCCCACCTCCTTACTCTTATATCCTCCCTATACCCACTAAATGAACTCTATACCCAAGGCCTTTCTGCATGGCCCATCTGTCTTTCCCACCCACTGCAGCCTCTCCCACCTGCAGTGGGACCTTCCAGGGTCATAACAGGTCTTACTATATAGCCCTTGTTGGCCTGGACTCACTGTAGACAAGACTGGCCTCAGTCTCACAGAGATCTCCCCAACTCTGCTCTTTAGTGCTGGGATTAAAGATGTTTACCACCACACAGAGCAATGATTTGTTTTTCAAATAACAATACATAGAGATCTCATGTGTGCAAGTGTGTATTGCATGCTGTGTGTGTATGCATTCTGTGTGTATTTGCATGCTGTGTGTATGTGTATATGCATGCTGTGTGTATACACATGTTGCATATGTATGCATGTTTTCATGTTGTCTGTATGTGTGCACATGCATGCATGCATGCGTGCACACTAGGTATTGCATTGGGCCTCCCATGTGCCAAGCATTCTACCTCAAAGCTACATTCCCAGATCGATCTAATCCCTTTTAAGGTTTATTTTGTTACAAACTACTGAACAGACCATAATTTGTTCTATTATTTGCCTATTGATAAAGTTTGAAAAAATTGCTTCCAATTTGTTTCAGGGCAAACAACATAGAAAAAATGTGTGCACATTTTAGCATGCTGGTGATTGTGTTTATGTAAGGATAGTGTTCGGGCAGAAGCTCCACCCCAAGCCCCCTCCCCCATCTCTCTCCAAACCCTGCTGCATCTCAGAAAGCTGGCCAAGCGATGACCCCTCCCCCAGAGATGCTCAAGACCACTACCACAGGGTATTTAAACTGCCCCCCAGAAAACAGACGTGTGGTTTTCCAGTCTCTTTTTCCCATCTCCCCTCTGGGGGGGGCTGGAAAATCATCTGGGAGCATTGTACTGGTTAAAGCTGGGATTTTTCTAATTCCGTTTGATTTGGTCCAATTTGGTTGTTGCATCAGTGGAGATGCTTATGGGGTACAGTAACTTTTCAGATAGGTTTCCAAAAGCTAGGGGCATTTTTAATTGACAGATGCACCTGAGCTAAGACAGGTAGGGAAAGACTGCCTTAGCCCCTCACTACCCCCCAAACACTGATCCTGTCAGGAGCTCACTTCTGGATCTATCTTCAGGGTGTGGCATGAACTAGGGGTGCATTTGGGGCGTTGTTGTTGTTTTGAGACAGGGTTTCTCTGTGTAGCCCTGTCTGTCCTGAAACTAATTCTGTAGACCAGGTTGGCCTCTAACTCACAGAGATCCACCTGCCTCTGCCTCTCGAGTGCTGGGATTAATGGTATGTACCACTATGTTGTCTAGGTAGGGGTAGATTTGTGTTCTGAGGTGCAAAGAAACATATATAGTTCCTGTCCCCAGGAAGTTCCCCAGACCAACAAAAAGGAGTAGAGAACTATCAAATACTAATCACCCGCCAGGAGCCAGGGATTCTTCTCAACATCTCTGTAGTGCACACACCTTCAACAATTCTAGAATAGGGATGATTAGCCTGCTTTTTTAAGAGAGACTATGGATAGAGGAGTGAAGTGCCTTGCCCATGGCTAGTCAGACATCTGGCAAGTCCAAACCTGGGATTTGAACTTAGGTCTGGCTGACTCCAGAAATCCCCTCCCAGGACACAGTGTGTTTGACTATTAAGCTCATTATAGCTATGTTAAAGTTTTTTTTAAAAAAAAAAAATCTAATTCCACGCTGGAGAGGATGGCTCAGTGATTAAGAGCATTGGCTGCTCTTTCAAAGGTCCTGAGTTCAATTCCCAGCAACCTCATGGTGGTGGCTCACAGTCATCCGTAATGAGATTTGGTGCCCTCTTCTGGCATGCAGACATACATGCAGGCAGAACAATAATGCACATAAAATATAAACATATCATTTAAAAAATAATTTAAAAAAAGAGAAATAATTTATATTTTAAAAATGTGTCTAGTCATGCAGATTCTTCACCATTATATTTACTTATTTAAAAAAAAACAGCCCTGTCTTGGTTTTTGCTCTATTACTATGAAGAGACACCATAACCAATTCAACTTTTTTAAAGAAAGCATTTAACTGGGGAGCTTGTTTACAGTTTCAGAAAGCAAGTCCATGACCATCATGGAGGAACATGTGGCAGGCAGGCAGGCATGGTGCTGAAAAAGCAGCTAAGAGTTCACATCTGATCCGCAGTTTCAGAGAGACAGAGTGACAGAGAGAGAGAGACAGAGAGACAGAGACTGGACCTGGCCTGGCTTTTTGAAACCTCAAAACCCACCCCCAGTGACACACTTCCTCCAACAAGGCCACACACACACCAATTTTCAAACAGTTCTGCTAACTGGAGACCAGACCAAACATTCAAATATATGAGCCTGTGGGGCCCATTATGGTTCAAAACACCAAAGGTTCCTAACCCATTTCTCCCTTTAAAAAAAAAAAAATTGTTTATTTGCGGAGAGGGTCAATGGCTGCAGAGTACAGCCCTGGGAATCAGTTCTCTCCCTATATCTTGTAAATCCATCAGGTTTGGTGGCAGCTGCGTTTGCTCAATGTGTCATCTTGTCTGCTCTCTTGTCTTTCTTTAAGGAGAAACAGCACTGGCCTTTTCGCACTCTGGTTAATTCTTCTGTAGAAACACGCATGTAATGCAAACACTCTGAAGCCAACGAATGTCGGAAATGCGATCTTTCATTCTCTTCCACCTGCTGAAGCGGGGTGACACGCCTCAGTTGCTGGCTGCCAGTTAGCTCCAAGCAGTTCATCCCCTTACCTTTCTCTGCAGAAAAGAACGGGTTTGAACAACAGAAAAGACACCCGGAGGTCATCTCCCATTTCTTGGCAAGCAGCAGCACAGAGGTGCCTTTGGTACCCGGCACCCGGAGGAACGCGGTATTCTGGTTCCCCCTGCTGGTTGAGTTCAGAACGGCTGAGAAACCAAAGCGGCAGGAATGTGAGAACTTCCAGGTGAACTGCATGGTGGCTCCTGGCTCTGCTCGCGTCCCTTTCTAAGAAACAAATTCCCACGAAAACTTTTCCAAAACCATCCCGAGATGCAGCTTCAAGGTAGAATGTCGTCTAACACACACAAGGTCCCGCATGCAACCACCAGCATTGCACAAACAAGACAATTGCTGGTCTTGGTGATGCACACCCTTAATTCCCCAGAGACAAGCCCAGCCGGGGCTAAACCGTGAGACTAGTCTCAAAAATAAATATAATAATAAATACGTTTTAAAAAATAAGGACAACTACTTTGTCAAGTGTGATGGGACATTCCTGTAACGGAAGGAATTGTATTTGCACATTCAAGCTCCCTGGCTGCAGAGTAAGACCCAGTTTCAAATAAACATGACAAAACATTTGAGTTTTCAGACATATTCCCACGAGTGCCTAACAGACAGCTGTCCAATACCTAAGTTATTCGCTACTCTTTAATGTATACGTATATATATATATATATTTGTATACTTATGTCGTGTGTGTCTGTGTGTGTCATTTTCTTTATTGGCGCGCATGCCACAGCTCCAAGAAGAGCGGAAGAGCACTTTCAGGACTCGGCTGTTTCCTCCACACTTTAGCTGCTTTTCAAATGTTGAAGCCGCCTAACTCTTCAGGTCCCGTCGTACACAGTGACGCTTGCCAGTGGAATTTACTTTAAGGATTTTAATAAAAGGGTATCTGACATGAGCTCCTACCAATATCCCTAAAGCGGAAGGCTCAGAGCATTTTCCACAGAAAACAGCATAAGGTTCAACTGTTGAAAAATGCCACATTCCCACTAATCTGGGAAAAGGTATTGCAGAGGAGGCTAGTGGTGCCACTGAGGCATGCAAACTCCTAAACAGGTAGCAGAGACTCTGCCTATGGGAAGAGTCTCACTGACCAGTTGATGTGGGAGTGTCATATATC
The DNA here is from genome assembly GCF_014885135.2 of Alexandromys fortis. NCBI lineage: Eukaryota > Metazoa > Chordata > Mammalia > Rodentia > Cricetidae > Alexandromys > Alexandromys fortis. The sequence goes on along the minus strand of NW_026067891.1, from coordinate 10,746,238 downwards.
AATCTGTTGATTTCATTGGTTAAATAATAAACCAACTGCTTGGCCTCATAGCTTAGAACATAGGTGGGTGGAATAAACAGAATAGGATGCTGGGCGGAAGAGGAAGTGAGGTCAGACTCTGCTCTGCTTCCTGAGAGACGCCATGCTCCGATCTCCCGGGCAGATGCATGGAATGAAGCTCCTCTCAGCTCCGAACCCAGAATGGACATAGGCTAGAATCTTCCCGGTAAGCGCACCTTGGGGTGCTTACACACATTATTAGAAATGGGCTAGTCCAGGTGCGAGAATTAGCCTGTAAGGGCTAGAGTTCATGGGCCAAGCAGTTCTTAAATGAATACAGTTTGTGTGTTGTTATTTCGGGCATGAGCTAGCCAAGCGGCCGGGGTGTTGGGGACGCAGCCCCGCTGCCGCTCTTATTTCTACAACTAGTAATGATCGTGGTGCAGATGCTGAGCCAGCAAGATGGCTCATCGGGTCAAGGCGCTTGCCCCCAAACCTGTCAACCTGAGTCGATCTCCAAATTCCACATGGTGGGACGGAGGAAACCAACGTGACAAGGTGTCCTTAGACTTCAACACATTCTGGCAGCACACGTGTGTGAGCACACATGCACACACACAAATAAATAAATAACTTTTTAGTGAGGGTTTGGATTGGGCATGGTTGTAGATGCCTGTAATCCCAGCACTCAGGAAGAATCACCAAAAGTTCAAGGACAGCCTGAGCAACAAGGCAATTTCTAGATCTGACAGGGTTACAGGGCAAGACAGTCAATAAATCAATAAATAATAGAAATGGCAATGTGCATTTTTACCACACGCTTTTCAACTAGCAGTTTAACACAGCAAAACAGTCTAAATGAACTGACCTGTCACGAGCCACTTCCCCCCTAAAAATCATACAGGAACCATCACCCTGGGGAGTCTGCAGGGAACCCCACACCCATAATTATATTCTATTGACAGAACCTGCCCCACACCCAATTAACTGTTATCTGTTAGGGAACGTGCCTCACATTCCAGCTATCCAGGGAACCAGGTGTGGCAACTCGTGACTTTTTGGCCTACGTGACGAACCTGAACCACGTGACTGGAACATGCGGCAACCTCATTCAGGGGCTATATAAACAGCAACCATGATCCTAATAAAGGGGGCTTTGACAAATCTGCTTGGCCTCATTCTTCTGTCCTAGCTCATTCCCTTCCAGGTAGTGCCCCTTCGAGACCCTGGAATAACTGATTGCAGGGTGGGTTACAAACCCCTAGACTGAGTAACCCACCCAACGCAATCGACACTGACCTACACCATTTCAAAGAGAGAATTCTATGTATGTGCAACTTTTTTTCTTCCTTTCTTTCTTTGGGGGAGGAGCAGGGAGACGGGGTTTCTCTGTGCAACTCTGGTTATCCTGGGACTACAGAATTCTCTCTGTAGACCAGGCTGTTCTCAAATTCACAGAGATCTACCGACCTTTGCCTCCTGAGTGCTGGGATTAAAGGTGTGCAGCGTGCACCACCACCGCCATGCCTACAACTTTCTTCTTCTTCTTCTTCTTCTTCTTCTTCTTCTTCTTCTTCTTCTTCTTCTTCTTCTTCTTCTTCTTCTTCTTCTCCTCCTCCTCCTCCTCCTCCTCCTCCTCCTCCTCCTCCTCCTCCTCCTCCTCCTCCTCCTCCTCCTCCTCCTCCTTCTCCTTCTGTTCTTCTTCTTCTCCTTCTTCTTCTTTTATTTTTTTAAGAAAGAATGGTTTTTAAAAAGAAAAATCTGGGGCAGGGCAGGGAACATCCTGTTTCAAAGAAGAGGAAACAGGCTCAGGCTCAGAGAAGTAAAGTACTGATGAATTCTAGATTCAAAGTTAGGTGTGTCCATCTTCACAGGAGACCTCTTTCTGTCCTGCCACTCTGCCTCCTTCTACACTGACTGTAGCTCCCTCCAAAGTGTGGGCCTGCCACTGAAGGGTTTCAGAGGGAGAACAGTGAGGATGAGGGAGCTTCTCCCCACCTCCAGGACACCCTGCTTATTAAAACTGGGGACTGAGCAACCAGCTGGCCTTAATGATCACCTTGTTACTACTAGGACTACCTTGTTATGACTAGGACTACCTTGTTATGACTTGGACCAACTTGTTATGACTAGGACTACCTTGTTATGACTTGGACCAACTTGTTATGACTAGGACCAACTTGTTATGACTAGGACTACCTTGTTATGACTTGGACCAACTTGTTATGACTAGGACCAACTTGTTATGACTAGGACTACCTTGTCATGACTAGGACCACCTTCTCATGACTAGGACTACCTTGTTATGGCTAGGACCACCTTGTTATGGCTAAGACTACCTTGTTATGACTAGGACCACCTTGTTATGACTAGGACTACCTTGTTATGGCTAGGACTACCTTGTTATGGCTAGGACCACCTTGTTATGACTAAGACTACCTTGTTATGACTAGGACTACCTTGTTATGGCTAGGACTACCTTGTTATGGCTAGGACCACCTTGTTATGACTAGGACTACCTTGTCATGACTAGGACCACCTTGTTATGGCTAGGACAACCTTGTTATGACTAGGACCACCTTGTTATGACTAGGACCACCTTGTTATGACTAGGACTACCTTGTTATGGCTAGGACCACCTTGTTATGACTAAGACTACCTTGTTATGACTAGGACTACCTTGTTATGGCTAGGACCATCTTGTTATGACTAGGACTACCTTGTTATGACTAGGACAACCTTGTTATGCCCTTCTTGCAACCATGCCTTTGTCTCGGGAGGGACTAACTAGTTATGCTCATGTTCTGATCCTGTAATCCCACCTATTTTGCTCATCAAATCCCCCATTTGGAAACTCCATATCCCTGAGCTATAGAAACCTTGTCTTCCTCCATCTAATGCTGACCTCTCGAACCCCGCCCTAGAGGGATGAGCCCATGTACATGAATTTTAAAAAAAGCTTGTTTTAATTAATTTGGCCCTGATGATTTGGTTTGATGGTCGTCCTCCTCACATCTTTGGGATTAATCACAGCCTGGACAGGCTGAGGGCACAACACAGATGAGAGGAAAACCCCGGGTGATGGAGCAAGGACCTGGCACCTGAGACGAAAATTCAGCCAGTGATTACTGAGAGAGACTGAGTTAATGGAGCATGCAGAAAGGAGCAGAGCAGTGGTTTAAAAGGAGCAGGCATGTCTCCCGAGGACATTAGGCAATGTCTGGAGACATTGTGTGGGAGCAGCTTGGGAAAAGGGAGCATGTTTCTGGCATCTGTAGAGCTCAAAGAGGCTGCTAGCATGAGTGTGGTAACTCACGCCTGTGATCCAAGCAGCCAGGAGACCGAAGCAGGCGTGTTACAAGCCAAGGCAACCTTGGGATGTATATGAATATCCTGTATAGGGAAGAACCCTGTGTGTTCGATCCCCAGCACCACAAACACCAGGAGTGGCATCACACACCTACAGCATTGTGGGAAGGGCTGGGAATATCACATGGTTGGCAGAGCACTTGCCTAGTACGCTGAAGCCCTGAGCTGGTGGTGCACATTTCAATACCAGCATTGAGACATTGGGGAGGAGAAGACAGGGGGACCAGGAGTTCAAGACCATCCTCAACTATAGAGCAAGTTCAAAGTCAGTCTGGGATACATTTTTTTCTGAAAAGAAAATGTTTTTATGAAGCTCAAAACAGCCCCACAGGAAGGATCCAGCCACAGGTGTCAATACTGCTGAGGTTAGACACAGCGAGCACAAACACACAGTGACATCACGTCCCCACAGACTGTGCAGGAGAGGAAAGCAGGGAGGAAAGGGAGAAAAAAAAAAAAACCTGGCTCCACAGCCTGTGACATTCAACTTCCAAGTTCAATAGACTGACATTTTAAAGATTTGAATAATAATAAAAACATCTGTACTTGAAAAGAATATATTATCCACAGCCATCCCTAAGGCTGGCTGGAGTTCTGCCCACGTCACTGCAGGAAAAGCAAATAAACCAAATTCAGTTGCCAATGGGGACAGGAAAGAAAGAGCCACAGCGCGGTGGGGTTTAGTCACCCCTGGTGGGGAGGGCTAGCAGTCATTTCTCATAAGTCAGGCCGAGATATGGCTGTGTTGTTGCTTCCATAGGCTGTCAGAACTTGGTTCTCATCACAACCCAGCCTCAGGTACAGCTCTGAGGAGTGCCCAGAGTGCCCAGAGTGTGGGCTAGCTATGGACCCCAGCACAGGGCTGTGTGCACAAGCCCTGGCTTTCTTTAAGCCGGGGGTGATAGTGTAGGCTTGATCCCAGCAGAGGCAAGGGAGGAGTTCAAGGCCAGCCTGGAATACATAAAACCGAGTCTTAAAAAAAAAAAAAAAAAATAGGAAGTGGCCTGGTTTTACTTAACACTCCAGCACATTGTCTGAAACAGAACTGTACCAATAAATACACATGGGACATTTCCAAGGCCGTGCCCTGATACTTCTCCTTGCCCTCCCTTACTCTGCTCTGGCTACACTGGTTTCCGGTGGACCCTCTAACCACAGGCATTCTCCTGTCCCAGAGTCTTTACATTCCCTCGCTCCCTGCAGGTCTTGTTCATAGTCATCCTATAAATGCATCACTTCCTCTTTCCTGTTTTGCCCACTGTGGCCTCAATCAAGTACTCTCAAATCCATACCCCAGTGGGATGGTAAAAGGACTCTAACCAGCTTGAACATGGCAAACATAGCTCTGGCAGGCCTGGCATTTCTCCTCTATTCCCTCTGCCTTACAACAAACCATTGCATTGCATTCCTAAAGCTAGCCACTAAGGTCTATGCCCTTATTTGGCCACTTCCTCCTCCTGAGGCTGACTACCAAGGTGAAGCTATCAAAATATCTAGCAATCAAAAGCCTCCTTTAGGCCCAGCATTGGTGGCGCACACCTTTAATCCTAGCACTCGGGAGGTAGAGACAGGAAGATTTCTGTGAGTTCAAAGCCAGCCTGGTCTACAGAACGATTTCCAGGACAGGCTCCAAAGCTACAAAGAAGCCCTGTCTCAGGAAACAAACAAACAAAAAGCCCCCTTTGCCTCACCTGATTAACTTGTCCAGTTAAAACTAAACACCTCATCTTGACACAGGGTTTCTCCTTTCACCTATATAATGTGCAGTTTGCCTGTGTGCAGCAACTGTCTCCTCTCTACTCAAAGGCAACCCTTTCTCGTTATCATCATCGCCATTGTGGAGGCCCAAAAATGGGAGCCTATTTCCAACTTGTCTGCCAGTCAGAGAGTTGGAGGTTGCTCAAAGTGGCCAACAAATGAAGTTGCAGCTCCCAACTCAGGATGTGATTACTTGATTCTTCTGTTGTTTCGGTTTGGTTTGGTTTCATTTGGGTTGGGGTTTTTGTTTTTTGAGACAGGGCTTCTCTGTGTTGCTTTGGAGCCTGACCTGCAACTAGCCCTTGTAGACCAGGCTGGCCTAGAACTCACAGAGATCCACCTGCCTCTGCCTCCCGAGTGCTGGGATTAAAGGTTTGTACTACCACCACCCAGCTACTTAATTCTTTTGACGTTAAGATAGTTCATACAAGTAGATCTATCCAATCCTGACAGGTGGTCAGGACATGCAAATGTACTTCTGCTCCTTCTTTGGTAACTATGAGGTCACCTAATGAGTTGATGCCTTCAGGATAGGTAGCCTAGAGCAGCTTCACTGACTAAACAACAGAATGCTAATGATTTGATGTCTCAAAGTGCTAAAGCAATTAACTGTTTGCATTGTCCTTTGTATCAAAAATGTAACATAAAGTCTTTTGTTACATTCTCCACCCATTTGTATAAAAAACGCATGGAAAAATAAACACAGATGATTTCAGTATTCACTGCAATGCCCTCCCGGTACTTTCTTTCTTTCTTTCTTTCTTTCTTTCTTTCTTTCTTTCTTTTTTTTTTTTAAAGACTCGGCAACTAAGGGATTTATTTATCTATGATGTATACAATATTCTGTCTGTGTGTATGTCTGCAGGCCAGAAGAGGGCGCCAGACATCATTACAGATGGTTGTGAGCCACCATGTGGTTGCCGGGAATTGAACTCAGGACCTTTGGAAGAGCAGGCAATGTTCTTAACCACTGAGCCATCTCTCCAGCCCCCTCCCGGTACTTTCTATAGTCTCTGTTTTTATTATTTTCACGCATCTTCATATTCTTTACTTACATTTCTAATGCCCCATGTTCCTACCCTGGTAAGAGGTGTTTTTGTTGAAACTGGTCTACAACATATAATGATCATGTTCCCCAACTTCCCCTGAGACAAATATCTCTTCCCCCTCTCCCTTGCTCCCTTCCCCTTCTCCTTTGTCCTCTATCTCCTGTTTTTGTCTCTTGCTCTCTGCCCTTTGTCCCTTTTACTAACCACCTTCATTTTCCTAAAAGAGAGACATGGCAAGGTCTGTCTCCTTTTGCTATTCTCTTACTCTCTGCCCTGCAGCTAGCTACCAGCCTTGCAGGGGACAGGAACAGGGCAGCAGGAAGTTGACTGCATGCAGATAATAAACTGCTCAAATGCAGAACCTAGAATCTGGGGTTAATGAATGTCTGCTATGTCTGAGACGTTAACAATCTTGATGCCATGGTGTGCGCTGCCTCTACGATGCTGGTGGACGGGATCCCCACAGCCTGCCCTGAGTGCTGCCCCTACCATGCTGGTGGTGGGATCCCCACAGCCTGCCCTGAGTGCTGCCCCTACCATGCTGGTGGTGGGATCCCCACAGCCTGCGCTGGGGGCTGCCCACTTGATTTCTGGCCAAACAGGTTTGGTTCTGTGGCTCTGGGCTAGTTTCTTGAGAGAAACCACAACAAAGTTTTTGATAAAAGCTTTTATGTTAACTGGAAAGCAAGAAAGAAGGCAGAACACTGAAATAATAAAGAGAGGGAAAGGGAAAGAGAAATTTATCTAAAGTATAAATGTTCGCCGGGCGGTGGTGGCGCACGCCTTTAATCCCAGCACTTGGGAGGCAGAGGCAGGCGGATCTCTGTGAGTTCGAGGCCACCCTGGTCTACAGAGCGAGTTCCAGGACAGGCTCCAAAGCTACAGAGAAACCCTGTCTCAAAAATAAATAAATAAATAAATAAAAATAAAAATTAAAAATAAAAAAGAAATCAGAGAAATGGACTGAAGATATATAGAAAGGTGTAGAAGGTCAGAGAGGATGTGAACTATGTTTGGTGAGGCTTCTCAAACCTGTAAATATTAAATTTGAAAAAGAAATAAAACATAAAATAAGCTAAATATTTTACCACATTAAGTTAATTATGGTTTTCTTTGGGGAAGGACGCTAAAGATTTTATTTATTTATTTACTTACTTACTTACTTGCTTATCTATTATTAAATAAATAATATACAGTGTTCTGCCTGCCTGTATGCCTGCATGCCAGAAGAGTGCGCCAGCTCCCATTATAGATGGTTGTGAGCCAACATATGATTGCTGGGAATTGAACCCAGGACCTCTGGAAGAGCAGCCAGTGTTCTTAACCTCTGAGACATCTCTCCAGCCCCTTAGATTAATTCTGGTTAAAAAGTTTTGTTTGTCTTGTTAAAAAAAGTTTTGTCTATTTCTCAAGAAAACGGTGTATGCTTGTTTTGTTGAAAGTTTGTCTGTGTTTTCTTATGTGCTCATAAGTTTTGTTGTAAGCAGGGAGCTGAGACAGAAATGGTTTGAAAAGTTTTGCTGTCTCTGGACCAACAGCAGCTAGTTCACACCCACGGCTGCTATGGCTGCCATTATGGGCATGGCTTAGAACTTATCTCTGAGCTCTGGTCGCTGGGTTTGTATTAGCAGGAATCCAGATGTCTTTGATGTAGATAATGCTAAAACTGTTTTATGCTGCTTTTTATTGAAGAGCTGGCTCTAGAGTTGGTTTTGGCTCTTCCACCACTAGACTCAGGTGTGCTGATAAGCTTCCTCTACGCTGCACTGTCTGAGCCCCAACACAGTGACGAGGAGAAGAAACAAAGCAGGACAGCCAAAAAAGGTTTAGACTTGGTTTATGTAAACACTATGCATCTTGAGATTTATAAATTTATATTGCTAAATATGGTTTAAAATCTGTTAAAATCAAAACTAGTTAAAAATTGAAAACTAATAACATTGGAAATTAATTATTTAAAATCTATGCATGGTTAATTTTAAAGGAATTTAAATGTATGACGTGTTTCCAATTTGGATTGCCACCATTTTTTAGTCAGTCACATGGCTTGTTGCCATTTGGCTAGAGTTAAAAAAAAATGGATGCCGCAGGATTTCACTGCCATCTTGATTAAAGGTGACCACGTGGAGTGGGCCTAACTAGGAAGCTAAAATAGATCTCCAAGATAGTTTGGGTTGGAATAAATTTGTGTATGATGATTCATATATATTCATATTCATATATATAGCATTAAATTAAAGTATTAAAGTATCAATGCTTTCACACACAAAAATGTACTTTGTTCTGCCAGCTAAACTTTGTAATTTAAGAGTCTCCCAGGTATAAGGACAAATGTGCTTGTCATGAACTGTCCTACACTGAAGTCTACCAAAGTGAATGTGTGCTTTGAGTAGATCCATTGTCTGTTCTATTTATTTTTTCCAGTGAAAAGTATTTTGATAGGACTTTTCATTTTATAAATACACTGAGTTAACCAAAATATCATGGATTTCGTTTATTCTTATGACATGGAATTCAAATGTAAATACAGTAAGTAGAGTATTACTGAGATAAAAAC
>NW_026067891.1:10731609-10732970 GCF_014885135.2 Alexandromys fortis | reverse complement strand
GCATGGTTAATTTTAAAGGAATTTAAATGTATGACGTGTTTCCAATTTGGATTGCCACCATTTTTTAGTCAGTCACATGGCTTGTTGCCATTTGGCTAGAGTTAAAAAAAAATGGATGCCGCAGGATTTCACTGCCATCTTGATTAAAGGTGACCACGTGGAGTGGGCCTAACTAGGAAGCTAAAATAGATCTCCAAGATAGTTTGGGTTGGAATAAATTTGTGTATGATGATTCATATATATTCATATTCATATATATAGCATTAAATTAAAGTATTAAAGTATCAATGCTTTCACACACAAAAATGTACTTTGTTCTGCCAGCTAAACTTTGTAATTTAAGAGTCTCCCAGGTATAAGGACAAATGTGCTTGTCATGAACTGTCCTACACTGAAGTCTACCAAAGTGAATGTGTGCTTTGAGTAGATCCATTGTCTGTTCTATTTATTTTTTCCAGTGAAAAGTATTTTGATAGGACTTTTCATTTTATAAATACACTGAGTTAACCAAAAAAAAAAAAAAAAAAAGAGTCTCCCAGGTAATAATGGTTTTAAAAATATAAAGGAATCATAGGGAAAAGCTGAAAGCCTGTAACATTTTAGATAAAATGCCACAGTTCCCTGACGGGCAGCAGTGGGCCACAAGGGCAGCCAAGGGGCAGCTGGATCCTACCACCCAAGGCCTCTGTGGGTCCCAGGCGGATGGGAGGCAGCCCTCGACGGGTCATTGGCAGGACTGCCAGTCCCATGAGGAGCCACAGCAGGTAAGAGACAGAGACAGACAAGTACGCCATGCAGAGTGAGTATTTATCTAGTGGATTATGAGAGGAAAGGAAAGGGGGAGAGAGGGAGAGGAGAGAAGAGGGGGGAGAGGAGAGAGAGGGAGAGAAAGAGAGAGGGAGAGAGAAGAGGGTGGGAGAGGAGAGGAGGCTGCAGCCACCTCTTCCAAAGAGAGATGTGACAGAGAGAGAGCTCTAAGGCTGGAAGAGGGAGGAAGACAGCAGACAGGGGTGGGGGAGTGGGTGGGGCTTGTCTCTTAAAGGGACAGGACAGATCATTACATTCCCATCTCTTATTTATAATAAAAAGGAAGGAGGTTAGGCACAACAGGTTAAAGGAATTGGGATGGTGGATTCTCAAGACTGCTTCCTGCTTATTTGTGGGTGTCATCTCGAGGGAGGAACCTAAGAAAGCTGGGTGCTGGTCACATCCTGGAGTAGCTGGTCTCTTTGCTACTGTCCAGGTTTTGTGGTATGGAAATGTCCAGTATCTCTTAGACCGGTTTAAGGTATTGGCAGAACAGAGGACAAAGTTAAAAAAAAAAAAAAAAAAAAAAAAAAAAAAAAATTTTAGGACAAGGA
>NW_026067891.1:10724096-10725562 GCF_014885135.2 Alexandromys fortis | reverse complement strand
CAGAGGACAAAGTTAAAAAAAAAAAAAAAAAAAAAAAAAAAACACAATTTTAGGACCAGGGAATTGAGAGGGGTGTATCTGACCTGTTTAAGGTGGATCCTTTCATTTGTCTCCCTGGAACTCACAAGAATTTTTTGAGTTTGTGACAGCATAAGTTTTAGGGGGCTGGAGAGGTGGCTCAGAGGTTAAGAGCACTGGCTGCTCTTCCAGAGGTCCTGAGTTCAATTCCCAGCCACCACATGGTGGCTCACAACCTTCTGTAATGGGGTCTGGCGCCCTCTTCTGGCCTGCAGGCATACATGCAGATGGAACGCTGTATATATATAATAAATCTTTTTTAAAAAAAAAAAGTGTAAGTTTTAAACAGCAGCATATTTATATCAGAGTAACTGTGACAGACTCTTTTTGCATAATGATAACTATCTTTAAGACTATAAAAGGCAGCATGAGAGAGAATTTTGTTAACTTGTATCTTATTGAAATTTGTTTGGTGAGGCTGTCCTTTTAAACAACAAAACCTCTCAGCTGTCAAACTGCATCAGAGATCTTGGAGAAGAATAAAATTTTATCTGAGTTATTGATTTTAAAACAACAAAGAACTTACTTGATTGTTACCTAGAACTACTTACTATTCCTCAGGGTCCTCCACGGTTATTGAGGGTCATATTTTTCTTTTGCTGTTTAGCTTATGGCCTGCAAGGCTCCAGAAGACCCTGTGGGCTAAGAAATCTGTAGGAAGACAAACCTACCTTGACGTGAGCAGCTAGCCTGTTGATTCCAGCGATTCTGTTCACTGTCTGGAAATCTTCAGTTTAGATGAAAGGCAGTTTTGCCCAGTGGTTTGTGCTTGGCAGTTGAAACAAATTGCAGATGAACGTTGTTTTGTGCTCATTTGTCTTCTGTCTTCTTTGGAGGAAGTAGAGTGCTGCTGCTAGGAGCCAATCTGTCTCTTTTTGTTATGAAAAGTTTTTTTAATAAATAAATATTTAAATGCCATATTCCCCAGATCTCTGAGCAGTTGGGGGCTGTTTACTGGGTATAGATAAGTTATAACCACAGTATAGAATCTGATTGGAGAGTTGGTCCGAGCTTGACTGTGCTGGCTCTCAATTTAACAAGTAGGATTTACACTTGTAAAAGACAGAAACTTGTTGCGGGAGGTCCTTCCGCCCCTCCAACCAATAGCTGCTGTGATACCAGCCCATTGGGGCGTGGTCTCTCTCCCTTTAAAAAAGCGGCTATTTCCTCTGCTCGCTCTCTTCACTTCCTGCTCCGCCGGAGACTAGACTCCCTTCCTGGTTGTGCAGATGGCTGTTGTCTGGGACGGTGATCTGTAAGTTTTCCCCTTTAAATAAATAACACCCTATTAATCATAACTCCAAACTGGTGTGGCCTTGTTCGTGACTTACGCCTTCATCTGGCGCCCGAACGTTTGGCTTTTAGGACCTCTCCTTTCCCCGCTCGAG
>NW_026067891.1:10715605-10720394 GCF_014885135.2 Alexandromys fortis | reverse complement strand
AATAAAACAGGACTGTCATATCCTGCCAAGACAGGGTAAGATAGTTTTGAAAAGTTGCTTGCCTTTGAAAATGGTATGTCAGTTATGTTAGGCCTTAGCCAAAGTTGGTTGCTTCAACGCTGCAAACATGACTTTGGGTGATTGCCCAGGTAGCTAGTTGTCTCTGTGATTTGTTGCATGTTTTGGAAGTTGTTTTACTGAACTTCCTAATTACCCAGTTAACATTATTTCCCTTCTCAGATCTTTGATGGGGTTGAAGACTATATAAATGTAGTTACTTTTTTCTCACGACTTGGCCAAGTTATTTATTATACAAGACCTAAGCTAGTTAGAATAGGATATTTGTACTTATTGTATATAATTTCATAGTAGGTTTAGAACTCTCTTACTTAAACAAAAGGGGGAGGTGTTGCGGGAGGTCCTTCCGCCCCTCCAACCAATAGCTGCTGTGACACCAGCCCATTGGGGCATGGCCTCTCTCCCTTTAAAAAAGCAGCTATTTCCTCTGCTCGCTCGCTTCACTTCCTGCTCCGCCAGAGACTAGACTCCCTTCCTGGTTGTGCAGATGGCTGTTGTCTGAGACGGTGATCTGTAAGTTTTGCCCTTTAAATAAATAACACCCTATTAATCATAACTCCAAACTGGTGTGGCCTTGTTCGTGACTTACGCCTTCAATGCATAATAAATATTTTTTAAAAAAAGAAAGAAAAGACAAAAACATACACAAAAACTGAACTATAACCAACATGAACAACATCAAGCAAGAAACACAGGTTAAATGTCCAGTCTAAGGTAATTAGCAAATAACAGAGATTATTTCAATAGTTGTCCTACACTGAGGAATCTAAGTCTTATACTAAAATGTCTTAGCTAAGTTATAAAAGGAAAGTAGCTATGACTATCTAGTCTTTAACTCCATCAAAGACCTAAGAAGGAAAATAATATTACCTGAGTAAGCAGGAAGTGCAGGCAAGCAATTTCCAAAAGGTGCAATAAATGACAGAGGCAGCTGGCTACCTGGGCACTGTTCTTAACCCTCAAGATAGCTAATTTAGTTTCTTTATTAGCTTCAATTCAAAATCATTATTTTAAAGGCTAAACCTGACAGAAATGGAATGTAAAGTCCTAGTCTTATGAAAGCCCCTTACTTATTATAGAATGTTAGGAAATACAAGTTAATAGTCAGCATTCTTAAAGTACTGATATAGTTAATTACAGGAGTAAGATTTAGTTGGTCCCCATTATATGTTTTCAAAGTGAAGCTTAAAACAAGTAACTAGAAACAAAGTTTCTATTCAGATATGCCAGCGCAGCCCTCAAATATTTCCGAGATCTACAGAATATGGCATTTAAAATGTTGATTTAAAATTTTATTATATCAGACAGAGACTCCCAGATCTTGGAAATGACCTAAGGTCTCCAAAACAGATTACAAAACACAACAATGTCTCCACCTGGATTGTGGCTATGCTGGACACTGGGAAATATGCCCCTATACAACATTTGCTGCCAGGACTCAGCCCAGACTATGGACATGCAGCAGAACACTGGAGAACTGATTGCACCACTCTTGCCTAGACAAAGTTAAGTTGGTCCTTCCCATGTCCCTCTTCCATGGGGGGGGGGGGGAGACTCTCACCTTATGGGCCTGGCAAAGACTGATGCTGTTCTTCTGATACTTCTTCCCCTCAATGCTGAGGAGACCTGTGTAAAGCTAATTGGCTATGGACTGGTCCAGGTCATTTTTAATAGATTAGGAAGCGCCTTGGTCTACACTCAGGTATAATTTATCCATCTGGGAACTCTGATAGTGTTGACAGCTAGGCTACCTATAACTTTGTCAGCTTGGCAGCAGCAGGCATCTATAATGGTCTGTCCTGTCCCTTTAGGACACAAGCCCCCCCACACACACACCCTTCTGCTGAGGCAAGCAGATCTTCCTTCCACTTCCAGCCTGTACTCTCTCCTGCATCCCTCTCTCTTCAGAAGAGGTGGCTGCTTCCTCCTCTCCCCCGTTTCTCTCTCTCTCTCTCTCTCTCTCTCTCTCCTCTCCTCTCCTCTCCTCTCCTTCCCTTTCCTTCCATAACCCACTGAATAAATTATACACACCGAGGTCTCTCACCCACCACCTCCCGCCCACCTGGGACCTGGCAGGTCATAGAGAGGCCTCATGGTTTCCCCTCATGACCCACTGCCACCCCTCAGGAGCCATTTTTTATCTTAACCATTACAGCATCTAGATCCTTCCACAAGGCTATAGCTGGCTGGTTAGCTCATTTTATATATAAAACTCAAGTCTTGATTTTTCTAAATCTGCTAGGTCTCTTGATAAGAAAATGTTTTAAGATATAAAGGCTTATAGGCTTTGAGGGTCTCAGAAAATTATTTAATATGTAAATACAGGTTACAAAGGTGTACACAGATGATTAAGATATGAAAGTCAGCCAGGCAGTGGTGGTGCATGCCTTTAATCCCAGCACTCAGGAGGCAGAGGCAGGCAGATCTCTGTGAATTTGAGGCCAGCCTGGTCTACAGAACTAGTTCCAGGACAGACTCCAAAGCCACAGAGAAACCGTGTCTCAAAAAAAAAAAAGATAAGATATGAAAGTCAGCCAGGCAGTGGTGGTGCATGCCTTTAATCCCAGCACTCAGGAGGCAGAGGCAGGCAGATCTCTGTGAATTTGAGGCCAGCCTGGTCTACAGAACTAGTTCCAGGACAGACTCCAAAGCCACAGAGAAACCGTGTCTCAAAAAAAAAAAAGATAAGATATGAAAGTCAGCCAGGCAGTGGTGGTGCATGCCTTTAATCCCAGCACTCAGGAGGCAGAGGCAGGCAGATCTCTGTGAATTTGAGGCCAGCCTGGTCTACAGAACTAGTTCCAGGACAGACTCCAAAGCCACAGAGAAACCGTGTCTCAAAAAAAAAAAAGATAAGATATGAAAGTCAGCCAGGCAGTGGTGGTGCATGCCTTTAATCCCAGCACTCAGGAGGCAGAGGCAGGCAGATCTCTGTGAATTTGAGGCCAGCCTGGTCTACAGAACTAGTTCCAGGACAGACTCCAAAGCCACAGAGAAACCGTGTCTCAAAAAAAAAAAAGATAAGATATGAAAGTCAGCCAGGCAGTGGTGGTGCATGCCTTTAATCCCAGCACTCAGGAGGCAGAGGCAGGCAGATCTCTGTGAATTTGAGGCCAGCCTGGTCTACAGAACTAGTTCCAGGACAGACTCCAAAGCCACAGAGAAACCGTGTCTCAAAAAAAAAAAAGATAAGATATGAAAGTCAGCCAGAAGTAGTTACAGAAAAGAATATGTTGTCCTGTGCTCCCTGGTTAAATGCTAAGTCAAAAGAAAACTCCCTTACAGGGTATGAAAATTCCTCCTGTATATGTGCTGCTTTTATTGGTTAATGAATAAAGTTGTTTCAGCCACTGGCTTAGCAGAATAGAGCAATGCAGGAATTTCAACCAGATAGAGGAGAAGACAGAATCAGAGAGACATCATGTAGCCCCCAGAGGAGAAAGACACCCATGTGCTGGTACCAGTAAACCATAAGCCTCGTGGTAAAATATAAACTAATAGAAGTGGGTTAATTTAGGATGTAAGAAATAGCTAGAAATAGTTTAAGTTATTGGCCAAATAATATTGGAATTAATAAGCTTTCTCTGTGATTATTTTGGGTCTGGAAAGCAGGAAGATGTACAAGCAGTATCTGCCAACAGAATGGCAGCCACATCTACGCAAAACCTGAGAAAACATAAAAAGGAATTATAGACACAGAAAAAAAGAACAGAGTTTAGTGCCATTTCTTGATAGCTGCATTTTTTTTCCAGGTGGGCTCTGTTTGCTGGCAGCGAACACAAGCACCACAGCTCCTTTGCGGGGAAGAGACAGAAATCTTTAATAAATAAATAATTTAAAAAAAAAAGAAAGGTCTTCCTCCTTTCTGCCTCCCTTCCCTCTTCGGGGTGCTGGGGCCAAATCCAGAGGGCAACCTAGCGGGTGGGAGCTCCTTTGTTTCAATAGCCTGCCTGCAGCAAGGAAGGTAGGTGCTTTCTTTACAAGCTACCCAACCAGCATGGAGATCTGATCTCGGCACCAGGAGAGCCATCATTGGAGTGAGTTTTGGACCCGCAGCAGCAGCCCAGGACAGGGAACTCAGACGTTCCTCATCCTCCCTATACTTCCTGGGCTCCCTGCTAGGCCTATACTCCCAGCATACTGCTCTCTCTTCCTATCCCACCCAGCTTGCATCCAGAACCCTCCCCCCTTCTGCCGCCCTTCCCCCTTTGGGGCGCTGGGGCCGAATCCCGAGGGCAACCTAGTGGGTGGGAGCTCCTTTGTTTCAATATCCTGCCTGCAACAAGCAAGTTAGGCACTTTGTTTACGAACTACCCAACCAGCAGGGAGATCTGATCTCAGCACCAGGAGAGCCATCACTGGGAAGGTACATCAGTAGGCAAGGAGACCTGATCCTGTAAAAAAAGATCCATAGGGGAGCATTCGGAGGAAGAGATGGGCAGGCGTCAATGCAAGAATTCACCCAACAATCTGAAAAGCAACACGAAACCACCAGAAACCAGCGACCTCACATCAGGAGGACATGAACACCTTAATCAAGAAGGAGTAGAAAAAATTGACTTTATGAAAGTGATTGATGCCCTTAAACAGCATGTAAAAAAATGCCCTTATAGAAATGGATGAGAAGTATAACAGAAAGTTTGAAAAAATGAATAAATCAGTGAATGATACCCTAAAAAAAAAAAAAAAAAAAAAAAAAAAAAAAAAAAAA
>NW_026067891.1:10697655-10709849 GCF_014885135.2 Alexandromys fortis | reverse complement strand
GGGAGGACGGGGAGGGAAATGGGAGGCTGGGAGGAGGCGGAAACTTGTTTTTTCTTTTTCTCAATAAAAATTAAAAAAAAAAAAAAAGGTCTTCCTGACTCAGCAGTGTCAAGGAAGGCTGTACAGCTCCTTAAGGAGCCGGCTTCTTGGTTCATCAGCACAAACAGCTCTGGCTTTTTCAAGAGGTCTGGATACAGAGCATTTAAATGGGGTTTGTGAGCATAGTGCTACAACTTGCTAATGGCAACATAGACCTGCTGTGTTCCTGGAAATGTGGCTGTGAGCATGGCTTACAGAGCTGGCACTGAATAGACCTCTGCCAAGTTGGACAGGGCAGAGCCAAAAGGCAAGGCAGCCTTAGTCCTAGCCATGCTGTTTAGCATTTTAAGAAGCGTTCCTGGTCAGAAAAGGATTACAGATAAACTAAAGGACAGATTCATATGAAAAATACCTCTAAATGGGTCACAGTGTTGAATAAAATGTACATAGACTTGAGAGAGACAGAAATGAGTATAGACAGTTATAAGAGCATGAACAGTAAGCCAGGCGGTGGTGGCGCACGCCTTTAATCCCAGCACTCGGGAGGCAGAGGCAGGCGGATTTCTGTGAGTTCGAAGCCAACCTGGTCTACAAGAGCTAGTTCCAGGACAGGCACCAAAGCTACAGAGAAACCCTGTCTCGAAAAACCAAAATAAATAAATACATAAATAAATAAATAAAGTATGAACAGTAATAGATTAAAAGAGGAAAGACAATAAAACAAATATTAAACTTGTTTTAAAAAGTAATAGCATAAGAAAAATAAACCGTGCAAAAACAAAATATACACAGAGAGTCTAGGTTATATATATTATTGTGTCATCTTTGAATTTTTTTTAAATATTTATTTATTTATTATGTATACAATATTCTGTCTGTGTGTATGTCTGCAGGCCAGAAGAGGGCACCAGACCACATTCCAGATGGTTGTGAGCCACCATGTGGTTGCCAGGAATTGAACTCAGGACCTTTGGAAGAGCAGACAATGCTCTTAACCACTGAGCCATCTCTCCTGCCCCCATCTTTAAATTTTTTGACTGTGAATGAGTTAAGTACAGAGAGACATTTCATTGTACGGGCTGCTAAGATAAACCAACTTTTATACTTTAAAGGCATCTTGGCTTCAAAATTTGGGTTTAAGGATATGTTGCTTTGGAAAAGAGGTTCTGCTTTTATTTCCACAGAAGATGAGAACCTGTGGACTCCTTCCAGGCTAATGTGGTTTGATGGATCAAGACCCACCCAAAAAGTCTCCATGAACCCCCAAATACTTTACCCAACAAGAGCAAGAAGCACTTTAGAGAGAACTATGCCCAAAATTCCCAAATATTGTTCATAAATGTTTGTTTACTTTTAAAGGGGGATATATGTGCTGGAGAGATGACTTAGAGGTTAAGAGCACAGCTGTTCTTCCAGAGGTCTTGAGTTCAATTCCCATCAACCATATGGTAGCTCACAACCATTGATGATGAAATCTGGTGCCCTCTTCTGGTGTGAACATGGTAACAGAATATTGTACGTATAATAAATAAATAAATCTTTAAAAAATAAAGGGGGGATATGCTATAGAGATGAATACTTTGCATTGGTATGGATCTTAGTTTATCAATACAAATGTAAGGTCAATTTTATTATATGTATATTTCTGCTCTTGATTAAGGTATGTTTGTGGAGTTCATTTAAAAATGCAATGTAGCTGGGCGGTGGTGGCGCATGCCTTTAATCCCAGCACTAGGGAGGCAGAGTCAGGCAGATCTCTGTGAGTTCGAGGCCAGCCTGGTCTACAAGAGCTAGTTCCAGGACAGGAACCAAAGAGCCACGGAGAAACCCTGTCTCGAAAAATCAAAAAATAAAATAAAATATAAATATAAATAAAAATGCAACGTATAATTAAGAAATATAGGTTAATAGATAATCATCTATAATAGTCAAGTTTGTAGTCATGTTAGCTCAGTTTTTTTTTTGGTTTTTCGAGAGTTAGCTCAGTTTTTTAGATATATAAAGATATATTTCATTTAGATAGGTATTCTTCAAACCTTTCAAAGACTAACAATATGGCATTTAAAATGTTTTAAAAACTTAAGACTTTTCATGACAATGAGACACATTCATTCCTGACATCAGCAATTACTTCAAGAGGAAGATGGGCATTGAAGAGGCTCCTTATGGAGTTGATTAGCCATTTGGGCAAGAAACTGTTCTTGCATGAACTGCTTAATGCTACTGAACATGCAAGACCCACAGAAAAATGACTCCTGACTATGTCTAAAGGTAAGACAGTCTTTCAGGGTTCCTGCTTCATGAAAGAGTCTGTCAGATATTCTGCAGGACACAGAAGAAAGTGACTGACAAACTGCCAAAATAAGTGGAACTGTCTTTGAAATTTTCTACTTCATGAAAAAGTCTGCCAGATACTATGGACCTGTAGGCTGAAGATGGGTGCCCCAATGTTACAGGAGAACTTTGGGTGACTGTCCAGGTAGCAAAACATCTCTGTCAATTCTAAAGTTTTGGAAGTTGCTTACAATGCACTTCCTGTTTACTTATATAATATTATATATTTTTGGAGTCTTTGATGGAATTGAAGAGTATATAGTTAAAGTTTTCCTTAATTATGATAAAAGATAAAGTAGATATAAATGTTGTAATTATAATTCTTGCTTGATAATTGCTTTATTGTATGTAATCTTGCTATGTTAAAGTTAAAACCTTTTCTTTTATTTGAACAGAAAAGGGAAAATGGTGTGGGAAGTCCTTCTGTATATGTGTTGCTTTTATTGATTAATGAATAAAGCCATTTTGATCAGTGGCTTAGCAGACTAGAGCAAGGCAGGAATGCCAAGCACATAGAGGAGGAAAGAAGACAGAGTCAGAGAGAGACCATGTAGCCACCAGAGGAAAAAGACACCCATGCACCAGTACTGGTAAACCACAAGCCTCGTGGTAAAATATAAAATAATAGAAATGGGTTGATTTAAGATGTAAGACTTAGCTAGAAATAGCTTAATCTATTGGCCAAATAGCATTGCAATTAGTCAGCTTTCTGTGTGATTATTTTGGGTCTGGGCAGCCAAGAAACAAATGAGCAGTATCTGCCAACACTTACACAGGGGATAAAATGGCTACCTCTAATAATGCCCATAGACATACTGGAAAATAGGCCCCAAAATGACAATTGAAACAAAATATTGTTTCTATAATCTGGTTGTACTCAAAGATCAGAACTATAGGGCCTTAAGAATAGCAATAGATGCAAATGTCATTGTTGTCTGTCAGCTAATGACTCTTAGGTCCGGATACCATCCCATTGAGCCTGTAGGCAGGCAGGACCAATGATTGGGTCCTGTCGCCAGTACTTCTAGACCCTCACCCAGCACCCCCTGCTCTGGTAGCCATGACAGCTGCAGAGACCCAGAAAAATGCACTGAGTGCCCATCCTTACCTGACCTTGCCCTAATTACTGGGAAGAAACTACCAGATTGTCCCCATGTGGTAGGGAATCAATCAGAAGTTAGCTGGGTGAGCTCTGGGAGTGCCTTACTGATAATGGTGGATTACAGTAATCACCCCCCTCATGGTCTCCAGGCATAGCAACCTTTCTGCAGCTGACCAATCAGCTCAGGACAAGTTTCCCCAGCCCAGAGGTACACCAATCTTGAAACTGTTGCTATGCAGCTAACAGACTCCCATACGTCCCCCTTTCTCTATCCCCAATATATGCCCTGCCCCACTGCAGCTTGGAGTCCCTGTAATGGTTTAGATAAAACTCTGTGGTTCCCTAAGGGATGAAATGGGCCATGAGGGGAAGCCAGGTCCCACCACCCAAAGCCTCTGTGTGTCCCAGGTGAGTGGGAGGCAGCAGATGAGAGACCTTTGAAGGTCGGCTGGACAGCTGGTCCCACAAGGAGCTGCAGCAGGTGGGAGATAGATAGGCATTTATTTAGTGGGTTATGGAAGAAAAGGGAAGGGGAAGAGAGAGAGGGAGATAGAGAGAGAGAAACAGAGGGGGAGAAGAAGAGGAGACATACAGCCACCTCTTCCAAAAGATGGCAGAGAGAATGCAGACTGGAAGGGGAAGGTAGATCCCCTTGCCTTGGAGGAAGGGAGAGTAGGTGGAGCTTGTCTCTTAAAGGGACAAGACAAGTCAGTAACAGGTCATAACAGTCCCTCATACTCTACCTGCTATGTGGGACAGGCAGAGGTCCCAAGTTAGCTCGTAATTAAAAAGACTGTTTGCTTTTACATCAGATCTGGACTCTTGGTGGTTTGGGGGTATTCACACTCTGGACACAACACCAGTTCCTACAGATATTCAGAGGCAGGGCTTCTGGGAGATTTAGGTACAAAATGCTTACCAAAGGTTCATGTGTTGAAAGCTTGGTCCCTGATGCAAATGGAGTTCAGCAGTAGTGTTTGGGGAACTGACTGGCTCATGAGGGCTCTGTCTTTTGTTTTGTTTTGTTTTGTTTTGTTTTTTGAGACAGGGTTTCTCTGTGGCTTTGGAGCCTGTCCTGGAACTAGCTCTGTAGACCAGGCTGGTCTCGAACTCACAGAGATCCGCCCGCCTCTGCCTCCCAAGTGCTGGGATTAAAGGCATGTGCCACCACCACCCGGCGAGGGCTCTGTCTTAATCAATGAGCTAACCCACTAATGAAGTCAAAATCTGAATTGATTATTGTGAGGTCATGATACTGTCAAAAGTGGAGCATAGTAAAGAGAACTAAACTGGGAGCATTCCTGAAAACACACACCTTGTCCCTTCTGGTCACTCTTGCTTCTCCTGGCACATTCCTACTGCCATGATGTCATGCCACATCTGCTCCTTGGACATTCCCTGCCGTGATGTCATACTGCTGAAAGACCTGGATACATCCAGGTTTCCCCAAAGAAAACCCTGGATAAATCCAGGTCCCCCTCCCCAGCAGGAAGAAAATAACCAAAAATCTAAGCAGGAAGAGAAGAATCAGAAATCAAGGATTAGCCCGTTCAGTGACTGTGTTTCAGGAACTAGCTGAAGATAAAGTTAGATTGTAATCTTGAGAATAATCTTGAGAAACAGGGAGTTTCCCCCTTGTGATTATCATTGGTATTTTTGGAATACTGTTTCATGAGCTAGCCGATTATGACCTTGGGAGTGGTCTTGAGAGGCAGGGAGTTGCCCCCTTGTGATCAGCACTGGTATTTTCAGGATTTTCTGTGACACCCTCCCTTCCCCTTTCGGATCACTGGGCTGTGGTTTCTTCCCTTAAAAACCCCTCCCGGTCACTCGAGGTTGAACTCTTCCCCTGTGTGGGTTATGAGTCTCGGCCCCAGTGCACTGGTTCCCATCTCATCAATTAAACCTCATGTGATTGCAGCAAGGATGATCTCTAGTGAGTTACTGGGGGGGGGGGGGTCATGTTATCCCGAGACTTGAGTGAGAGTCTCCCCATACTGGGGGTCTTTCACCACATCTCCTCACACATTCCCTTGCCATGATGTCATGCTGCATCTTCTCCTCACACATTCCCCTGTCATGATGTCATACCTCATCTCCTCACACATTCCCGTCATGATGTCATACCGCATCTTCTCCTCACACATTCCCTTGCCATGATGTCATACTGCATCTTCTTCTCACACATTCCCCCTGCTGTGATGTTATTTTGCCTCATCATAGGCCTAAAGTCATAGAGACAGGGACCCATTCCAGAAACCTATGGTGCTCTTGAGCCAAGATAACATTTCCTTTCCTTAGAGGTATTTGTCACATGATATAAACTCTAACAGAGGGAATAATTAGATTTCAGGGCACGGATAAGAAGAGGCATCAGAGAGCTTGCTCTTTTGCTCTCAGCCAAGTTGCAGAGGACACAGAGAGAAGAGAAAGCCAAGAAGACAGCTCTCACTAGAACTTGACCCTGACCCCAGACCGCCAACCTTCATAATTGTTAGAAAATAAAAGATTGTTGCTGAGACCACACAGCCTCTGGCATTTTGTTATAAGGCCTGGACATTTCATTCCCATTCTCTGCTTTATTTTTCATAAAGTACTTAATCAACATTCTCCCATCGGATTTGATAATTCCTTCATTTATCTCTTTCCTATTGATCTTCAAAGACTCCTGGTACACACAAAGGACAGAAGTAAAATCCAGCTATACCAATTCCTAGTGTGTTCAGAAGGATTCTAAATCAGCATTCCAGGAATATCTGAGCATCCATGTTTACAGCCACGCTATCCACACTGTTATGCCCAAATCCGTGAGTCCCCACAAAAGTCAACAAAGGAGACTGAGTCCCATATGTAAAAGCAAAGAACCTTTATTTTAATCAAGTTTGCAAACTCAATCTCTTCACATGTCCAACATACTGAAATATCAGGAGAGCCCTGAGCTCAATTAGAATTGGGTTTTTATAGTATTAAAGGTGGGGGTGAGAGGTCTCAGGCTCAGGACCCCTGATTGATACATGTCTAGAGGTGTCCTAGTGAAGTGCTGGCAGGTGTTTCTATTTACAGTGCTTGGAATGCCAGGAATTTCCTTTGAATGGTTTGCTCTTGGGGGTAGGGGGGTCAGGTAATCTCAGCCTGCCAGGCATTGTCTCAGGGTAAACTATTGAGACTCTAGACTCCATTTAAATTCATCGATGGCCAGAGTCCCAGGTGATAATGGTTGGAGGTAGTAAAGAACTTCCTTTTGCCCAGACTTAGATTATCATGGCTGGCCCTCACACACACACACACACACACACCACACACACACACACACACACACACACACACACACGACACTGTATCACCAGGAAAATGGATAAGGAGAATATGGTATGCTATGCCCAGATCACGGAATCCCCCAAAAAACAACCAGGAGACTAAGCCCTATATGTAAAAGCAAAGAGCCTTTATACTTACACAAGTTCAAACTCAGACTCTCTATGTACCAACATATTGGCATTATCAGAAAGCCCTGAGCTCAGTTGGGGTGGGGTTTTTATCATAGCAGAGGTTGGGGTAAGAGATTTCTAAGGCTCAGAAACTCTGATTGGCTGACATTTTTCTAAGAGTGCCTGTTGAAAAGGGGATGGGTGTGTACTGAGGGACATTAGGTGATCCTATCTACAATAGCTCGAATGTTAGGAATTCCTTTGGATACTGATTGGCCCATTCCTGGTAAGGGATAAGGTTAGGTTAGGATTAGGTAGTGCCTGGGTGGTCCCACTTTGTAGTCTTTTCTGGAGTCAGGTGTTGCCTTAGGGTAAACTGAGACTCAGGCCTACTTTCTGGCTGGTCTCCAAAGAGTCTGTCTTGGCAGGTGTGTACCAAGCTGCTCTGGGCCCTTCATAGTACATATATACAAGTACAATGGTGACACTGAGGCAGACAGCACTTTTTCAAAGAGATTTATTACAAGAAATTAATACCACAGACAGGCAGACAGCAGCATGGTGAGAAGAGATCAGAAAGAACATTCTACACCGTGTGACTAATGGCGGGAAGTCCATTGTCACTGATGGCAGTCAGACTCTTCTGAGTCCCACCTGGTGGTGGAAGTGGAGTTGTTAGCCTCTTCAGTCTGTATGCAAAATAAAACAAGAGGGAAGAGGACAAGAATCCAGAAAAGCAAGGCAATAGGAAACTTGTTAAGATGCCCCTGATAACAACAAAGATAATGGAATTTCATGATGGCTCAGTGGTTAAGAGCATTCATTGCCTGCTCTGCTCTTCCAAAGGTCCTGAGTTCAATTCCCAGCAACCACATAGTGGCTCACAACCATCTGGCTAACTGTATACATAATAAATAAATAAATAAATAAATAAATAAATAAATAAATAAATAAATAAATATTTTTAAAAAAAAGAATGAAATTAGGACCAGAGAGATGGCTCAGCAGTTAAGAGAACTGGCTACTGCTCCTCCAAAGAACCCAGGTTCAATTCCTATTGCCCACATGGTACCAACTATCTGTAATTCCAGCTCTACGGGATCCAATGCCTTCTTCTGGCCTCATAAGCACCAGTCACACACATGGTACACAAATATACATGCAGGCAAAACACCTATACATATGAAAATAAATAATTTTTTAGAAGAATCAAATCGTGGCATCTGTAGAAAAATGGACGGAACTGGAGATCATTGTGTTAAGTGAAACAACCCAGACAAATATAAATTTTAAAAAAGAGGGAAGGAGGAGAAAGAGTGGGTTGAGAACATGAACATGTTTTAGACCCTCTATGGTTAACAGTGCCATTCACACTATTTCAAGGAGAAAAAACAGAAGCATTTGAGGCTCAGAGTCCTTCCCATTTAATATCACACAACGCAATGGACTTTTCAAATCGTAACTGTAGAAGTTTAAGACAATTCTGAAGCCATTTCTGACAACTCTCAGTACTTCCCCTCCTCCCCTGGGAACCAAGGACCTAACAGCTATGCATGCATGTACTGAGATGATGGGAACTTTCCATCTCCCTGAATAGGGGCAAGATAACCCTTAGGTGTTGACTCAGTTACTGATGTTTGCCCTGGGAAAGGGGCAAAGTGACCCTCAGATGTTTTCCTTTACCTCATCTGATCTGGCAACCGCTCTCCAGTCAATTATTGGTAATAGCCCCTTTGAATAAGCCAATCATAATAGTTAAAGAACAACCCCCAGATACCCCTTCCTTCTGTGGTTTTTCCCTTTAAAAATAACCTGTATCAGACATTCAGGGTCTTCTAGCCTCCCAACTGCTGGAAGACCCTGTCATGACAGAATTAATAAAATCCTCATGCTTTTACATCAGCTGTGATATAAGAGATGGTCTCTTGGGGCGACTGCTCCTCCTCGGTGACTGGATGCTAGGGTCCAACAGTAACATTTCTTTCATTATATTTTACTTTATTTTTGAAGCAAAAGTCTGAAGTAGATCAAGCTGGTCTTGAACTTCCTAACCCTGAACTCCTGATCCTCCTGCCTCTACCTCCCAAGCACTGGAATCACAGGCACTTGCCATCATACCCAGATCAACGAACCTGTAAAATGCAGCCCAGGCTATGGTGCAGCTCACAGTAGTATATCAAGGGCCTGGAATGCATTAGGCCTTGGGTTCTACAACTACAACCACAATAAATGCATGACTATAAGCAGACAAAATGCATCCCATTTTACATTTGGAATTTTCTGTATAACAGTTTGTCTACAGTTGTACAGAATATATTTTTTCTATTTCCTGTAAAAATTAACATGTAAAATACTGCTTTATTTCATTATGAAAATATCACTGCTTGCTACTTTTTTAAAATTCTACCAATGTAAAGACAGGTTGGTGTCTCACACTTGTAATTCCAAAACATAGGAAGTTAAAACAGGAGGGTTGTCCAAAATTCAAGGCCAGCTTAAACTGGGATGAGACTCTGTAGACCAAAAATATTCTCTCATTGTAGAATAATTACAAAAATTATCTTCTTCTGACATATTCTATATCATTAAAACATTGTGGTTGTTTTTTGAAATCTTAAAGAGAATCAGGGCAATGGTGGCACTTGGGAGGCAAAGCCAGGTGGATCTTTGTGAGTTCAAGGAGTTCCAGGATAGCCATCCCTACACAGAGAAACCCTGACTGGAAATAAATAAATAATAAATAAACAAATAGCAAAAGATAAATGTTCAGCCACATTTCTGAAAGCAGAAAGCGCTGAACTGTTTTGATAGCTGGGTTGTGAATGTGGAACAATTGAGCTATGTGTTTGTAAACACAGCTATTTAAAAGAATTCCAATTAAAATGCCACACATATTTGGTATGCTGTGTTTTGTCAGCTAAAACTCTGAGCAGGATAGCAACTCAAATGACACCACTTTTAGCTGAATAAGCTCTTAACAATCCAGCAATTTTGTGTTTTTATAATTCTTTTGGACAGGGGAGAGAAAGCTACAAACAACCTGACCCTGATCCCAAAGGATCTGTCTCTAGAGTTCTCATTAGCATAGAGGGACAGTTAACATAATTAGATGTTAGAGGAGATATCAAGAAGCCATATCAAAAGCCATTTACGGAGAGCTTTCAATGTGCTGTTACCATACAAAGCAAGTTACATATGCTATGTCATTTAACCTTCCCAAGAAGCTCATGAGGTAGTGTGTTTCTTAGATTATGGTCATTTATGCAGATCAGGTGGTGGTGCATACCTGGTTATCTAACCTGCCCTTAGTCAAGATGGCACGACTTGGTCACCAGACTTTCCCTAAGTCAAGATAGTGGTGAGGTCATCTGACCTGCCCTTAGTCAAAATTGTGGTAGCCACGTGTTGTACAGAGGAACTATGCTTTTAGAGCCCTAGCGGGAATTTTAAACAGATACAAATAACAAGAGAGACATAGAGGCCGTGTAGAACATACATTTAAAACAGAATTACAGCTGTGTGTCCACACTGTTATAGTTTTTAAAAGATGCTGCGGGTCCCTGAGTGGCTGCAGCATGCAGCGGGTCCACATAACAGGTCCCCAAGTGCTGGCAGTGGACAGCGGGTCCCAAGACCATGGCAGGCCACTAAGGCAGCCAGCCCCAGGCAGGAGGCCCCTAAGTGGCTCAGGGGCCAGGAGGACCAGCGGATCCCAGCCAGGGAGCCGTGTGGCACATGAGAGACCTACCATGCAGAGTAAGAGGGTATTTATTTAGTGGGTTATGGAGGTGAAAGGGAAAGGGGGGAAGGGGAGAAGAGCAGAGAGAGGCAGAGAGAGAAAGAGAAATGGTGAGGGGAGGGGAGAAGTGAGGAGAACGGAGTGAGGCAGAGTTGCCACACAGAGAGAGAGAGAGAGAGAGAGAGAGAGAGAGAGAGAGAGAGAGAGAGAGAGAGAGGAAGGAAAGGACTCAGAATGGAAGCAGAAGGAAGATCTGCCTGCCTGGGCAGTGGACAGGGGAGGGAATGGGTGGAGCTTGTCTCTTAAAGGGACAGGACAGATCATTACATTCCCATCTTTTTTTATAATAAAAAGGCAGGAGGTTAGTTAGGCACAACAGTTAAAGGAATTGGGATGGCAGATTCTCAATACTGTTTCCTGCTTATTTGTGGATGTCATCTTGGGGAGGAGGAACCTGAGAAAGCTGGGTGCTGGTCACATTCTGGCATAGCTGCTCTCTTTGCTCCTGTTCAGTGTTTGTGGTATGGAAATGTCTGGTGTCTCTTACACCTATTTAAGGTACTGTCAGAACAGAAGACAAAGTGAAGTTTAGGAAAGTAAGTTTTAGGACCAGGGAATTGAGAGGGGCATATCTGACCTGTTTAAGGTGGATCCTTCAATTCAGCTCTCTGGAATTCACAAGAATTCTTTGGGTTTGTGAAAACATAAGTTTTATACATATACATTGTATAAACAGTAACATATTTATGTCAGGATGACTGTGACAGATGTCTCTGCACAATGAAAAGTATCTTTATAACTAGGGGAAACAGCATGAGAGAGAAATTTTATAACTTGTATTTGTCCTCACACCTTTATAACTTGGAGGTACACACCTTAATAACTTGTATTTGTGTTTTACTGAAATTTGTTTGGTGAGGTTGTCCTTTAAACTGACAAAATCTCTCAGCTGTTAAACTGCATCAGAGATCTTTGAGAAGGATAAAATTTTACTTGAGTTATTGATTAAAAAATGACAGAGAACCCTGAGCACCTAGAGCTACTCAGGGTCCTCCATGGTTGCTGAAGGTCATATTCACCTTTTGCTGTTTAGCACAGGGCCTGACAGGCTCCAGAAGATCCTGTGGGCTATGAAATCTGTAGGAAGACAAGCCTACCTTGACCTGCCCAGCTAGGTTATTGATTTCAGTGATTCTGTCCACTGTCTGGAGATCTTCTGTTTAGATAAAAGGCAGTTTTCCCAGTGGGCAGCGCTTGGCAAATTGCCAATGGACATTTTGTGCCCATTTGTCTTCTGTCTTCTTTGGAGTAAGTAGAGTGCTGTTGCTAGAAGCCAACCTGTCTCTTTTTGTTAAGAAGTCTTTTAATAATTAAATATTTAAATGCCATATTCCCTATATCTCTGAACAGTTGAGGGCTGTTTATCAGGTATAACTACAGTATAGAATTTGCCTGGAGGGCTGGAGAGATGGCTCAGTGGTTAAGAGCATTGCCTGCTCTTCCAAAGGTCCTGAGTTCAATTCCCAGCAACCACATGGTGGCTCACAACCAT
>NW_026067891.1:10653785-10697100 GCF_014885135.2 Alexandromys fortis | reverse complement strand
AAATCTTTAATAAATTTTTAAAAATTAATTAATTAATTAAAATAACAATCCAAAAAAAAAAAAAAAGAATTTGCCTGGAGAGCTGAGTCCGAATTTAACTGTTCTGGCTCTCATCAGGTAAATCAGGGTTGGATTAAGAGACTGAAAAGTATATACCAATTTAAAACATGAGACTTATTGCTTTGTAGTCTGGAATGAGATACAATGAATAGACAATTATAACATTTAACAATAAACATAGGTGTGTTTAAGTTACATGTATGAACATACATACAGAGTGAACAGGAATTGGGTGAAGTGGATGCTCTTGGTGGACCCTACCAAAGGCATGCCACTGCACAAAAGACACATGAACAAAGTCAACACTGGGGAATCAGGCAGGGAATACCTCAGTAAAGATGGTAGGACTTGGTCAACGGACCTGGCTCTCAGTTAAGTTGACAGTGAAGTCACTTGACCTCAGTTAAGATGGCAGTACAGTCAGTCACCTGACCTCAGGCAAAATGGCAGCTGTTATATTTTGTATGAAAAGTCACACTTTTTTTTTTAGCCGCAGGAGTTTTAAACATAATACCAAGAGAGACCTAGAGGTGTGATCCGCCCTGTTGCCAAGCCGCCATGCCACAAGCCATGGTAGGGAGCAACAGCTGGAATTGAAAACAGCTGCCTCGTGGATCCGACCAACCTTGTGGCAGTGGTAGTGGTGGCAGGGACAGTTTGAGGAGCTGGTGGGACATCAGCAGAGCATAGTTTGAGGGTTTATACCATAGCTGAAAATGTGAAAACCCGCGAAAAATACCACAGGGCCTATAGAAGAGCGTTCTCTCTGTATAGGCGGGATGTGAAATGGCAGCGAACACTGCAGGGCCTGCAGAACAGCATCTTCTCTCTACAGGTGGGGGGTTAAAGCCTGACTGGCTCCGGTCCAGGCGACTTGGAAGCCAAAGAGGCTTAGAGGCCACTATGAGCGGTCTCTCACAGCAGGGACCATTTACAAGTGGTCAAAAGAAAACAAAAGAAAGGAGAAAGAAAAATTAGGGGGACCCTGAGCACCCAAATTGAATGCACCATGCAGTGTGTGCAGTGCTAACACAGGAGAACTGACCCTGGGTCGTCTGGTCACATTTTCAGCTATGGAAAGAAACCAGAGCTGACAGAGGTGAATGTTAGCGAAGGGCTCAACCACAGCTGTGATGGCTGTGGTTGGGGGCTGGGAGGGAAAAACTCACCACCAAAACTGTTGGTGTGTGTAGAGGTTCAGGCAGATGGAACATGTGGTGGGCTGTTGTGGAAAAAATATCCGGTTTTGGATCCCAACCGCGGGAGAGGGGTAGGAAAGCCTCCTGAGTCTCAAGCACCAATGTTATGGTTATAATAAAAATGCTGCAGGTCCCCAATTGGCAGCAGTGAGTGACCAACAAAGACAGCCAGTCCAGGCAGGGCACCCCCGAGTGACCTACAGGCCATGAGGGCCAATAAGTTCTAGGCAGGGAGATGCATGGTGGGTGAGGAGAGACAGACATGATAGACATGCCATGCAGAGTGAGGTTGAATATTTATTTAGTGGGTTATGGAGGGGAAGGGAAAGGAGGGAAAAGGGAGAAGGGAGAGGAGAAGAAGAGAGAGAGAGAGACAGAGACAGAGAGAGAAACAGAGAGGGGGAGAGATGTGGGAAGAAGGGAGAGAGGCAGAAGCTGCCTCTTCTACAGAGAGAGACAGAAACGAAGGGACTCAGACTGGAAGTAGAAGGAAGATTTGCCTGCCTCAGCATTGGACTGGGGAGGAAGTGGGTGGGGCTTGTCTCTAAAGGAAGTGATAGATCATTACACACACCATTTACACAGTCTTCATACATGAAGTAGACAGGAAAATTATTACTCGGTGCAGCCAGCTTCCACCAGCTGCTGGGCACCACTCACCACACTGCCAGCTGCCACAGGGACTGAGGACTGGAATTGGAAACAGCTGCCCTGCAGATCCAACTAGTCTTGCTGGTTTCTGTGAGACCAGCCGTAGCCATGGCAGAGACAGAATGGGAGGAATTAGAGCAAGAAAAGGAATAGGAGTGAGAAAAAGACCATTTACAGGTGGGTGGGCGTGGGCTGCCCAGGGAAAGAAAAAGCGGACAGGTGTAGGTGCCAACGGGACACCAGCAGTGCAGTGGTGTGGAGCATGGCTGGAAAGAAACTTTTTCTATCTGCCCGTTTGTTGATAAAAATTAGAAAGCCCCCAGTTTAGGTTGTTATTTAAGGGGTACGTAGGCCATTTGTTAGTGCAAAGGCAGGTAAGGTTAAAAATCTGTAAGGAAGGGGGCTGGAGAGGTGGCTCAGTGGTTAAGAGCATTGCCTGCTCTTCCAAAGGTCCTGAGTTCAATTCCTGGCAACCACATGATAGCTCACAACCATCTGGAATGAGGTCTGGTGCCCTCTTCTGGCCTGCAGACATACACACAGACAGAATATTGTATACATAATAAATAAATAAAAAGGTTGACCTAATTTAAAAAAAAATCTGTAAGGAAGGCAGAGGCTTTAGGATCTATAAAGACATACGGGGGGGGGGGTAGACAGGTAGACAGAGCATGCAAGAGCATGAGAAAGGTGGGTACCCAATGGCTATGTACCCGCGAATGTCTTCAGGATAGAGCAGGAGTGGAGAGATAGGTCAAGGCCACCCCCTAAGAGTTAGCTCAGAGGGTGGGGACCAGGAGCCACTCCAAGCAGCCAAGGAATTACTCCAGGAACGAGACAAGGACTACAGTCTGAGAAGGAGAAGCCAGAGCTCAGTCTTCAGCTGTGCAGAATGTCAGCGAAAGCATACTCAGAAAAGGGGACCTTACCATTTGTAGCAGTGGGGCAGGCTCTTAGCCAGCCTGCCTGCAGGCAGGAGGGAACACAGAGAGAGCCTGGCTGAGTCACACTCCAATGTTATCATTTATAAACACAGGGTAATCTGAAGCTGATCCCACGAGGGGCAGCAGTTCCACAAGGGGCAGTGGTGGGCTACATGAGGTCTCAGCAGGAGGAGACATGAGCTCAGGATTCAATCTGAGGCTTCCAGAGACAGCATTCAGTCTAAGGATTACTGGAGACAGTATCTTGCTCCCCTTTGGCCAAAGGATTCAGTGGAGGTTAAAAGTCTCTAGAGGCAGGCTCCTTTACTTCCCTGATCTTTCAGCATTTATCCTGATATCTGACTCTAGGTTTTTTCTTTTTTATTTTTTGTTTTTGGTTTTGGTTTTTCGAGACAGGGTTTCTCTGTGGTTTTTTGGAGCCTGTCCTGGAACTAGCTCTTGTAGACCAGGCTGGTCTCAAACTCACAGAGATCGCCTGCCTCTGCCTCCCGAGTGCTGGGATTAAAGGTGTGCGCCACCACCGCCCGGCTCTGACTCTAGGTTTTAACTATTAAGACCAATTAGAATTTGCTCTAAAGCCAGAGCTGTTACACAGAGAACCTCTGTTTCAAAATCCAAAAGAAGTAAAGAAGAGAGAGAGAATATAAAAGTGTCTATATCATAACCACAGCCATATTCGCACCAGGGCCCAGGGATAAGTCTCTCACCCCTACCCTACTGGGTGTACAAGGGCAAGAGTGTAAACAGAGATCTTATCTGATCCTGCAGGTCAGAGGAGCACGTGCAGACTACCTGTTCTGCATGCCTCCTGCAGACCCCTGCCCAGTCAAACCCCAGCACCCCCTTTATTCTCCAGCACCAGCCAATACCTCTCATGCAGAGTACTGTGGGCGATATGAAGGATGGAGCAAGGAAAAGAGAGGAATGCTCCCCATCCCACCCTACCCCACCCCCCAAAAGGTCAATGGACAGAAATATTAATGTCCAGGAAAGAAAAGAATCATTAGTTTGGACATGACAAAGACGAGCAGGAAAGATGTGGGACCTGAATGAGCGTGTGGGAGCAGCCAGATGGACCACAGACTGGAGGAAGATGGGGACCCAGGGTGGACAGGTGGGTGGACAAGGTTGGGTATGAAGAGTGTCCATGGGGAGTGTCCACTCACTCGGACTGTGTTACACTGGTCAGTGTTGTGATAAGATACCTGACAATGGGACCTAAGGAAGGAAAAGGAGAGAGGTTTCTCTGGGTTACCGGTGCCTCTTCATGGGGAGCTCATGGCCAGCAGGAGTGAGAAGCAGCTGGTCACATCAAATCCAGGCAGGAAGCAGAGAGATGAGCGCTGAGGCTCAGCTCACTTTCTCCATTTTATTCAGTCTGGAACTCCAACCCACAGAATGGGACCACTCCCATTTAGGGTGGTTCTTCCCACCTCATTTAAACTAATCTCCATAACCCCTCATAGGCATGCCCAGAAATCTGTTTCCATGATGTTCTAATCCCATCAAGTTGACAATCAGAGTTAACCATCACAGTGAAATTCATTTAGGGTAGTCAAGGCATAATCATAGCTTGCACTTAAGTAATTTTACTTATTATGATTTTTTTTTCAGGAAGTCTCAAGGAACCCAGGCTTGCCTCAAATGACATACATTCCCAAGGATTGTCCTGAATTACTGATCCTTCTGCCTCCATTTCTCAAGGGCAGCTACAAGAGGCTCCAAACTTCATTTCCATTCCATGTCAACTGTACCCGTCTTAGACCCAGGACCCCTACAAAGGTGATGCCACCAGTGTCTGCCTTTATTAACCCATAAACTCCACATAGGTAGCAGCCACACCTTGTCCCCTCCATCCTGTTTTTATCGTGTCCCCAGGCACAGTGCCTAGACCATAATAAAAGGTCAGTTAGCACTTGACCTGGAATTCACTCAGAGCAGACCTGGATAAAACGGGATACCAAATAAACCTGAAAGGCTCAAGTTAGGTCCTGAGATGTGTCTGTGTATGTTACCAAGGAAACCTGTGCCTCATGGCTCTCATTAGATTCCCAAGGGCCTGTGTCATGATAGTGTTGGCTTACTGGCTTGGATCTGTGACTAACAAACTTGAGTGACTCAAAATCACACAGGGAACCTAATCCTACTGGGACATTCAGAACCCTTTCTACCCAGCAAGGTCTGATTAGGGGAGGATGGCCCCAGGGGTCCTCTAAAATAATCTCCACCTGTTCTTGAGGCAGTGGTGCAAGCCTTTAAATCCAGCACTCAGGAGGCAGAGGCAGAGGCAGGCAAATCTCTGTGAGTTCAAGGCCAGCGAGGTCTACAGAGTGAGTTCCAGGACAGCCAGGGCTGTTACACAGAGAAACCCTGTCTCAAAAAACAAAAAAGAAGAAGGAGGAGGAGGAGGAAGAAAAAGGAAGGAAGGAAGGAAGGAAGGGAGGGAGGGAGGGAGGGAGGGAGGGAGGGAGGGAGGGAGGGAGGAAGGAAGGAAGGAAGGAAGGAAGGAAGGAAGGAAGGAAGGTAGGGAGGGAGGGAGGAAGGAAGACTGTTTTCAAAGGCTTCCCTGATCTCCTAAAATCATCATGGACACTGCAACTCAAAGGGTCTGTCTAGTGCTGACTTTCTCAGAGACTTCTAAAACAAGCAACCCTCCAAGACATCACATGTGTAATGCCAGGAACTCCCCAGAACTGGAGACCAGTGATCAGGTGAGGGACAGCAGGGTCAGATGCCCTGCGGCTCAGGAGCCTCTAGATGGCAGTGCCCAGCCAGAAACAGTCCGTGGTTAGACCAGAGAACCCGGAAGAGGGAAGGGTGTAAGAGAAGGGCTGCGAGAAGCCCAGGGCAGTTCACAGAAATGCAGACACCACCAGGGAATCAGCCAGCATCCACAAATGAGCCCAATGAAGGGAGGAAGAGAGGGAGGGAGGAAGAGGGTTTGAATTAACAATCGATAAGCTATTACAGAGAATTTACTGAAGCCCTGCTCGCATTCACTCTTGGGCCAAAAGTGCACACTGTTGAGTTCTATCTTTGAACACTTCCCCACATTGTAAGATTTTCTTCCATAACATAATAACTAGAGCCTTGGTAGGAAGTGTAAGGCTTTCCATCTCCTCTACCAGTGATACACAGTGGGTACCACTGCATGAGCAACGGCTCCCAGCATTATCTCTTTGGAATGGTGGGGGACAAACCACATGATAGGATCAAAGGCTAAGGCCCTTTTGTTTTCCTTTGGGTTTTTTGAGACAGGGCATCACTACATAAGCAAGAATGGCTTCAAACTGACAGTGATTCTCTCAGCCTCGTTAGAGCTGACATGAACCACATCACCAGGCACGTTTGTTGGCTGGTTCTTTGAAAGCCAAGTCTCGCTATGTAGGAAGCCTGTCTGGCCTAAAACACACAGCAACCTTCTCACCTCTACTTTCCAAGTGCTCTGTGTTTAAATTTCTACTTACCAACAAGCCAGCACAGAAACTGTCTCGTCTAATATTGTTTCTTTGTATTTCTAGCTCGAAAACCCCATTTTCATTCTTGTTTTCACTGTGCAGTATCACTTTCTCACTGATACACAAGGACTAGTGTCTGCCTGTGTGTCTGTGGACCAGGGAAGGACATTTTTCATGCTTTCATTTTGTGTATGCTTGAGGAAGATGCGTGTGCATGCTTGTTTTGCATGTGTGGGTGTGTGTGCAAAGGCTAATATACCCACTGGGCTTTCTCATGTGGGTTCTGAGAATCTGGCAACTGATTTACTCATGAGGAAATTTCCTCGGCCCCCAAACTGGTCCTTGACATCCATAACTCCATTCCCGAGTTTATTATTATGAACAAAACTACATTAATGCTGTATTTTAGGGAAGTAGTGTCTATTTCCTGTATGTTTATAAATATTTACACACTGGGTCTGAAGAGATGGCTTAGCAGTTAGGAGCACTAGATGCTCTTTCAGAGGACCCAGGTTCGATTCCCAGCACCCACATGGCAGTTCACAGCTGTCTGTAAGTCCAACTCCAGGCAATTTGATACACTCTTTTCCACAAGCAGCGGGCACGCACATGGTACACAGGCATACACACAAACACATAAAACAATAACTAAAAGATCTTTATACACATTTCCCTCCTTGTTGTTATTTTATCTGAGACAAGGTCTCATGTAGTCCAGGTTGGTCTCAAATTCAGTTTCGAACACTGACCGTGAACTCTTCTTAGGTGGGGATTACAACCGTGTTCCAGATTCTAAGCAATGTTCCATACTACTACCAACTAAGCTACATCTCCAGCCCCAGGAGAACTATTATGAATACTGAAGTTGTTAAATTCATGTAAGCCTCAAAATACCTTGAAATTAGTAACCATTATTACATTTTACAGACCAGGAAGCTGAGGCAGGAAGTTAACAGGCGGGTTTGTTTGTCCAAGGTCACACAACTCATTAAAGTGAGGACTCAAATTCTAGAGACTGAACCTTAGCATCTAGTCATACCCATTTTACATAATGTTCCTTAATAACGTGTGTATTTGGGGGGTCAGAGAACAAACAGCCCAGATGTCAGCCCTTCCCTTCCAACTTGTTTGAGATAGGGACTGGTTTTGTTTGTTTCTGTACCAGGCTATCTCAAGCTTGCAGGTCCTGACATTCCTCCTATAGCTGTTTGGATGAGAACAGCCCTGATAGATAGGCTTGTACATTTGAATGCCTGGCACCTGGCTAATTGGACTGTTTGGGAAAGTCTAGCAAGTGTGGCCTTGTTGGAAGAGAGACATCACTGGGGGGTGAGCTTTGAGATTCTCAGAGCACAGCCCAGGCCCAGCATGTGTCTCAGTCTCTTTCTGCCTGTTGGCCTGCAGATCAGGATGCAAGCTTTCAGCTCCAGGCCTGCCTGCCTGCCAGCCACATGCTTCCTGCCATGATGAATACAAGTTAAACCTCTGAACATGTAAGCAATGCCTCCAATTAAATGCTTTATTTATTTTGTTTTCTTCTTATGGTGTCTCCTGCCAGCAACAGAATAGTAACTAAGGCACCTCCCTTTAACCTATAGGAACACAAGGGTTATAGAAGCTTATGCACATGTCCCTGGGGTCTAGGGATTTGAACTCAGATAATCCATCTGCCTAGCAAAGCTCTACCCACTAAGCTATCAGATACTCCAATATATATGTGTGTGTGTGTATATATATATGTATATATATATAGTGTGTGTATGTTGTGTGGTCTATATATCTAGATCTATATGTTGATGTGTGTATATTTATACACACACACAAATCACACTAAGCTTAATTAAGAAAATCAATCTTCTACCATCTGCCTTGACCTAGCGTGCATAACACATTGTCAAAGACAACAAATAACCTCAGACGTTACTCTCCCACGGGGTCTCAAGCTCTCAAGCAGGAATAGAGATATCACACAAACAAAAGTTTGAGAAAGGCCACCTTCAAGCAACTCCCTCAGCTTTTGTGAGCTAAACAGGTGCACATTCTTGCTTCCGGGGTTACCAGATGGCACATGTGTTCAAAGCAGCCAGGATGGTTAGGGTAACCAGTTATCAGGATGATGTGGCAACTGGGAACCCTTGTGCCTCAGGGTGGCTGACTTACATTCCTGCAAGACTGGCCTGCTTCCTGTTTGTTTCAGTCCCACCCTCGGAGACCAGAGAAGCTGGAATCTGCTTTGCTTAGGACCATGAGTTTGTGTCCCGCCAATGGTTAACAGGTTTGTAACTACAGCTGGAACCTCTGGAGGGACTTTGGAGGCAGAGCCCTGGAGAATGACCTGAGGAGATCATCAGCTCCCTCATCCAGGAAAGAGAAGAGGACAGAAGTGGGGCCTGACAATAAGTACCCGGGAGAGAGCACACTGACTCCTGAAAACCAGCCCAGGACCAGACCGGGAGGTCCAACCCTCTCCAGGTGTCCCAAGCCTAGTGGTCTGTGTGTGTATACTTCTGTATACAGGTGTGTGCTAGTCTAGTTCAAATAGCAGAGGCAGGAACAATTCCAACTCCCCCAACCTTGTCTCAAAACAGGATTCATGTCCTTAAACAGAAGCCTGTTCGGACATCCACTATCCCCAGGGAGCTACCCATTTGTGCCACTTACCTGCTCGAACCTCGCATATCCACCCACCTTTGCTTAGCACTCTATAAACTTTAAGGCTGCATGGATTTCGGGTCAGAGTATTGTGACCCAACGAGACAAACTGCAATGACGGCCAAGGTGAGGAGACCAGAGAAGATCCTTCTAGTGATGACTCCTTCTAGTGATGATCCTTCTAGTGATGAATCCCTTGGGCCCAGGGGTTTGGCGAACAGTGTAGCTTCGATGAATCAAGACTTAGTGAGGCAACAGGAAGAGGCCCCTTGGGTTCAAATCACGCCTCGTTCCAGATTTAACCCGGAGCCAGAGTGCCAGGAGGAACTAGAGTTTTAAGGCTCCAGTGAGAGGGCCCTATGTTTCCCTGGAAGCAGTTCAGAGATGTTTTTGTCTCTGCTTGCCTCCACCCAAACAGGAAGTGAGTCACCGAGGAACAACGTAGGATTCCTGGCCTTAAGGGTCCCCGTTGGGAATTGGGCCTTCGCGGGGGGTCCTGACTCCTGGGTGAGAAAGGCTTCAGCTTCCGCATACTTCCCTGGGCAGTACGTCATCCAACGCACCACACCCAAGCCTTACAGGGTTATGTGAATTTTTTGTGCTTCAGGTCCTAGGCAGCAGTTCCTCTTTCTAACCCCCAACCCCGTCCTTACAGATTAAACACAGGTGTCTCCCGACATTACCCTCTGCTGTCCTGATTTGAACCCAAACTTAAACTGTACAAGAACCGTCCACAAGTACTTTCTCGACAGACCAGATTGGATAGACCTAGGTTCTGATGATTCAGCCGTTCCCTTAACCCTTCGGAACCTCATTCTTGTCATCTGCAAGATGGGAATCCCATTAATAAATATTTACTCAATGAGTCAAGGCCAATTGGGCTTATACAGAAACATTAAAACAACGAACTAGTAAGTAAAATAATAATAATAATAATAAGAATAAGAATAAGAATAAGAATAAGAATAAGGAGAAGGAGAAGGAGAAGGAGAAGGAGGAGAAGGAGAAGGAGGAGAAGGAGGAGAAGGAGGAGAAGGAGGAGAAGCAGAAGCAGAAGAAGCAGAAGAAGCAGAAGAAGCAGAAGCAGAAGCAGAAGCAGAAGCAGAAGCAGAAGAAGAAGAAGAAGAAGAAGAAGCAGCAGCAGCAGCAGCAGCAGCAGCAGCAGCAGCAGCAGCAGCAGCAGCCAGGAATTTTGCACTAAAATTTCCAACTGGAGTAAAAGGCGGCCCCCATGGATCATGCCCAAAAACATCTTTTTTTTTTTAAATAAGATTTATTTATTATGTATTCAAAGTGTTCTGCCTGCATGTATCCCTGAAGGCCAGAAGAGGGCACCAGATCTCATTACAGATGATTGTGAGCACATGTGGTTGCTGGGAATTGAACTCAGGACCTCTGGAAGAGCAGGCAAAGCTCTTAACCACTGAGCCATCTCTCCAGCCCCAAAAACATCTCTTAACCCACTGAGAACTCCAATCCTGTTTCTTTTTTGTTTTTTCGAGATGTTTTCTGTGTTAAGAGTCCTTACTGTCCTGGAACTCACTATGTAGACGAGGCTGGCCTCGAACACACGGCTGGGCTAAGCGGTTTCTTTCATGCCTCAGAAGGGCCTGCCGGGTTCTTGGGACCGAAAAATAACCCACATCTTTCTTTTTAAGGGGCCTCCCCTCCCCAGAGACGACTTGGAACCCTCAGTACCCTGTGCAAGCATGTTGAGTCCCCAGAAACATTAAGTTTTTCTGACTTCCAAAGGTGCTGGAAACCCAATCCAAGGTGGGGGCTGCAAGGACTAGATTTAAAAAGATTAGATGCACTGGCGGTAGTACGGGTACCACCCACTGCTAGCTCTGGACTGAGAGGAAACAGAGCAGATAATAGTCCACGTGAGGGCAGAGGTGTAGGCAACTACCTGTTCATGGTCATGGTCCCATTATGCCTGCCACAAGCACCTCTCAACAAGCCAGTCGTCTCATCTGCAGACAGGCTCCTCGACTCTCAAATGAAAATATGCCAGGGTCATTTTGAGGGGGATACTCCATTAATTCTAGAGGCCCTCAGGAGCCTCTAGCTGTAGCACAGTCCATCCTTACCCCCAACATCTTTCTCCACACAGGAGGGAAAACCTCAGGCATTGTTTTTTTTATTAATTTACAATTTTTATTATGTATACAATGTTCTGCCTGAAGACCGGGAGAGGGCACCAGATCTGTTACAGATGGATGTGAGCCACCAAGTGGTTTCTGGGAATTGAACTCAGGACTTCTGGAAGAGCAGTCAGTGCTCTTAACCTCTGAGCTATCCTTCCCAGGCCTTGTAACTGCTTCTATATCAGGATTCCTGGTGTCTTTAATGCAATGGCTCTTGCACTCTAGAACCAAGTTTCTTTGTTGTATCCACCAGGCTTGACCTTGGTCCAGCTTTCCACACAGGGCCGTGGCTCCAGGTGCACCTGCAGTAGATGAAATGCTAGGCAAGAACTCAACTGTACCTGTACACAATCAATATAGCATCATTTAAAAACACTGACATAAATGGGTAGGACTCAAAACTTCCTTAATTCACCTTTATTGGGGGGGGGGGGACAAGAGATGCCCTGTTCTGCCCCAAATCTTTGGTCTGTGCTTGCAGTCATGGGCAGTAATTCCAGGAGTCTGCTTTAAAACCCAACATAACAGAATTGCCAGGTCAGGTGAGTCTCGACTCAGACCTTCTTATGCCAGTGACAACTTCCTCCTGCCCAGACTAGTGATGAGGCCTGCCCCAGAGGAACACAATGGTCACACTGGCTTCCTCAAAGGTCCCTTCCTGGGGCCTGAGGAGCCTGGTGTCACTGGTCACCCGCACAGCCAACCTGGCAAGGCACCAACCCAACATTCCTTCTGCACAATATTTCAGAAACTCCTGATTGGTGATTCTCTATTGACAGCTTTAAGTATCTTGGTGCCTAAGCCCCACCCTGTCTAGTTTTTCTGGGTATAGCTTGAGAAAGGTTGATTCTAATATGCAAAGTTAAAAACATGAAATTGGAGGGAAGAGAGTTCTGGAATGGTTAGAGGCTGGAAACTGGCACAGAATCCAAGAGAGCCCCCAGAACCCAAGGAAACTTCAAAAAAGCAAGAGGATATCCACATCTATCAGCTGGAGTCCAAGTGTCTGCAGGCATCTTCACAACAGACTCCAGACAGGGCTGAAGAAGTAGCTAGGGGCTGGGAGATGGTGGCACATGCCTTTAATCCCAGCACTCGGGAGGCAGAGGCAGGTGGGGATCTCTGTGAGTTCGAGACCAGCCTGGTCTACAGAGCTAGTTCCAGGACAGGCTCCAAAACCACAGAGAAACCCTGTCTCGAAAAACCAAAAAAAAACCAAAAAAAAAAAAAAAAAAAAAAGTAGCTAGCGGCAAAACTGGATTCTCGCCCACACCCCTACCCCAATCCATATTTGTAGCAACCCTTTGTTCTGCTTTCTTGGCAATCTAAAGGCCCAAGAAGGAAAACCGATTTTGTGTATTGGGTGCAGGGAGCCATTTTTCAATCTACTTACTCATCCAGGAAATATCCATACCCTCTGCTGGGTGTTGTTGCTCGTCCAGGGCCCAGGTTCTCACAATGGTGATGTTGCTACAGTATCATGCAGCAAACTACAGAATTCATCATCCAGAAAGGTGAATGTTGATGTCTGAGGCTTGTTTATCAGTAGACATGTGTATACATGTGTACACATGTGTATGTATTCTCCACTGTCTTGGCAGAGGAGGCATTTTTCATTGGAGAGCATGGTCCAAAGTATGAGAAACCAAGATGAACAAAAGGCAGGCCCTTCATGTACTCAGTGTAACATGTCACCCACAGTTCTGTGCAACCTTAAAGAACTTGAGTTACAGAATTATACTGCACCTTGAAATCCAGTGTCCACTGTGACCCTGAGACTCATCACAGCAAGAAGAAACTAGTGAAGAGTAATCTATTTCTTACCTCTGCAATTCAGGACTTTTGACAAGGAATCTCCTCTACCCAGGATTTCAGCCCTAGCACCTCCACCCCAAGGATAGGGCAGTGGTCTGAGAATTTCCTCAAAGCTCAACCAGTGTCCCATTCCTGGGTGGATTTAGGGATTTTTGCATTCTAAGGCAGCTGGGTCCCCAGGAGTGTCTAAGTACCTTCCTGGGGTGGATGCAAACACCACTCTGGGACTGCAGAACTTCCTGATGCAGATGCTGGAACTCTCCAAGGCAGTCCCAGATGATCTGAGCCCACCAGACCTGGAGCACAGGAACACAACCCCTCTTTGATGCTCTAAACTGCCTGTAGTTCGAGGCCAGAAGCACACCCTTCTAGCTGAGGATGAGACTCACCCTTGGCACCTTCCTATAAAGGCATCCAGCCCTAAAAAATACTTCAACATATGGACAAACCCTTGTTCTGAAAACATTCCACAGCACACAGCCTCTGTTTGCTGCCTGCCCCCTCCCCTTTCCAACTGCCCCTGAGACAAGATGAAATCAACAATCCCAATAAGAATATTTTCTCCATGGCTACATCCAGAAGTGACTTAAATAGTAGCTTAAGCCTGTAATCAACAGGATGAGGCATGAAGATCACTTAAGAGTTCAAGGCCAGCCTACAAGACTGTCTCAAAACTAAAAAGATTTATAAATATATAGAAAATTGTCCAGAAAGTTCTCTTCAACCAAAACTATTCATTTTACCTCTGAGGAAAGTGAGAGAGAAGACAAGTCAAAAGACCTTTACATTGAAATTTCAATTTTCTTCACACACAAAAAAATGTATGTGTTTATTTTTCAACGATCCACTGTAATCAATAACACACTGGAAAACAATGGAAAACTATCAATCACATTCCAGAATTCAAGAGCTCACCCAAGATAAACATGGCCAAAATTTTTCCAACTTTCAAGGAACTTGTGAGAAAAATCATCCTTTCCACCCAGACTTGTTTTAGAGATGATGAAAGTGTGCCAGGAAAGGCAAACAGTTATAGTTAAGTCAAGTGCTGAAATCCACACATAATTAAGTAAGCCAGCTTCCTTCACAGGAGAAGCCTGCTGCATTGAAGCCTAGCCCTAATGCTGGCCGAGAGACTGACAACAGACACTATGACTGTGTCAATGCAAGGATTAACCTGTGCCTTTGCTGAAGGTGCTTTGCGAGATCTCATCAGTATTTTAAACACGAATTCATTTGCATTGGTAATTCCCTTTGTTGTTTTTATTTTACTGAGCCACAGTCTCAACTTTATAAACAGAAAACTCACTACTATAGACTAGGCTGGCCTCAGATTCATGGTGGTCCTTCTGTCTCAGTCTCTCCAATGCTGGGATTACAGGTGTGAGTCCATCACTGGCTTGAATTATTAATTTCATCTGTACAGAATTCTTATAAAACTTAAGCAAGAATTGTTGCTACTGTACTATGACTAATTATGACAAGTTAGGACCTGCATAAAAAATAAAGATTTGCACCATATTCTGATGGGAAACAATCTGTAGAACACAGGACAAACTACACAGTAAATTTCTGTAGCTGCTCCTCTCTACTGAGGGAAAAAAAAAAAAAAAAAAAAAAAAAAAAAAAAAAAAAAAAAAAAAAAAAAACATAAGCATAGTACCAGGAAAAAAAAAACTTGGAAAAGCATCCATGAAACTATAACACCTGTGCTGGAACCTCCAAGCCCACTGAGCACAAGCTGCTGTCTACTGATGTCACAAGGAGCAAGCAGATTCCTTCATACAAGTAAAGCCCCAACCTTGCTACAAGCATGCCAGTCACATAGCATGGCACTCCTGTCAGTCTCAAACCATGTTCCCACATAATCTTCACACACCTCAGCTTATTCTAGACTGCAATCCACAAGTTCTCTTTTCCAGGAAAGGACAGTTGAATCAACAACATAACAGCTTTCGGAAAGGTAAGAAAGGTCACAGGCACTGTATGTGTTGACATGGATGTCCTTTGTTTCCAGAACCTTCTTTAACTAAGCAGATGAACATTTGCTTTTAAACATGATGATTCCAAACAGCATCAGGTCTGAAGATTACCAAACTTTGTAAAATCCAAGAAGTGTGTCTCACAGTGACACCAGCCTGTCATCCTAGAATTCAGGAATTCAGAAAGTGAAGTCGGGAAGATCGGGGGTTCAAGATCAGCACTAGGTACATAAGACCTTGCCTCAAAAGAAAAAAAAAATCCCACTACCTAATATATCACTAATAAATGTCTCTATGTAGACCGTAATCATTACCTAAAACTTTACGACTCTGCACAGTACTTCCCTAAGCCTAACCAACCAGGCTGCCCACATCTCCAAGTAGAGAGCTTCTGAAAAACCTCGCTATAATGCACCTCTGATCATAAGTTAGCCATCCCTTCTTATATCTAAACTTTGTGATTACAAAGTTACTGGAACTTGATGACCAAAATAAAACCAGACAAGCTACTATCTTTTTAGTATGTTCAATGATTGACTCAATTTTGATTTAAGGTATATGTCACTACCTCAGTCAGGTAAACAACACTGAAAATCTTTAGATTTAGCCAAATATCCAATTAAATTTGCTCTATAAAATACTAACTTGAACCCCTCAGTGATATTCAAAACACTGAAGTGGAGGGATGAACCCAGCCTCTTCCTGTCGGGTTATAGTTAACAAAACTTCACACACTACCTAGAGACGCAAACTCCGACTCATGACAAAGATAGAGCTCCCCCACACTCAAGTGCTTAGCTTCAAGAGCAAACCACTCTCTTCTTGAACAAATGAAAAGGCCAGGCAAGCACCATGCCAGTAAACTGTAGCACTCAGACAACCGAAGCAGGAGGATGGCGGCATGCCTGAGGTCAGTCTGAGCTACACAGAAGACCTGTCCAAAAAATACAGCAAAAGTCAAAAAGT
This sequence comes from Alexandromys fortis, assembly GCF_014885135.2. Lineage (NCBI taxonomy): Eukaryota > Metazoa > Chordata > Mammalia > Rodentia > Cricetidae > Alexandromys > Alexandromys fortis. Next base: position 10,681,226 of record NW_026067891.1, on the reverse strand, counting down.
CAATGTTGTTTTTAAAGAGTACTATACAAGTATGTGGTCTTTTTTGATGTTCTGCACCTAAACTGGCAAATGGAAATTTCCAAAAGATTCTGAACTATGTCAGGCTAACTTTTGCTAAGATTAGAAAATCCTTCACTTTTGTACTGGTGGGTCTCAGGGTTACTTACTCTCTTCTGGTAGAATCTGGAAACAGGGACAGAGAAGAGGGAGAGGGCAGGCTACCGAGGTGAGGAAGGTACTAGATATTGAATGCAAAGAAAAAAGTAACGGATGCTAAAGTTTTTAAAAAGTTTAATGGAGCCAATAGTTCGGCATATAAATTGTGTTCTGGCAGACATTAGACCTGCTTTCTCTTACCAAAGAAAATGGCACGTTTTATCAAAATTTGACAACTGAGAGTAAAGGGCACTGAGATTCAGCTTCAGAGCACCAACTTAAACCAAACAACCAAGAACATCATTATTCAACTTGGACAGAGGAAACAGGACCAAGGCAGGAAGATGAAACATGTTCCTCGGTCTCAAGTCCCTTAGGAATAGGAATTCTGTCTTCTTGTCGGCAGCCATCACACCATCAAACCCCAATTCCAGAATATGTATTCACAACCACAGAAAAGCAAAAGTGAACTCCATAACTTAGTATATCCCAAGGGAAGCCTGGGAGTACTTGTGATGCACAGGCTTGTCCGTTTAAGGTGAAACGACAAATTGCTGTAATTCTTCTTGCTTTTCAAACAAATAAAACTCCACTTTTATAAAAATTGAGAAATACCTTATTTTCATTCCTAGTTTGAATATGGATTTCACTGACTTAAATAAGGGCTATACCTACAATGAATACAGAACTTCAATTCACACAACACTCCTAACATTCCACTCACACCCCACTCAGTCAGTAATGGTTAAATTAGCAAGGTCTCTTCACAGAAAGGTATTATTAAATGGCCGACAAAATTGCAAACTTTTAACAAAGTGCTGTAATTATCAGAAAAACCCTTACACTGATTTGCAATGGTTATTAAAGATAAAAATAGAAGTAACTGAACTGGACTACAAGTTTGCACAGAAACATTTTCACTGTCCTACTTGATATATAATATCACAGGATAGAATGGATCACAGTGCCTGGCAGGCTGACATCAGTCTTCTAAATAGACTACCGTTCAGTTCAGGTAGTAAAAATGCAGATGAAACATGCTCTAAAATGTTGCAGCTACAAGAGGTCTTATATTTACCCAAAGAGGACTCTGAGAGCTTTTATTTGGGTCTACCTAACATCTAGAGAATCTCCATGCGATCTCATCTTTTCCAGAATGAAATTCCAAACTGCACTTCTGAGAGGAATGGAGGAACAGGAAAAGTTGGATTTTACTATTTAAGTTACGTTCACATTAGTAGCAGATAAAACATATTTATCATCTTTCACCCGCTATGACAACTACACACAGTAGGGCATCCATAAAAATTAAAAAAAAAAAACTAAAGAATAAATACCTACTCCCACCATCCGTTTCCTCTCACTACTACCAAACCAAAAAGGAAGCCCACTCTCCAAAATCATGACCCATTTTTCAGGTCACTCTGAATGCAGCTTGTGTTTAACCAGAAGTAAAGTGCCTGGCATAGGAAGTAGTATTTGTTTTAAAACTGAGTATCTGAAGCCTACAGGGTTACTCTGGGGACAGGTTAATAATATTGCTATTTTCAGAGCACTAACACACACAAAGTGAATCCAATAAAGTTCTGTGTATTGATTCAGTATTAAATATTACTTGCATGACCATCATAGCACCTCTTTACATCTCACAATCACCAGAGTTAGAACTGTTTTGAAAACTGAAAACTGGGCATAATCTGATAATCAGAAATTGCACGCTAAGGAAGCCAGGTGCATGGTTCAGTGTGGCCGCAAAAATGGAAGCCTGCAGATCTGGCTTACTAGCCAGATCAAGGTTTTAACAATTGTAGAAACCTGGCAATACTGTTTAAGCAAAAATACTCAACACAGCAGGAAATGGACCAAAAAATAAAAATAAGAAAGCATTCTATAACCAAATAAACATCTGATATTTCCTTTCCCTTTGAGAATAAATACAGTTAAGGTCACTTTTAGCCTTGGAACGGATATGTTTGCCTATGATGATCTTGCTAATGACTACACAATTATCTCACGTCCTCTGCTAGGATTAAGTTTGAGAAAGCCATAGTTATAGGAGGCATCTACTGTAAATACCTAGAACTTCCTTTTATGGCAACCACTTGTCTTAAACAGTGAACAAGGGAAGATGGCCTCATGTTTCCTTTGCAATAATAGTATATGTTGAGGATCGAGTGGCTTTCAAGCAGCATGGTGGTGTGAAAATGTCTGCAGTTTAGAGCATTCTGTTGCGTTTATGGGTTGGTGAGTCTGTAATGACATCGCCACACTGGGCTGAGGTACGCTTTCTAGTTCCACCATTGTCCAAGTGGAGTGCCATTTCTTCTGTTATGAAAGTGTTCAAATCGACATCATGGAGTCCATTTCTCCTTCGACTAGCATTCGGTCCACTGCTTACATGTGTAGGAGAGCCTGGGGTACTCGAACGCACGCTTATACTAGCCATTGCACCACTAAGACCTAGGAAGAAGAAAAGAGGTTTTAGAGTTGCTCAATTAGTCGACCCTTCTGAAAGCAACCCACTATATTTTCCATGTTGTCACAGTGTCAAGGAGTGCCTGCTGGCATTCTTTGTAACGGGTCAGCAGTGAATAGTTAAATTTATTCTGTAAGGATCAATCATCTGGCTTTGACCTCGTTTTCTTGGCAATACAACCATTATTCGTAATAATGGCAATTAACAATGATGGAAAGCTACATGTATTAAGTACTGTGCTAGGAATACAAAGATATGATTCTCCCATCTATACTATTAGGCAAGTGCTATATACAATTTACAGACCAGGACAGGAGATGCATGCTTGAAGCAGGGCATTTTATTCGGTCCAATGTCACCATTCTTACAATGTCTCTGTAGTGTGTCTGTGCATGATATATGTAGAGAAAGCAAGAAAACATTTCTAGGTCTGAGTAGGCTTAGTCCAACAATCCTTTTAGACAAGGTGACTGTGTAATCTATAATCCCAACACTCCATTATTAAGCCTGAAAAAAATCACTGTTAAAAATGACACTGGACCACTGTGGGGATGCCCTGGACAAACAGGAGCCCAAGTCAATACCATCCCCAATCCTTCAGGGATGAAAGAGTAAGGAAGGGTAGGGTAAAGAATCCTGTTTCATGTTCAGGTTCTTAAGTCTCAGCACTAACTGTTGAACCTTTGTTGCTTAGAACAGGAGTAGTTAAGAAATAAAATATACATTCTGCTCTGAATATTCAAGATATGCCTGCAAAAGCCATGTGCCTGACCAGGACATATAAACTATAACATTATAGTTTAAACACTAGCATGGACAGTCAATCTCCCATTTCATGAATTTCTCCCTCACTCAAATTTTGCCACTGCCTGAATAAAGAGAATGATCTAGAATCACTGATGTTTCCAAGAGAAACAATTCCACCTGATCTTTAAAACAAAATTCGAGGTTTGATCTAGTAAGGCCATACTCCCTATTTTGAATTCTATTTTTAAAAAAAAGTTTGAAGATTTAAGTGGAAAAACTATGAATCTACCAATTCAAATCTACTAAATCCCAAAGTTGTTCTTACTACAAAGACTTCTCCCACTTCCCTGTCTTTCAGTCAACCAACCAGGTCCCACCCCTCCCTATTCTAACCCCATAAAGACACACCGTTTTTTATGATGGTAATCTGGGGAAAAACAAGTGTCCCTCTTTACCCCTCTACCTTTCAAAGGCCAGCTCTTGCTTGATTTTGGTTTTCTTTCTTTAGGGGGTGGGAAGGCACTGATCCTGGCATGCTTCCCAGGTCAGGAATGTTAGTCCTCAAAGTAACCCTAAAATATATAGCTCTACGACTTCAGCAAGCTAAGACTACAATACAAAAGTAGCCCCACCCCCCACCCCACCCAAGGTCATCCAGGTAGTAAGCGGTAGGCCGAGTCTCAGCAAAAGAGGGCAAGGGGAGTCCACACGCTAAAGAACTGTTGTTTTTGTTACAATGCCTCCTCGTAATATAAAAACTATTAGGAGGATGAAACACAAGAATTGCAATTAAGTTCTAGGTCAAGAATCTATTCTCAGAAATCTGTCTCTCCTCTCTCACACAGGTCAAGACCCTATTCTCAGAAATCTGTCTGTCTGTCTGTCTGTCACACACACAGGTCAAGACCCTATTCTCAGAAATCTGTCTGTCTGGGTCCGGCGGTGGTGGCACACACCTTTAATCCCAGCACTTGGGAGGCAGAGGCAGGAGGATCTCTGTGAGTTCGAGGCCAGCCTGGTTTACAAAGGGAGTTCCAGGACAGGCTCGAAAGCTACAGAAAAATCCTGTCTCGAAGAAAAAAAAAAAAAAAAGAAAAAGAAATTTGTCTGTCTCTCTCTCACATACATACAAGTAAGTAGTTTTAGGGTTCAAGGCTAGCCTGCCTCTTAGACTCATCTTGACAGCTCTTCACCTTGCCCTTTTTATCCTACCCTAAGACTTACTGTGTATCACCAGTATCTATGATTAGTGGTTCTTTTTGAAGTCAGGACTGTATTTTTTTTTTCCAACTTTGCTCAGCCAGAGTCCATAACACTCACAAGTCTCCTGAGATTACTAAGTCTACTTTTCTCTTTTAGCCTCATGGCGGCACCTTCCTTCCCATTTGATACTTTCCACTTCTTCCTGTCCTCCCCACCTACCTACCAGCTGCTTCCTCAGCTGCCCTATGGCTTTCTTTCTGCCCCTTTGACAGACAGATGTGTCACATATTGGGAGCTCTTTCACCCCTTAGCTTGCAACTCCTGTCTTGTTCTCAAAGGCCCACTCATTTCTAACTGCTTCCTGAAGAGCTCAGACTTAATAGCTCCTTGAGGAACAACACTTCTCTGTCCTCAACAAAGGCTTAAACAAACAGAGGGAAACCAAAATCCAGAGCTTATGCAGCACAATCAACCATTTCCTCCTATGGGCAGGCTTTCCCTACATACCTGAAAGACTTAACACACTGCCTGGTACTGAATACTCACAGAATTCTGATAAAGAACAATGCTTCAGAGACCTGCCCCACGGTTCAAAACTCATTGAAATCCAGGGCTTCATTTCAGGAAATAAACCCAAGTTGTTGCTGGTTAGTCACTTAAACTAATGCCATCACTTTAGAATCAACTACTCATCCAAGTTGCTGGTGTTTCTATTACCCTACACAGAGACCATAAAAACTTGCTGAGAAAGCCCTGCTTTTCTTCCTAGCCCTACAGGATAATAACATATCTTACTAGATGATATCCAATGGCTCAAAAGCCGCCTGTACTTGCCCTACCTCCTGTTTATAAGTAGATCAGGCAGGCCTTACACTCTACCTGCATTTTCCTCCTGAAAGCTGGAACTAAAGACATGCAAAGACCACTACCCCCAGCCTTTTCTCTAGTGTGTTTGTGTGTGTGTTTTGTTTTTTTAAAAACAGGGTCCTGCTCTCTGTAGCTCAGGCTAGCCTCAACCTCACAACAGCCCTGCCTAAGCCTCCCAAATGCTGAATTACTGTCAAGTTACAATGAACAGTTACCATCATTTATATTTGCTCTAGAATACAGAGGTTCTATAATAATTCTACTGTAAAATCTGAGAGCTGGGCAATAAATTGGTCTACTTCCATAATTCAGGATCCCTTTTGCAAATGAAACTACAAGGGGACTTCAATCAGCCTACACATACTCTTCATGAATGTTCATGATGGTGATGACAACTACCAAAGACTCAAAACCACTCCAGCAAGGAGCAGACTAGTCACTTCCAGCCAATGTTTATTGATTCAATTATCCATGAAAAAGAAAATACATTATGCAGCAATTTGGCCAATCTGAAAATCCCCATTACACCTGGAAAAGCATCTTTCTCTATCTTTCTCTATAGAGTGCTGGTTTTAACTTCATGGTGCATGTCACCTATCCTCAGCTATGACAATCTTTTCAAAGTTTGAGTCACTAATGTTCCCCAAAGAAGACTTTTCACAAGTGTCAAAAACAAAAATTAAGATTACAACCACAGAGGGGGAAAAGCAATTTTAAACAGCCCAAATTTTATTTTGAAAACCAGTGACAGCTAATGAAGCCACTTCAGAAATCTTGCTCTGCCACATGAACACAATCAGCCCACACAAGTACAGAAAATCTAAACATGCTTCACAACTAAAAACTAAGTTGTACGTCCTTAGGACATACAGCTTAATTTCTACTAAAAATGTGTTTTTCAAGCGGACTATGAAAATATCATTTGACAGAAGCAGAATAGGTAGCATTAGACAGAAGTCTCAATTATTTAACATAAGATAACAAACTCATGCTTTAATGTTTCTGCATCCATTTGAAATGAGCAATATAGTAATTAAAAAAAAAAAACCTTAGGATGATTTAATCATTTGTTGAAAACTCCCAGTGGTGTGGAAACAAGTTTACAGTCCAGGTTATAGAAATCCAGATTACATGGAAATCATTAAAAATAGCACATCACTATTATTTTCAAACCATTTCATCATTTCATACTGTAATATGAAAATGCTGTTGCATAATCGATTACATAAAACTCCCGTTTACCAGCATTAAGTCACAGAGAAAGAACAAATCCCGACTCAGAAAACCTCACAGCCCAACTGAGGCTGCCATCTATGCTCTCCTAACTTTCAGCACCAGCCCTAGGGGTGCACAAGATAATGGCGAACGACAGGTTCGGGTCCCTCGGCAGACTGCTCAAACCAACATTATCTGGGGAAAAGGAGTGGGGGCCTAAATCCCTCGGAATTTAAAGTGGTATCAACCTGCCTGAGAGCCCTAAAAAGTTGGCATTCTATTCCTTTGAAATGAATTGTACACTCAAGTGTGAGTGCTCCTGTGCAATGTGCTGAGTGAGGTGCAGGCACATGCGGTGTCAATGTCATCTAGTGTTTTAAGAGTTCAATCACTGAAAAAAATAACCATACTACAGGAAGGTTCTGGTCATTTAAAAGTAGATACCACTCCCCACCCCAATCTGTAAATTGTAATACTGAATTTTTATTGAAGTAAAGCACACTAAATCAAGCCAATTACAAAGGTACATGTGTCACACCAAGAAAACATTTTCAGTTATACTGACAGCCCAAAATGCTTTCCATTTATCAAAGACATCATTTTTGAAAGACAGTTTTTAATGCCACAGGAAATAAGGTTCACGACGTTAAGTGAGAAATGTAAGATACAGTACCATATTTGCAATATGATCTCAACTGTGAAATAATATTTATACATTGAAAAAAGACTAGAAAAATTAATCATTTGGCTGTACTTGTTTTTATAGAGTGAAATTACAAGATAGTAAATAAACCTTTTTGCTTTGGGGGAATTTTCCAAAATGAAACTCAGATAATTCAACTGTTTAATAGCTACCAACAGATTACTCAATAGGTACTAGGGTAATTAAACTGGCTTTGAGATCTCATAGCCTTTTAATTTTTCCACTACAATATCTAACACAATGTTATTACAAGTCCAAGAAAATTCTGTTTTATTAATATTGAATACCTAGTCTATCCCCAATACCTTTGGTTATTTAATATCCTTAATGTACATAAAATATCAACTTTTCATCTGAAATTAATGTGATTATAAGTGCCCTGCTATAATTTTATTGGTCTTGGATTCTGGTCTGAGGAAAGAGTGATTATAAAAGTTCCTTCTAGGCATTTGTAGTGCACACCATTAATCCCAGAAATCTGGAGGCAGAAGCAGGTGGATCACTGTGAGTTCAAGGCCAGCCTAGTCAACAGAGTGAGTTCCAGGACAGCCAGGACTGTTACAGAGAAACCCTGTCTCCAAAAAAACAAAAAAGAAAATAGAAAGCCAGCCGGTGGTGGCGCACACCTTTAACCCCAGCACTCAGGAGGCAGAGATAGGCGGATCTCTGTGAGTTTGAGGCCAGCCTGGTCTACAGAGAGTCCCAGAACAAGCTCCAACACTACAGAGAAACCCTGTCTCAGAAAAAAACAAAAAACAAAAACAAAAAAAAAAAATCAAATGTAAGTGATTAAGAGACTGCTTTGGTGCCAAAATCTCTTACACAAGCTCCAAGGATGTTTTTTAAACCATCTGCTGAAAATCTATCAACAGGATGCACCTGGCCACAATATTCTACAAGCACTACAATATTCCACACACCAGGATTGTTTCTCCTCAGAGTAAAAAAGGGGGGAGAGGTTCGCTTGTGGGCCGTGAAAGATGAGCAGACAGCAACAAACTCTCAAAAGGTTGGTCCTAGCCAGTCCTCTGCCATTTAAAAAAAAAAAAAAATGCAGTTTCTTCTATACTATCTCTTCGCTTTAATAACTTTTAAGCATCTGTGTTAGCTCTCAGGATAAAAGTTCTCTTGTTATTGCTGAAGCATCAGAAGGGATGGTAGAATGAAAGGCAGAAAACCAAAGTGAGTTCTTCCAGGTACTGTCATGTGTCCTATTTATCACAGATCTCCTAAATGCAGTTATTTCTCTCTTTAAAAAGCAGTCTGCCACATATAAGTCCAAGAATGTTCCAAAATAACCACTCTGAGTCTGTAGTGAGAAGAAAACTGCTGGTTCATGATGCCTAAAACCCCTTTCCTTTTGGGGTTCTTAATGCTTCATGTGTGAGGAATCAGGAATTCTAGGTAAAAATTTTTGTCACACTTTATATAACTAAATTGAAATTCCTATGACTGCCTTTTCTTACAAGCCCTACCTAGATTCTCTAGAGCCTAGGAGCGACCAAGGATGGAGCTTAGTACATACAAGAAAGCCCAGAGTTCATTCAGAACAAAGAAAATGAAGTAAATATCACAAGGCTCAGATTTTTAGCCCCTACCAGTCAAATGAACAAACACACACTGTACCTCAGACTGATTCCCCTAGGCTTATGTTTCAGGATGGTGTTAATTTTGCCAGATCAGACATTCCTTGAGGTTAATCATTTTTATAGTCACCTGTCCCTTTGTCTACAAAATAACACCTGATATTCACTCTAAATAAATGTTATCTATAGGAAGTGCTAAACTACAGAAAGACAACAAACATACATACTTGTATATCATTATACATACATACATTCTAAACTGCAGAAAACCCACAACAAATCCACAAACAAAACAAAGGGTTTTCAAACCAAAATGGTTTCAACCTTCAACACTAAGGAAACTTGTCCCAACTTACCAAGTAATCCTTTTTAAAGGTACCTTTCCAAAGACTGGAGTATCACTCCAGGGTAGAGCACAAAGCCCCTGAGTTTGATCATCAGCATGCATATATACACGTACACACACACACACACACACACACACACACACACACACACACACAAAAATTGCCTGTAATCTCAGCGATTGGGAGGGCTAAGGCAGGAGATTCCCTGAAGTCCAAAGTTCAAGACCATCCTGTTCTACACAACAAACTCCAGGTCAGCCAAGTATGTACAGTGAGACCCTGTCTCCCAAAAAGAAAGAATGAAGGCAGTAATAATTACAACAAAAGATTTGTTCCTCTTTTAATTTTATAATGTATCATAATCATAAAGGTTTCATTGTCTGAGTTTGTCCAAATCCTTCTCTTACTGCTTTTTTCAACACAAAACTAATTTAAAATTGAGAACATGATATCTTAAACCAAAATGCCAAGTAAGAGCAATAATTCCCACAAGTGCCAAAAGGGACACCAGACCCTGCATGTATAGGCCTGAATCAGCAACAGTATGTACTTTTAGAAGAACCACCTAAGCCCAATGGGTTGAAGTGTATTACGAAAGTCAAGACTGTCATGAAAATAATTTTTGGAATGAAGATACCTTTGATTTTTAAGAATCAGTGTGGACCAGAGTTAGTAACCTACAAAGCCCACTTGTATTATGAGATGACATAGAGTGAAGCTTTACTAGTTATGAGATTGAGTAAAGTTTGTTTTGGTAACAAGCCTTACATCTAGAATATATGTGCCTTCTTACTTTGCACCCTAGCACTTATCTCCATAACAACAACTCTAAAGGAGCCTAAGGCTCCCCAAACAGCACTAGCTTGAACAGGAAAACTCAGAACCAACTTCTCTAGCTTGTCCACAGGAACCAAGCTCAAGAATTTAGCAAGTAATAAACAGGCAAAAACACAAAACAAAAACAGTAAGACAGGGTTGAAGAGATAGCTCAGAGGTTAAGAGCAATGGCTGCTCTTCCAAAGGACCCAAATTTGACCTCCCAGCACCGGTATGGTAGCTAACAACCATCTGTAAATCTAGTTCCATGGAATCCAATGGCCATGAACACAAATAATACTCAGACATACATGCAGGCAAAATACTCATGTGTGTATGTGTGTGTGTGATATTTACAAAAATAAAAAATAAAGCTTTAAATTAAGTCTGTAGAGTGATACTTGGAATTCACTACAAGCAAGAAGAAAAGCTGTAGCTGTCAGAACAAGAACATTTAGACAGAATCATGGAGGGTCAGGTAGGTAGGTAAGCAACCTAGTTGGTTCTCATATACTATCACATAGAAATCACTTTAATAAAGATGGTATTAGATGTTAAGCACATTGCCCAAGGTTGCAAAGGGTATGTGACCTGCACATAAAAATTATGCACTCTTCCTACCACAGTAAGTCAAGGATACCAGAAGCTGGCCATCCAACATTCATCTTCAAAACCACTTATCCAGATTCACTGATAGGAGAATCCCAGACACATAAAATTTTAATGTGTCTCTTGAATTTTTTCTGAAATGATCTCAAGATATTTCCCACCCACCTAAGTAAGTCCAGGGGGGAGGGGGGAGAGATGAGTGATATAAAAAGATACCCTAAAACTATACATAGAGACAAGTAAGCAAGAGAACAAATTTTAGAGCCAGATGGATCCCAAATAACCTATCACTTACTAACCTGCTCTACCACAACAAAATTAGCCTTTCTCCATCAATGAACAGAGCAGGTGAATATCAAATGAGGAACCTTTGGGCTTGGTGATACACAGTATACTAAGAAGCCCCAGGTCTGCAAACACAGCACTTGAGAGACAAAGGCAAGAGGATCACTAGCTAAAAATCCAAAGCTAATCTGGTATACACAGCAAGCTCCGAACTTACAGGCTCCTCAGTAAGAACAAGCATCAAAAGACAAACATCTTTTAGTAAATATACACAAAATAAAGAAACTTTTCACATAAAATTAAAAAAAAAAAAACTTTTTTTTAGTATATACCAAAGACTAGTTCTCAACAAGACCTGAACAAATCTACCACCAGTTAACATTCCAAGATCGATCAGGAAAATATCACAAGGACAAAACCCTAAATGAAGAGCTACTTGCTGTTGAATGAAGGAGAATCAAATCTTCAATTCTAAGTGGTGAGTCTCAAACACATATAATATGGGGTGGAAATGATATATATATAGTACTCATATAGGAAGCTGTCAAAAAATTAATGTTAAAAAATAAAAAAGGACTACCTCTCATGGTTTCATTCTCAGGACCAGCAAATTCTCAGTTGTTCTAATGCAAGATTCCTTTCCAAGAATGGCACACAGATCACTCCTCTTTCCAAAGGTTCTCAGTCCCCAAGTGCTGCTTACAGTCACTTCTAGACCTCTGTATTTATTCCTATGGTAAATTCAGAAGCACAATTAACCATTTTCTTTGCTAGGTTCTATAAAAGCCAAAAGGAATGGCACAACATGCCCCCGATCATCAGAAAAGTACAGCATCTGAACACAGTGAGACTCTGTTTAAGAAAAGCTTTAAGGGAAAGTCAGGTGTAATGACACACATTTACAATTCCAGTACTACAGATGCAGGAAAACCACCCAAATGCTCAAGGCCACCTTTCTGCATATCTATATACTGAGTTGCAGGCCAATCAATATGTTGTAGTATGTTACTACTAATTACATTTAAAAACAAAAAGGCACATGCCTGTAAATCCTAGAATTTGAGAGGTAGTGGCATAAGGATCAGGAGTTAAGAGAGTTCTAAGACAATATGAACAACAGGAGACCCTGTCTTACAGTTTAAAGGAAATGGGGACAACAAACCAGATGTCGTCGTATACATCTGTAATCCCAGCAGAGCAGTCAAGAGAATGAGTCACAAAAATCAATAATTCAAATCCAGCCAGGCAGTGATGACACATGCCTTTAATCCCAGCATTCGGGAGGCAAAGGCAGGTAGATCTCTCAGTTCGAGGTCAGGCTAAACTACAAGAGCAAGTTCCAGGACAGGTTCCAAGAAAACCTGTTTCGAAAATCTAAAACAAGAATTCAAATCTAGCCTGTATTAAAAATAATGATGAAAACAGAGAGAAATGGAGAAAAGAGGCTGTGTCACAAGTTACATGATCAGTGTAAACAGGTGGATAAAGAGATTTGTGAGAGTACAGCTGGGATATTGATCCCAAATCAAAACCAGACGACAATGGGTTTTTATTTGCCCTTGTAGGACCACAGAAAAAAATCTTAGGCAAAGGAATTGGGAGGGTAGGAAGAAGAAAGATCATTCCAGTGGTTTTATAAAAGATAGTCTGGCACCTAAATCATGTCAGAAATAACAGCAATAGCAGACCACCCTAAGCCCAAACACAACTCCTCCAGAGACCCTTCCACAAGCCTGTCCATAGCCAAGCTAAACTGTGAGACAGCCCTTTCCGCTGTTCCTCCTCCCAATTTTACACCACACCTAACACATTAACATAAATCATCCTATTGTTTGTCTCAACAGAAAATGGAAGTACTCTTCACCTATCTCTTTCTAGAGAATACACAAACTGCTTGCTGCATAGCTATATAGAGGAGATGGTATATATTTGCCAAGGTTAGTGTGAAATGTCAACTAATATACAGTTCAGTGGTATAGCACTTGCCCAGCATGCACAAGACCCTAGGTTGAAGCCCTAGTACTCAGGAAGGAAAAAGGGGAAATGTCATGTGTAGCAAATGCTCACAGGACACCCTGAAGGATGTGGACCAGAAGACAAAAACATATGTGGGACAGCCGACAGAGTTCTAAATGACAAGTAGAGAGATCTGGAAGCTAAAAGTAAGAGGCCCCTAAAGAGTCTACAGGAAGTGGCAGCTAGGGTTAGAGATCCTGTAAAATCTAACGTAGGTCAGTCAAGGAACCTGAGAAAAAGTTCAGAAACCCAAGTAGCAAAAGAGAACGAAACACCCTAAAAGAGAAAGGGTGTCATCAGAAAGATTAGCAGAAAATAACGAAAGTACTCTAGGTATTTCTGGTCTACATGAATTATTGTTTACATAAAAAGGGGAATGTAGTGGGCTGGAGAGATGGCCCAGTGGTTAAGAACACTGGCTGTTCTTACAAAAGTGCTGTGTTCAATTCCCAGCAACCACAACCATCTATAATGGGATCTGATGCCCTCTTCTGGCCTGCAGAGCACTCATACATAAAATATAAATTAAAAAAAATTAAAAAAAAAAGATTCTGAGTGAATCTCAGTAGATTTTCAGTGTTATTTTAAGATAAGAATTAACAAAGACAAAAAATCAATTAGCATGAACCTATATATTTCATTTTCTGTGAATGTAACATCTAATAACTAAGTCCTATAGTACACAGAAAATAAGCAACATGCTACAGAAAAGTGATCAAATAAAGCATAGTTAGACTTGTAAGTCTCACACATTGCTAGCCACCATCACTTAGTTTTAACTGAAGTTGTTTGATGAGCATTAAATCGAGTATTTTTCTGGGCTATAGAATGAGACCTTCCCTTTAAAAAAAAAAAAAAATAGTGGTGGTGCATGCCTTTAATCCCAACTCTGGAGACAGAACTCAATGAATTTGAGGTCACCCTGGTCTACACAGTTGAGTAGGGGCCAGCAGGGCTGTGTAGAGATCTATCCCAAAACAAAAAATAATCCTATATAGCAGTAGTTCTCAACCTTCCCAAATGCTGTGCCCCCAACCATTAAATTATTTTGTTGTTGCTTCATAACTGTAATTTTGCTACTGTTATGAATCATAATGTAAATATGGTTATTTTTCAATGGTCTTAGGTGACCCGCTGTGAAACAGTGGTTGGGCCCCTAAAGGGTTGAGAACCACTGCTATAGTCACCACAGCTTCTGTTATTAACAGCTACCTCCTTTCCTTTCCAGCCCAGGTAACACAAGCCCCTCCCTGAGGCTAAGCTGTCAGCTCATGATAACCACATTCTACCACATACACTGGGAAGGTAGTGATCAAAACTGCAACATGTCCACTGCTCAGGAGTTAAAGAAACCTAATATACAAAAGGATTCTGCCTCTTACCAAAAAAGAATCTGACAAAGAAAGTACAACTCCATATGGCACTGAAGCATACTCCTTGGGTTCTTCTGTCACATAACCACCTAAGGAACAAAACCCTTCACCTACTTGTACCTGGATGAAGCAGCCATTCTTCTGTTCAACTCTCATTAAAAGCATGGACTCTGCCAAACACTCAGTGATTCATCCATTAACAAGGACCATATCCTAAAGCTCCCAATACATGAGACTGGAATTGTTAGTCTTGTGTTTCATACAAGGCATCATCATCTGTACTAGTTTATTTTATAAAACAATCAGTAAAACAGCTTATATCTATTTATCTTCTATTTCATACTTCTGTATACCAGAATATTTTTCTATTGGAAATGTTGGAATAGAACCCACTTCTGATTGAAACTACCCAAATCTCACATTAAGCTGGTTCCCAGCTGATGGGGTTATCCCTGGGGGCGGGGGGAGGTCGTCTTCTTTGACACTCCCCATCTACATGAAACACTCTGCAATCACCTTAATAGTCCCTGCTATTTTTTTCTCCCAATAATGAAAGATGTTATGTGTGGACAGATGTTTCTGGTAGAGGTATTTATTGGGGGTGGAAGGGGTCCAGGAACTAATGAATACACTTAAGAAGGAAGTTGTCCCTTTCATAAAATGATGAAGAATATGATGTTTGCTTCCATTGCAAACACAAATTTCTGCCTCGCCATACTCTTTTTCCATTCCTCCTTGCTCTAAAATTTCATGAATTTAGACTCACCCTTCAATAAATCCAATGAAGTACTCTAAAAACTCGTAATTGACTTTATATTTCAAAATTGACTATGCAAATAATTGGCAAAAAAAACTCTGGTATCTCTATCCAATTAAGATGTTCAATACAAATCAGATAAGAATATCATAGTCATTTGTCTACCTTACCATTTAATTAACAATGCCCTCTGACTAATCCAAATACCCTCATTTAAATCTTCAATAAGACTAGCCCTCTCCTCAGTAAACTGACAACCATTAGAACAAGACGTTCAAGTATAATTGTTTCTAAAAATTCTTTGAAGAGGCCCTAAAACTTTAACCCAAAACTGTTTAACTACATGACTTTAGAGGTACAAACCTGTCAAGGGTACACTTTCAAACAAAACAAAAAAATAAAGAATACGCTCTGCTCAAATATGTACTGAATTATTTTACTGTGAATTCACCATAGGTAAAATTTATTTTTACTGGTTTTATACTTACATTTATTAATGCCCTCATAACTTAAGCATAAGTAATAGTCCTTTCTACAACTATATCTTACAAGACTCTCAAAGTTCAAAAAATAATAAATCATAGGTTGAACAAACTGGATCTGAAAAAAAACACACTGGCACTTAAGATAAGAGTTTCCTCATGGAATCTGGGCTGCCTTTTACTGTATATATCCTGATACTATTAGCTAGAAAGCAAGGCTTGATTTGTAAAACTGGCTCTGTAAGATACTAGTATGTTGGAAAAATATCTGAAGTATGAATTCAATCATAAGAAATGACAATATTTGAAACTATATCACATGCTGCCATTCACTAAATCAATCTGACATATTATACACCTCTAATTGTTTTTCCAAATTTAAAAGGAAATGTGACACACTAATACAGTAGGGGGGGAAAACTACCTAAATAGTAATAATATCAGAAAAAGTATGCAATCATAGGTATTGCATTCATATAAATTTCTTCTTGGTATAAGTGCTTTAACTAGCAAGTAAATCTGAAATGGTGTGGAGGGAGGCAACATTTTTCCAGCTCTCATCTTTTCACTAGGGATACAAGAAAGAAAGTAAATTAGAAATGGTTGCCAAAGGACTTACAGTCTCTGGAGACATTAAAATTTCTAAGATATAGAAGCCATTTAGACATATCACCCTGTTTATTAGCAGGTTAGCCTTATTTTAAAGACCTATGACCATTTCTATGGCCTAAAAATGTTAGCTGTCAACAGGACGCATGACCTGACTCACTTCTACCTAGTCACCTGTTTGACCATGTGTCCACCTTGGTTTCAAACAAGTCTGACTTAGTTGCTGTTATTTTCACAGCAGTTTAACATGTCAGAGTAAATAGCCCTCTCTATTGCTTATGGAAGTCTGTAGTAGACAGTAACAGCAAATTTATCACTGAAAACATTTCCCCATCTCTCTAATATCTAGATCCTCTGAGCCAAAAACACATCTGCATGACAGATCTGGCCTGGGAAATAGTGATGACTTGGCCATTGGCTATACCTCTCACAATCCTATCCACCTAAACAATAAAGGTTTGAGGAACAGCAGCAGAGGGAGTATGACTTCTCCAACCTCTTTCCCCTGGGCTACCAACTCACTCTCTATACTAGATAACCAAAGGTGTTAAAGGTAGTCCCTGTTTTCCATGTAAACAAATTCAACAATTCCTGTCTTATTTGACTATCACGGACCAAGCACTCCAAGCAACTGTAACTAACAGAATTCTTAAGACACAAGGACCTCCCCCTTGACTCAAAAAGACTAATAAAACATGTACAATATGTGGGTGCAAAACAATAAATTCTAATCAGTGGTGCAGAAATAATTACTATAATACTAATGAGCTCAAACTAACCAGTCAGATGGGCTGCCAATGTATGCTTGTAGCTTGCATTCTATTTCAACACTTCTAGAACCAGGATTTACTATATAGACAAAAACAGACAATATTATCTGGACCTAACCCTAAACATGAAAATGGGTCCACAGGCACACCCTTAACCATTTTCCAAAGAAATATGTTTAAACGGCTTTACCATGCAGAGCTATGGCTTCCCGGAAGGGTTGCAAATCAGTCTCTACAGATGAGCTAGTTTCCGTTGAAGTAGCTCGGTTAGGGGACACTACAGTCAGTCTTGGGGGAGCTCTAGAGTTCCGTGGTGGAGGAACCTTTCCACACAGGAAGCTGATCAAATCTTCTCTACGAATAGTTCTTCTGCGCTTTTTAACCCAGGCCAGCACATCCTTATTGCGTCGCTGATAGCCAATCTGAATTCCAATATCAAAACTTCGCTGATGGGTATCCACGCTTTCTATTAGAAATAAAAAGAAAAGGAAAATATACAGTTATCATCACAGTTGTACTATATTTGCTCCTAAAGAAACCCACTTTGCACTTAACCAAAATGAATAAGCTATGAGCAGTCTTTTAATCCAAAATATACCATAGTAATGTTTAAAACATTAAACATGTAATCTTCTAAGTCTAAATTCTAAGTCTAAAGTTCAAGACATAATTCTAAACCTTACTTCCAACCCCTGCCAAAAAGATAAACACCGCATACAAAAATGGAGGAACTGTTTTTCTTTAGCCAAAGTAACTTGTCAAACTTTAGCCTATTTTAGAGTAGTAGGTGTTAACTTGAGAAATGAAGAAACCTATCCACTCTTGAATGAGTACTACTGTGTCCCTATTACAAGGAAACCAAAAAACTTCACTCACCACCCTCAATATATTTGCAGTCTTCTTCCAACCAGAGTATTTTTGTAAGTCATAACCATTCCCTTGCCTTAAATTTCCCCAGATGAGCCTCCCAGTGTATACTGAAACTCAATTCAGCAAAATAAACCCAGGCATTCAGTTTTTCTATGTAGTTAGAAACAATCTCAAAGTTTAAAAGTCCCTCCAATTTCTTTTGAAGTCTGAGCTAGTAGAACACATGGAGTATATTTTATTTTAGGAGACAAGATCTCACTATGTACCCTGGCTGGCCTCAAACTACATAGTAGCCTCTAACAGGAAAAAAGAAAAAAAAAAATACAACAAAGAGGTTTGTCCCACTAAGACAAATCATCCAGACATCAGAGATCCCAAGGTGAATAAATCTGATTTAAAACAACAACAACAAAGCAGTAATAGTAGTTAAATAGGGCAAAGACTAGCTTAGCATATAAGTCTTGGCCTCAATCCCCAGTTTTCATGGTCAAACGCAGGGTGACAAAAGTTGTAGGAGGTAGCTTGCTCGTTCCTGGCCGCTCACACCCAAAATAATCACACAGAAACTATATCATTTAAAACACTGCTTGACCAATGACTCTAGCATATTCCTAGCAAGCTCTTATATATTAAACTAGCCCGTTTCTATTATTTTATATTTTACCACAAGGCTCGTGGCCTACCAGCAAGATTCCAGCTAATAGCATGCGTCCTTTCCCTCTGGCTGCTACATGGTGTCTCTCAACTCTGCCTTTTTTCTCCCAGCATTCAGTTTAGTCCCCCCCCCCATCTCTCTTCTGCTCTGCTATAGGTCCAAAGCAATTTCTTTATTAATCAGTGGTAATCATAGCATACAGAGGGAAATTCCACATGACAGCTATATAACATGCAACATGACAGTTGCAGGACTCTGCAACAAGACTTTCTCTGTAGTAAATGGCAAATCTTGTACACTCTTTAATCACAGAACTCTGGAGGCAGAAGCAGAAGTCAGTCTGGTCTACAAAATGAGTTCCAGAGCCAACGACCACAGAATTCCTATCTTTAAGGGGAAAAAAAAAAAAGTGGAATAACAACTGGGATAGGTCCAGTCTCAGAGTCTCCCCCCTTCTCCCCCCGCCCCCGTTTTGGTTTTTCAAGACAGGGTTTCTCTGTAGCTTTGGAGCATGTCCTGGAACTCACTCTGTAGGCCATGCTGGCTTCAAACTCACAGAGATCCACCTGCCTCTGCCTCCTGAGTGTTAGGATTAAAGACATGTGTCACCACCGCCCAGCTAGGTCTAGTCTCTTAAAATGTAAGTTCAAACAGGCTAAATAGCTGCCTCAGCAGATAACTTACTGCTCTTGCACAGGACCTTTGCTCAGCACCCACAAGGTAGTCCAAAACCCATCCCAGCACTCAGAGGCAAGAGGATCTCTGGGAGTTCGAGGCCATCCTGGTCTACAGAGCAAGCTTCAGTACACAGCGCTTGATTTTAAAAACCAAAAACTTCAGGCTGGAGAGATAGCTCAGAGGCTAAAAGCATTGCTTACAATTTCAGTGGTCCTAAATTCAATTCCCAGCAACCACATGGTAGCTCACAACCATCTGTAATGAGATATGGCACCCTCTTCTGGCCTGTAGGCATACATGTGGACAGAACACTATATACATAATAAATAAATCTCTAAAAAAAAAAAATCAAATAAATACCAAAAATTCCAAACCGTTATAACTGAGAAAGCAGGAGTCTAATTTCAGATATAAAAACTCAAGAATGAGATCATTTCTCCATTATCACTTCTAGAATCCAAATCACCATCAACCAACTCAGTATCTGCTGCTTTCTCATTTCCTCAAAAATAAGAATAGACATGAAGACAGTATTCATGAAGGTTACACACACAGCACTTTCCAACTCTTGGAGGAAAGATGGGAAAGGCATCCTAAAAAAGTAGATAAACCTCAGATGAACTTGAAAAGCTCTATTGAGAGTTTCAGTAATTCTGAAAGAGCTAAGCAGTCTGTTAAAAAAAAATCAAGCATCATCCCTTGGGGCCAAAGAAAAATATAAAATCCAACCAATCAGGATTTTAGAAAATCCACCCTCTTTCTCAAAAAGAAACAAAAACAAGACAAAACAAAACAAAACAAATTGCTAGAGTTGGAGAGATGGCCCAGTGATTACACTGGCTGCTCTTCCAAAAGTCTTGAGTTTAATTCCCAGCAACCACAAGGTGGCTCACAACTATCTATAATGAGATCTGATGCTCTCTTCTGACATGCAGGTATATCCATGCAGAACACTCATACATAAAATATAAATAAGTAAAATTTAAAAAAAGAAATCTGCTCTACTTAAAGGAGGGTTTTTCTTTATTAATCCTAACCGGAGAGGTTTGTGCTTAAGAAAATGGGGAAGATTTATCTTTCAAAAATAAGTTAAGGGCTGGAGAGATGGCTCAGAGGTTAAGAGCACTGACTGTTCTTCCAGAGGTCCTGAGTTCAATTCCCAGCAACCACATGGTGGCTCACAGCTATCTGTAATGAGATCTGGTGCCCTCTTCTGGCCAGCAAGCATACAGACAGACAGAACACTGCATACATAATAAATAAATAAATAAATAAATAAATAAATAAATAAATAAATGTTTTTTAAAAAAAATAAGTTAAATTTAATAACAGAACTTAAACACTGTTTTGATGAACACATCTGCACCTGTAGGCTTTAGATCTCTTATTTAAAAACCTAGGGCACAAAAATTGTGGGATAATTTTGTGTCCAGAACTAGTTTACTAAAATCAAAGTCATTATTGGAAAAGGACCATAAACCTTAAGGTAAAGCGTCAGAACATCAAACTGCCAACCCACCCTTTAACCACAATACACGCCCTTATTACTTGAGTCACAGTGAACAATCCATGCTTTATTTAAAAAATGCTTTCCAAATAGATGTTTAAAGTCTGGATTTCCTAGAAGAGCAGTGGCATGCACTAGATACAATCTATGCAGCACCTTCAGACATAATTCACAGAGCCAAAATTCATCAGGGTTTTGGTGCTCAAGCTCAAATCTTGCACATGCTATATCCATATTCTGCCACTAAGTACATCAGGCCTTTAATTTTTTTTTTTTTAAATACAAAATTTTGTGAGTCAGCAAAGCAGGTATCCCAATTGAGGAACTGGAACTGAGACTCAAAGGGCCTATTCCAAAGCTAGGGTAAGAGGCAGAGTTCCGTCACCAAAAATCCACTTCTTCAATTTTAAATAAATAGATGAGTCTTCTTTACAAGCCTAGAACACAATACTAGATCAAAACAACACCTCTAAAGAAAATTGCTAGCCACAAAATACTGAAATTTAAATTTACACTGACCATCTACAATTCAACAAATAGGAAAAATAGGTATTTAGGTTTTGTTTTTTAGACAGGGTCTTATTAACCTAGGCTGACCTGCAATGCCATTCACTTATAACAAGAATGGCCTTAAACTTCTTATCCTTTTGCCTCCATCTCCTGAAAGCTGGGTTTACTGGCATATGCCACCATGCCTGTTTATGAGGTGCTATATTTGATCCAGGACCACTGAGCATGCTAGACAAGCATTCAAGTAACTGAGCTATTATCACCAGCACCAAAGTAATGTTTTTATTAGGAACATAGGATCTGGGTTAAAAGTCAAAATGAAACCTTTTCCAATTATTTTAGGAACACAACTCTTCTGTAGTCCCTAAGAAATTAGTACCAAAAACTAAGAACTTCTTTTTCACCTCCTGTGCTTTTCTAATCTTCACCCAGAACAAACAATGGGAACCAGGAGAGAATCACAGCAGCTACTTATGGCTATAAGCATCCCTGTCCTTCCCCCCATCCCTAAATTACTCTAAGTTTTTGTCTGGATAAACAAAGTTTTCTCCACATTTGATATAGGAACAGAACATGTAGCTTAGTCCTAAGCAACTAACTTGTATAATCCCACACCTAGCTAGGTGTATTAAATAAGCCATTCAATTCTAGACAAGATTTCTGTAGCAAGTTAGTATGAGCTCTTCTACATTTCAAAGTAGCACTAACATAAAACAAAGCTCAACACAAAACTATCGATATGGACATAAGTCACGCACATAAACAACAAGGAAAAAACACAAAGCAGGTCACCAAATCAAGTTATTCCTATATACAGCCTACAACTTAGGAGATCAATTGGTCCACACCAATAAAGCCAACTTATTTATTTTACTTAGATGTATATGGACACAAGCTCAGAGGTCAAGACAACCATAGGAGTCAACACTTCCGCCTTAGGGATTGTGGAAAGCAAACTCAGGTCCTCAGACTTGGGAACAAGCACTTTTAACAACAGAACCATCTCACTGACCTGAAAATGCTTGTATCCTATAAAATTTAAAGACAGAATGATGGCAAACACCTGTAATCCTAACACTTGGGAAGTCAAAGCAAAAGAACTACAGCAAGTTCAGAGCCAGCTGGAGCTGCATGGTGAGTTCCAAGAAAGCCTAAAATATTTGTTATATAGCAACATCTTGTCTCAAAAAGAAAAGATGGCAAAATAATAAAAAGCTTCAAAGTCTGGTATTCTTTACAATAGAGTCACAGACCTTTACCATCTACTCCAGGCAGAACACTTTCTCTGACTATTATTATAGGCACTCCCAATGTGTAACAGATTTTCATTATGCCCATTTACTTTTGGAGTACAGATAACAGGTTAAGTCCAAACTGGCCACACTGAATTGAAATGATTGTTAGAAACAAGATGTGAGGGGTGGTGGTGCACACCTTTAATTCCAGCACTCAAGAGGCAGAGGCAAGCAGATCTCTGTAAGTTCAAGACAGTCTGGTCTACAAATTGAGTTCCAGGACAGCCAGAACTACACATAGAGAAACAGAAACCATGTCTTGAAAAACCAAAGAGAAAGAGAATGTGACATGAGATTTATTTAATTTGTTTGTTAAAAAAAAAAAAAAGGAGGGGGCTGGAGAGATGGTTCAGTGGTTAAGAGCATTGCCTGCTCTTCCAAAGGTCCTGAGTTCAATTCCCGGCAACCACATGGTGGCTCACAACCATNCAAAAATTAAAAAAAAAAAAACAGACCAAGTACTTCCAACATGCAATGGCACAGGGTATACATTTCCATGTCAAAACATAGGGAATGGGGCTGGAGAGAGATGGCTCAGTGGTTAAGAGCATTGCCTGCTCTTCCAAGGGTCCTGAGTTCAATTCCCGGCAACCACATGGTGGCTCACAACCATCTGTAATGAGGTCTGGTGCCCTCTTCTGGCCTGCATGCATACACACAGACAGAATATTGTATACATAATAAATAAATAACATTCTTTTAAAAAAAAAAAAGGATGCACACTGCAAAGTTTATTGACATACGCAACTTTAGAAGACAAAAAAAATATTAGAATTAGTCCTTTTCATATTAAGCACTTTGCACTATGCAAAATAACTGAAAGTTAAAACCTGATCACCAGCACTGTCTACATTTGAATACCCCCTAAATGCCAAACACAAAAGGAAGAGCTTATGCTGTAGCAGATTCTGAAGCATGAAGCTCACCTATCCTTCAATACTACTAAGCAGATACACAACAACTTAAAGTATGCAGTATCAAGAGAAAGCTCTCAATGTGACAGACTTCTAACTAACCCATGCTAAGAAAACTTAGATACCCAGCATGGAATAAACTGATTTTGAAAACACAAGTCTGTTGTCCCAGGAAGGTGGATGATCTCAAACTCAAGGTCATCAACAGCTAAAAAGGAAGCAGGGGGCCAGGCTAGACTAGAAATAATGGGGGGAGGGGATTTGAGAAGTGATTCTCAATGGTTAATAAACAGGGCACCAGTTCACCTATCCTTCTAAGTGTTCTATAAGGCACCCAGGCTAACCTTGTCCTGAATGACAACCACCAGTCCAATCTTAAGGAGTTATGTTCCCCAAGCCAAAGGAGAAATTCAGAGACATGATATAGCATGTCTATGATCCTAGTGGTTGGGTATACTGACTGGAGACCAGCCTAAGCCACACAGCAAGAACACAGCCTCAAAAAAAAAAAAAAAAAAAAAAAAAAGATTTATATGCTATACCTTCCTAATGAGGAACCAAGAGACCAAAATGGAAAACAAATCACCCAAGGAAATGAGGTCGATGAGAAGCAGAAACGAGGCTGGTGGTGCAGCTCTATGGGAGATCATTACAAACTGGGTTCCAGATCCAACACCACTACCCTCAAACAAAATAAAACAGGTTGAGCACTGTTATTTCCTAGGTACCCACCACACCTACACAGAATGGAACAACCACTTCACTCCCTTTAGTTGAAGACATAAAATTCATACTATGCCAAGGAACCAACATTTAAGGCATGCTGTTCTCTTTGGAATGATCACTGGTTCTTGGGAACCAGTCACCAGAATTTTCTTGCCTAACCCCCCCCCAAAAGCAGCAGACAATTTGACAGATCTGGCATAAACGGTCCAGGGTCTCTCATCAACAAGCCATATTTGCAGTCCTCAACAGGGAGACAAAACTAACTTGCTTTTCTTTTCCAATTCCTTCTGGCCATATCCCAACTAAACCACCACAGCATGCTCAATTTTTCAAAAGCTTACTGACAATTAAAAAGATCCCTGAGGGTCAGTGAATGGGTTCAGCAGGCAAATGTCCTTGCCACCAAGCCTGATGACCTGGGTTTGATGCATGTTTGAGAGAACCAACTCCCAAAAGTTATGTCCTTGATTTCTGCAGACACATGCAACACATACTAAGTAAATAAATGTAACTTGAAAATATTTTGTGCTTCTCCTTTCCTCTGCCATGGTGCACCATACCCAACTCTGCTTCTCACAAGACTTTCAGAATCAAAGGAGCCATGCCGGGCGATGGTGGCGCACGCCTTTAATCCCAGCACTCGGGAGGCAGAGGCAGGTGGATCTCTGTGAGTTCGAGACCAGCCTGGTCTACAGAGCTAGTGCCAGGACAGGCTCCAAAGCCACAGAGAAACCCTGTCTCGAAAAACAAAAACAAAAACAAAAAAAAAAAAAGGAGCCCTGACCAAGAAACAAAAGCATAATTGTCCAGTTCCTCAAAGGATTCAGATAAAAACAGCTAACAGAATCAGGTATGACTCCAAGAAGACATTAGAGGAGAACGAAGCTGGGTCTGTAAGGATTCACACACAATGGTAAAACTGAGACTTTAGTCTGAATCATGGTCACCCATCATCAATCCTACCAGACTGCAGTTCAACTTTCTAACCTGGAGACTTGGTCATGTCTAAATCAGAGGCATAGTTTGTCCAATAACAAGACAGAGCCTTTCAGAAAAAGGACCTCTTTAAACAAAGGGGGGGGGGGGGCAGTAAATTATTCCAATACTCAAGTTCAAGGCCATCTCGGGCACTCATCAATAAATGAACAAGCAAGCAAATAAGCATGTCCCCAAAGACCCTTTTAAAGGAGTTCTACCTCAACTCTGATCTTCCTATGTGCTCATATCAAAGAATTACCAAGGAGCACCACTCTTCCCTGGCTGGAAAAAAAAGCCATTTTTAGTTTATCATATGCTTGAATACATTAAATACATGAGAGCACCGCCTACTTAAGAGGAACCCTCCAAAGTCTGTCTTCCTGTCAATCAGTTAACACCTAAGTAGATCATCAGAACTATGAACAATCGGACTTGAATTTTTAGTGTTGAATTTACTTGTGACAGTACTTATTTTACCGGTACTATTTAAGATAGTCAAATATAGTTTATTTTTACTTTATGTGCATTAATGCTTTTCCTGCATGTGTGTCTGTGTGAGATCCCCTGAAACTGGAGTTACAGGCAGTTGCAGTGATGGGAATTGCACCCGAGTCCTCTGGAAAAGCAGCCAGTGTCCTTAACCACTGAGCCATTTCTCCAGCTCCCAGATAACAAAATATTCTTTTTTTGTTGTTGTTGTTTTGTTTTCTTTTTTTCGAGACAGGGTTTCTCTGTAGCTTTGGAGCCTCCTGGAACTCCCTTTGTAGACCAGGCTGGCCTCGAACTCACAGAGATCCGCCTGCCTCTGCCTCCGCCCGGCTGCAAAATATTCTTAAAATTGTATTCCTGGCGGGGCAATGGTGGCACACGCCTTTAATCCCAGCACTCGGGAGGCAGAGGCAGGCGGATCTCTGAGTTCGAGGCCAGCCTGCTCTAAAAGAGCTAGTTCCAGGACAGGAACCAAAAGCTACGGAGAAACCCTGTCTCAAAAATAAAAAAATAAAAAAAGTTGTATTCCTGTTCTATAGTGGTCACACTCTGAAAAGGTGGGAGTGTGTGAAAGTACAATATTATTCACCCTCCTTATAACAAAACTAAGGAGTTGAAAATACCTAATTCCATACAAAATTTATCCATTCCTGTGAGGTAAAAAGCATGTTTTATTTAACAGAACACTTATTAGTATCAATTCACACTGACAATCCAGGAACTACATGTCTTATGGAAACAAAAGCAATGCTCAAGAAGTTTTCTAAACCAAGAAAACTTACCTATTTGGAAACAAGAGTCTCACCTACAGAGCCCAGGCTGGCCTTGAAATCAGTGATCCTCCTACCTCCTACAGGGATTGCTGGCATTTGCCACAAAGTCCAGGGGGTGGTGGCGCACACCTTTAATCCCCGTACTCCGGAGGCAGAGGCAGACAGCTGAATCTCTTGAGTTCAAGGCCAGCCTGGTCTACAGAGTGAGTTCCAGGACATCCAGGGCAGACATAGGAAAACCATGTCTTGAAACCCCCCCCACCCCCCCCAAAAAATTATTTCGGAATACAACCAATTTTGGTTTTTTATTTGTTTTGGTTTTGAAAGACAGGGTTTCTCTGTGTAGTCCTGGTTATCCTGGGGCTCACTTTGTAGATCAGACTGGCCTTAAAATCAGATTCCTCTGCCTCTGCCCCTCCATTACTGGGGTTAAAGGTGTGCGCCACACCCAACTCATTCCATCTTTTAAAGAGAAGTTCTAGCTTTAATCCTGGCACCAAGTCTCGGGACGTCACATCGGAAAGTAATATGGTTTAGGCTAGGGACCCAGCAAACAGAAAAATATCTTCCCTTTCAGACAAAAACTACAAAAGCAAAAAGTGATAAGCCTTAGTTATCAGGATAACAGAATTATTACTCTACAACATTAAAGTACTGAGTTTTGGGAGAATATAGTGGCAGGTGCAAGCCTTTGATCCCACCACTCAGGAGGCAGACCTCTGAGTTCCAGGCCAGTAAGATCCACACAGAAAGACTGTCTCAAAAAAATAAAGCAAAGGGCTGGAGAGATGGCTCAGTGGTTAAGGGCACTGACTGCTCTTCCAGAGGTCCCGAGTTCAATTCCCAGCAACCACATGGTGGCTCACAACCATCTGTAATGAGATCTGGCGCCCTCCTCTGGCGTGTGGGCATACATGGAGGCAGAATGTTGTATACATAATAAATAATTTAAAAAAAAAGAAAAAAAAGAAAGCAGCTCATTTATTTCTTTGCTTTTCACTGTACTCTTTTTTTTTTTTTTTTTTTTTT
>NW_026067891.1:10598667-10651543 GCF_014885135.2 Alexandromys fortis | reverse complement strand
GGGAGAGAGAGAGAGAGAGAGAGAGAGAGAGAGAGAGAGAGAGAGAGAGAGAGAGATCCTGTTCTAGAGGTAGATGTCCTCCCTTGAGGGGAAAGGAGGGTGAGGTAGCTGGAATGGCAGAGGTTCAAGTATCTCCACCAATTTTCCTCCAGCCCTAGGCTATAGAGCAATTTCCAAGTCAGCCTAGGGCGTGAGTTCCTGATTTAGCTGAACCCAGCTTAAAGGTGTTTGCCTTGACAGCCTGAACCCATAGAGGAGGGGAATGAGAGAAAATCTAACTAACATGACTACAAGCTTGACTTTATAGATGATTATCTATTAACCTATATTTCTTAATTATACATTACATTTTAAATGCACTGCACAACCACAATACCTTAATCAAGAGCAGAAATAGACATATAACAAAATTGACCTTAAATTTGTATCAATAGACCAAGCTCCATACCAATGCAAATCTCTACAGCATATCCCCCTTTAAATGTAAACAAATATTTACAGACAATATTTGAGAACATGGGCATAGTTATTCTCCAAACTGCTTCCTGTTGTTTATTGGGAGAAGTAATTTTTGAGGGATGTTGGGGGTCTTGGTCCTTCAAACCACATTTATTTGGAAGAAATCCACAGGTTCTTATCTTCTGTGGAAACAAAAGAAGAATCTCTTTTCCAAAACAACATATCCTTAGACCCAAATTTTGAAGACAAGATACCTTTAAAACATATATGTAGGTTTAATTTAGCAGCCCATACAATAAAATATCTGTATTTAGCTCCTTCACAGTCAAAAATTCAAAGAAAACACAATAATATACATAATCCAGACTCCCTGTGTATTCTCCATCTTTACATGACTTATTTGTCTTAAATCTATTACTTTTTAATATTTATTTTATTATCTTTACTCCATTTATCTATGTCTGTACTCTCTCTTTATAGATTTTTCATTTTTTATAAACCATTTACTTATTTTTACAACTCTTTGTACTCTTTTTGTTCTTTCTCCTAAACCTACGTACATTTTGTAAAACACACTGTGACCCATTTAGAGGTCTTTTATGTCTGAATCTGTCCTATTGTGTATCTTTAATTCTTTACTGTCCAGGAGTGCTTCTTAAAATGCTAAGTGCTGGGCGGTGGTGGCGCACGCCTTTAATCCCAGCACTTGGGAGGCAGAGGCGGGCGGATCTCTGTGAGTTCAAGACCAGCCTGGTCTACAAGAGCTAGTTCCAGGACAGGCTCCAAAACTACAGAGAAACCCTGTCTTGAAAAACAAAACAAAACAAAACAAAACAACAAAAAAAAAGATTAAAATGCTAAGTGCTGCTTAAAAACTTCAGCTATATCATTGCTACAGGTAATATGGCATTGGCTGCTTGCCCTGCCTAGTTCAGCATGGCAGAGCTGCTTGCCGCACACACTGCCCCACTTCCAGGAACACAGCTGGTCCACGTTGCCATCAGGCAAGCCATAGTACGCTGCTCACAAACCCCATCCAAATATTCGGTCTTCCAAAAGAACCAGAGGCCCTGCTGGCAGCATGGCCCAGAAAGCTGGTATTTCAAAACAGCACGGCTTTTTTTCTGCTACACTGAATCAGGAAAACCTCTTAAAGGAGTTGCAGCACACCACCAGCAAACAGCAAGAAAGAAGCTTTGTTAAACTCTGTATTTTTGTGTCTAGAATTTCTTTTCAAGCCCTCTCAGGTTTCAAGTGGATTTTAGTCAAACATGTTGGGCACCAATTTGTTGAAGGAGGCCACTAGTTAGTTCCTGGCCGCTTAGCTCTGAAATAACCACACAGATAATGAATTAATTAAGTCACTGCTTGGCCCATTAGCTCTAGCTTCTTATTAGCTAACTCTTACATCTGAATTTAACCCACATCACCTGGTATTGGACTCTTAAAACACTGCAGAGTGGCTGGGTGGTGGTGTATGCCTTTAATCCCAGCACTCAGAGGCAGAGGCAGGCAGATCTCTGTGAGTTCAAGGCTAGCCTGATCTAAAAGAGCTAGTTCCAGGACAGGCTCCAAAGCTAGAACATGGGAGGCAAGCACTCTACCAACTGAGATTCATCCCCAGCCCTCCCCTTTTTAGTTTTTTTATTATCTACATTTGTGCATGATGTATGAATAGGCACACATGCCAAGGCACACATGTAGAGATCAGAAACCTTTTGTCATGTCAACTTCACATGCATTCTGGGAATCAAATAAGCCAGCAAGTTTGCACAGCAAATGCCTTTTCCCACTAAACCAGCTCAAGCTGGAGAGATGCCTCAGAGGTTAAGAGCATTGCCTGCTCTTCCAAAGGTCCTGAGTTCAATTCCCAGCAACCACATGGTGGCTCACAACCATCTGTAATGGTCTGGTGCCCTCTTCTGGCCACAAGCATACACACAGACAGAATATTGTATACATAATTAATAAATAAACCAGCTCACTAGACCCACCCACCCACTTTTGAGAAGGGTCTTACTATGCAATCAGCAGCTGGTGCAGATACCATGGAGGAGTGCTGCTAACTGGCATGCTCCCCATGGCTTGTGCAGCCTACTTTCTTATAGAAGCCAGATCCACCAGCCTAGGAGTGGCACTACCAACAATGGGCTTCCACATCAGTCACAATTAGGAAAATGCCCCACAGGCTTCCCTAAAGCCTAACCTTATGGATGCATTTTTCAACTGAAGCTCCTTCCTGTCTGATGATGTCCCGTTAACAACATAAAAGAGGGGGCTGGAGAGATGGCTCAGTGGTTAAAAGCATTGCCTGCTCTTCCAAAGGTCCTGAGTTCAATTCCCAGCAATCACATGGTGGCTCACAACCATTTGTAAGAGGCCTGGTGCCCTCTTCTGGCCTTCAGGCATACAGACAGAATATTGTATACATAATAAATAAATCTTACCGTGTGAATACCATATTTTAAAAAAAAGTGGGAAAAAAAAAACAACATAAAAGAGGCCTGTACAGCTGCTTTGCTTCATTGAAGGCAGTAACTGCTCAAATTCAATGCCGATGTTGCCAAACAAAATCCCAAGAGTCCTACACTTCACCCCTGTTGTAGTGGACTGTGAGACATGACCTTTCCATAGAGGAAAGAACACAACCTGCCCAATTTGCTGAATCAAAAGTCCTAACAGGTGTAGTGGCACACCTTTAGTCCTAGCATTCAGAGAAGAAGGTAGACCCGACGACAGGGTTTCCCTGTAGCTTTGTACCCTGTCCTGGAACTAGCTCTGTAGACCAGGCTGGCCTCGAACTCCCAGAGATCCGCCTGCCTCTGCCTCCCGAGTGCTGGGATTAAAGGCGTGCGCCACCACCGCCCGGCTTACAAAATGTTTCTAAACTAAAGCCAATGTCTGCTCTGTGTGCAACAATCATACACTACCTCATCTTTGAAGAATCAAGTGTGGAGTTGAGGTGTTTTTGTTTTCATTGTTATTTCTCTTTTGTGATGGGGCTGTGTAGTCCCAGATGGTCTCCTACTCACCGTTTTAGTCCAGGCTGCCCTCAAGCCATTGCCTCAGCCTCCTCAGTGCTGGACTGACAGGCACTCACCACCATGCCAGGACCATGTTGGAAGTTGTTTTTGTTTGCTGAGTCAGGTTTTAACTAAGCAGCCTTGGCTGGCCTGGAACTCCACATTAAACTAGCTGGTCTTGGACTCACAGAGATCTGCCCAAATGCTGGAATTAAAGGCATGTACCACCACACCTGGCTCTTGTTAAGGCTTTAAGAAATGAGGCCTTGGGGGCTGTAGAGATGGCTCAGTGGTTAAGAGCATTGCCTGCTCTTCCAGAGGTCCTGAGTTCAATTCCCAGCAACCACATGGTGGCTCACAACCATCTGGAATGAGGTCTGGTGCCCTCTCTGGCCTGCAGACATACATACAGACAGAATATTGTATACATAATAAATAAATAAATATTTAAAAAAAAAAAAAGAAATGAGGCCTTATTTGTTCTCAGACCCAATGAGCAGCTTTGACCCTGACCTTTTCTTGTGAAGACATCTATTTTTGGTCATAGATCCAAGAAGGAATGCGATTATATTACACAAATACTAGGTCTCTAATAAACATGGGAAGATGTCTGCTTTCTTACCAGAACTTTCAGCCAGCAGGAGCAAGCCTTTATTTTCACCTCTCTAAAAGGTTTCTTGGTTTGTTTGTTCCAGAGATGCACCCTGACACTCTATTTCAGTTTCTTTCTCTCCTACCCCAGGGTTTCTCTGTGTAGCCCTGGCTGTTCTGGAACTCTATGCCAGGCCAGGCTGGCCTTGAACTCAGGGATCAACCTGCCTCTGTCTCTCAAGTACTGGAATGTACCACCATACCTGACTCTCCCTTTTTAAATTGCAATTGTTTGTGTTTCTGTGCGTGCCACACTTCTCAGGCATCAAACTCAGATTATCAGCAAGCAACTTTAGCAGGTCAGAGTTTGTGGATTCTGATGCTAATTGTCATAGAGTTGAGGTAATATTCTTTGTGGGTTTTGTTTGTTTTGTTTTTGTTTTTTAAGATTTATGTATTTTATGTATTTGGGTCCACTGTCTCCATGAACAACTTTATCCCAGAAGAGGGTGTAAGATCCCACTATAGATAGTTGTGAGCCACCATATGGTTGCTGGGAATTGAACTCAGGACTTCTGGAAGAGCAGCCAGTGCTCTGAACCACTGCGCCATCTCTCCAGCCCTGTTTGTTTGTTTGTTTTTGAGATAGGGTTTCTCTGTGTAGCTCTAGCTGTCCCAGAACTTGCTCTATAGACTAGGCTAGCCTTGAACTCAGAGATCCACCAGCCTCTGCATCCTGACTGCTGAGATTAAAGGGCGTCCCACTATGCCCAACTTTTTTTTATTGTTTATTATATTTTGCCTGCAGGTATGTCTGTGTGTGGGTGTCAGATCCCCTGAACTGGAGTTAAAGACAGTTAACTGAGCTGCCATGTTGGTGCTGGGAATTAGAACCGGGTCTTCTAGAAGAGCAATCAGTGCTCTTAACCACCGAGCTATCTATCTCTCCAGCCCCTGCCCCCAGTCAAGCTAATATTCTCTACCTTATTACCTGGGTCTCCACACCTGTCTTATTATTAGTGACTCATGGAACAGAGGAATGTGAAAGTAACAATGTGACTTCTGTGAGTGACCAGAGGGATAGTTCAATGGTTAGGAACATTTGTTCTTGCAAGCAGAGGCCTCAGTCAATTCCCAGTACCTACATGACTGCTCATAACAGTCCATAACTTCAGTTCTAGGGGATCCAAAGCTTTCTTTGGACTTTGATAGGCACCAAGCATGTTCGTGGTATGTATACATATGTGTAAGCAAAACAGTCATACATATAAAAATGAACACAAAACTAATTTTGAAATATTAAAAAAAGATTCTTGGGAAATGTGAGCTGTAGTACACATCTGTGATCCCAGCATATGGTGTGTATGTGTGTGTGTGTGCATGCACACGCATGTGTGTGTGTAAAGCCAGAAACATCTATCCTCATGGACCAGGTATAATAATACACATTTACAAAGACTAAAGCAGGAGAATTGCTAGTTTGAAATTACAGATAAGAAACTAACAAAAGCCAGATACTCAAGAATGCTAACAATAAAAAGAAAGAATGCTAACAATATTTTCTTCTTTAAGATTTTATTTATTTATTATGTATATAGTGTTCTACCTGCATGTATGCCTTCATGCCAGAAGAAGGCACCAGATCTCATCATAGATGGTTGTGAGCCATTATGTGGTTGCTGGGAATTGAACTCATGACCTCTGAAAGAGGTCTACAAGAGCTAGTTACAGGACAGACCCCAAAGCTACAAAGAAACTCTGTCTCAGAAAAAAAAAACAAAAACAAAAACAAAAAAAAAGATTTATACTTGTGAAAGACAAACAAGAAAAAACTGTTTGCAATAGAAGCTTAGCGGTAAAACTGACTGTAGTAGAGAACAGCTTGGTATATTTTATAGCAGAGTTGGATCACATACACAGTATTTTTGTAAGAGAGGTAAGAGTACATACCAATTTAAAACATGAGACTTATTGTTTTCTTAGTCTGGAATGTGATCCAATGAACAGACAACTATAACAATTAACAGTAAGAATACATACATTTACACCCAGTTGAATTTAAGTTTTATACATATATACACACAGAGTTAAAGTATAAAGTATAAAGCTAACTTATGTTTATACATAAAGTTAACTCGAAAGTCATATGCATACACACACAGACACATATATTTATTAAACAGGAATTAGGTGAAGTGGTGGGTCCTACAAAAAGCATGCCACTGCACAAACACACATGTAACATGTAATGGTAAAAGTAAAAATGCTGCGGAATCCCAGTGAGTGCAGTGGACAACAGGACATGAGACCATACTGCAGGTCCCCAAAGTGCAGGCAGGCAGTCAGAAGGTCCCGAGAGCAGCCAGTGCCAGGCAGGGACAGTGCAGGAGACCATGCTGCATGTCTCCAAAGAAGGCTGGTTCCCAGCAGCAGGTGAGAGACAGACAGGTTGGGTATTTATTTAGTGGGTATGGAAGGGAAGGGGAGAAGAAGAGAGAGAGAGAGGAGAGAGGGGGCAGGAAAAGGTGAGAAGTGGGGAGAGGCAGAAGGAAAAACAAGGGACTCAGGCTAGAAGCTGAAGATCAGCTTGTCTCAGAAGATGGGGGCGTGGCTTGTTTCTTAAAGGGACAGAAGAGATCATTACATAACAGAGTCAGTAAGAGGAATTTAGAGACAAAAATGTAAGTAAACCACAAGATTAGGCAAGGAAAACCTCAGTAAAGATAGTGACTTGGTTATCCAACCTGCCCTTAATCAAGATGGTGGTGAGGTCATTTGACCTGTCCTTAGTCAAAATGGCAGCGATCACATGTTGTATGGAGAATAATGGTTTTAAGAACCACAGTGAGAATTTTAAACAAATACAGATAACAAGAGAGACATAGAAGCCATGCAGAACATACATTTAAAACACAATAAAATTTGTGTGGCCACAACATTTACATGCTCTTTCATACATGAAGTAGACAGGATCATTACTCAGCACAGCCACCTGCTGCCAGCTACAGTGGGGAGCGAGGGCTGGGAATGGAACAGCCGCCTCAGATCAGGCCGGTTTTGCCAGTTACTGCAGGACCAGCAGCTGTAGCAGTGGCAGAGAGAGAATAGAAGGAATTGGAGCAAGAAAAGGAGCATTTACAGGCAGGTGGGGATGGGATTGCCAAGCGAAAGGGCAAGCGGATGGGTGTGTGATGCTGGCAGAAATTAGAAAGCTCCCACTTTAGATTGTTATTTAAGGGGTACGTAGACCATTTGTTAGTGCAAATGTGGGTAAGGTTAGAAATCTGTAAGTAAGGCAAAGGTTTACAGGTCTGTTGGGGTGGGGGGGAGCTTGGACAGATATTTTTGGGAGTATTTCCCAAGGCAAGAGCGTGAGAAAGATGAGGACCCAATGGCTCTTAACCAGACCGTCTTCCAGATAATGTGAAGGTCGAAGACTAGGTTAAGCCAATTCTAGACCCCTCGGTACAGAAATTGGGGACCAGAAAGGACCACTCCAAGCAGCCTAAGAGAGGACAAAAGTCCAAGCAGCAAGGAGCCAAATCTCCATCCTTAGCCATAGGGAATAACCAGAGATGAATGTCAGCAAAAGCTGACTTGGAAAAGGAGACCTTATCATTTGAAGGGATGGAGCAGGCACAGGATGTAGAAAAGTGGTCAGAGTCCAGGGTCCCCATGTGTCCTCAACCACCCTGCCTACAGGCAGGAGGAAATGTGGAGAGAACCTGGCCGAGTCATGCACCAATGTTATCATTTATAAAAGGGTGGTGGAAGACCAGTCCCATGAGAGACAGTGGCAGGTCCGCTGGGGGGTAGCCTTGGAGGGAGACAGACAGATAGATATGCCATGCAGAGAGAGTTTGGATATAGAGTTTATTTAGTGGGTTGTAGAGGGGAAAGGGAAGGGGAGAAGGTGAGAAAGGGGAGGAGAGAGAGCCTCTCCAGAAGAAGGACAGACAGAGAGAGGACTGGAGAGGAGGTCCGAGATCTGCTTGCCTTGCCTCTGCTGAAGGGGCAGGGAGGTTGGGAGTGAGTAGAGCTTGTCTCTTAAAGGGACAGGGAATTCACAGAGCAGACCAGGCTGGCCAGCAGATTACCACAGTCCTGACTCTCAAGGAACTCAGGATATCTACCAGACTGGCCTTGAACTCAGATCTGCCTGTCTCTGCCTCCCAAGTGCTGGGATTAAAAGCATGCACAGGGCTGGAGAGGTGGCTCAGTGGTTAAGAGCATTGACTGTTCTTCCAGAGGACCTGAGTTCAATTCCCAGCAACCACATAGAGACTCACAACCATCTGTAAAGAGATCTGGTGTCCTCTTCTTGCCTGAGGGCATACATGGAGGCAGGAAGTTGTATACATAATAAAATCTTAAAAAAAAAAAAAAAAAAAAAAAAAATAAAGCAAAGCAGTGAGCTGATAATACCCTACACAATGTGAAATTGATGTAGCTATTTTATAAGTATATAGCCATCTGGTTGCCAGGGACTGGAAGGGAAGATATATTCTATTTGCTAATAATGTATGTGTCAAAATGAAACGGCACATTTTTAGAAGGCGATTTTATTGTATGTAAATTATACACTAAGGAATTAAAATTTGGTAAAATTTTAAGTATTAGTTCTAAATTCTGTTTCTATTTAAACCATGAGCTATCCAAAGAGAATGCTCAAGAACCCAAGCACCAACAGATGCTAAAAATCAATTTTTTCATTAGTCAAACTTATAAAACTTGGGCTAGGGTTGTGACTCAGCAGCTATCTAACTGCCTAGCATTTTTGAGGACCCTAGACTCCATCCCTAACACTCTGCCCTAAAACTTTAAACCCAGCTATATAAAAATCAAAGCTGACCAGTAATCACGTAAACTATGTTTCTAGCAGGGCATGGAGGTGTACACCTATAATCCGAGCACTGTAGAGACAAGCTGGAGAACCACAAGTTTGATGCCAGCCTAGGCTACAAAGTGAAAAAGACCCTATCTTACAAAAGCAAAAAAAGTCAATAAATAGTTTCTGTTTCTTCAGTAAGACTGGACTATAAGCTTCTCGTTCCCTAAATTAACATTACAGTTAACAGTTCTCAAAATTACTGTCCCTTCAAGCTGCCAAGTATACTCTAAAACTCTTACAAAATGCTGACAACAAGAATCTGACACTCACCAGGCAGTGGTGGCACACCTTTAATCCAGCACTCAGGAGGCAGAGGCGGACCTATCTCTGAGCTCAAGACTAGCCTGGTCTACAGAGCAAGTTCCAAGAGAGGCTACAAAGCTACAGAGAAATCCTGTCTCCAAAACAAACAAACAAAAAGAAAAAACACAACAAAAAGATCCTGACACTAAAGATGCTCCATAATCTTCCAACCTAAATTATTATTTGCTGAACTGCACAAATTTCTATTATCATTACTGGATTTTTAAACGTTTGAAGCCTTTGACTTTAGCAACATGTGTACTAACAATCAAATCCAAATTAATTTTATCACAAGGATATTCCCAAAGCTGTAACAATGCAAAGTCAAGTCTACTGTTACAAAGAGTATAATGGCAAGCCCTGTACACCTTCAATCAGATCTGAAAATGAACTCCAAAAGCACCAAACACAAAGCCATTTAAAACTCTCATTCAGACACCAGCAATATACTCAGTTACAAAGTAGTTTTGAAAAAGATCTGAGGAACTTGCTACAGACAGGGCAGCGTGCACAACTCTAATCCAAACAGCAAGAGTTCACTGAATGCTCTCAAACTACCATGCTCTAAGAGGCCAGATTCATGAATCTTCCAAGGGTCGGTGATCCCCTCTGTGGTTTAAAAAAAAAAAAAAAAACAACACACACTGCAGAGCGTCTCAATCAATCTCAGCACTTTGAAGACTTGGTAAATTAAGTCCTTGCTAAAAAGGGTAGGTGCTGGGGGTGTCTCAAGACACTTACAGAATAATCAGCAGCCTCTACCCACCACATGCCAACAGCAGACCCCGCTCACGGATGACAACTAAGTGTCCCTCAGACACTGTCACATGTCCCCCAAGGGAGAAGGCGGAGAACTGTCAAAAATTGCCTCGAGCCATCTAGCCAGAACACCAACGATAACCTCAAAGTGCAAAGCGTTCAAGGTTAGCAGAAGCTAGACTTGAGAACAGAACACACACTCAGAACGTCAGCCGTCAATCTGAAGCGGCCCGTCCTTCCTCCCTTCCCCCTTAGCCTGGCAATGCAGCAAGGTTATCTTTACCTTTGTAGAGGTTGGTGACCGCGGTGGCTGCGTTTTGGAAGGGGACCCAGAGAGAAAGTCCTGGCTGCTGACACACTCGGTCTGGAAATAAAAAGGGGGGGAAACAATAGGGGAGATAAAAAGACACACACAAGGACACAGAGAAAGAAGAGAATGTTATTTGGGCGTCAGTCACTCCGCAACGGCCATATTAGGTTTCGCCATTTTCTTCGGGGTTTGGGGATCCCAAAAGAGCGTGAGACCGGAGTTACTGGGTCGAGGAGGGGGAACCTGACATCAGCGAAGCCGGAGCTGCAAACGCAGCTTGGCAGGCGCAGGGAGGCGCCCCTCGCAGTCTCCGCCCCGAGGCCGACTCGGGGCACAATAGGGCCGCCCCACCGCCTCCTTCGCCATTTTGTGACAGGGACTCCTCCCCTCTCCCCTCGATCCGGCCGGGGCACCCGGACCGATATGTGGGGACCACCCTTCAGGGGTACACCAAGTCGGGGGGGTCTCCCCACGTCTCCTCGTCGTTCCCCCTCCCAGGGCTGCTCTTCCGTCGGCGTCGTGCGAGTCGGATGGCAAGGGGTCCGAGGCGCGGCCGTCCCCTCCCCGCCGCCGAGCTGTGCCCGCAGGGTGCGGGGAGCGACCGGGCCCCGGGAAGCGAGCCGGGAGCCGGGCGGAAGGGCAGCTCCGCAGGCCGGGGCGGCGCCAAGATGGCGGCGCGGCCTCACCTTTGTAGAGCTGAGCCACGGCAGTGGCCGAGTTCTGGAAGAGATGCCACAGCTTCTGCTGCTTGTGCTCGGGCTGCGCGGCGGCCGCCGCCTCCTCCTGCAGCTCGGGGGACAGCTGCTCGTCCTGCTCGGCCTCGGCCAGGCACTGTCGCTCCCACTTGGAGAACCAGTGCTCGGGCCCGTGCTCCTGAATCTCCGCCTCGCCCTCCTCCTTCCGCTCCTCCATCCTCCGCGGCCTCCCGCGGCCTGGCCGCCGCCGCCGCGTCCTCCTCAGGCGGGGCCCCCGCGGGAACGTCGTCGTCAACAAGCCCGGGGACAAGGGGCCCAGCGGCCGGCCCAGGCCTCTGCTGCAAGCCCCGCGGAGCCGGCGCCCGCCCCGCACAGCCCGGGGCCTCTGCCCCCCCCTGACCCCGCTCGAAGGCTCCGCACCCTGCCCTGGCCTCGCCCGCACCCCTCTACCGCCCGCCCACGGCGACCCGACCTAGCTCCGACCCCCGCCGCTCTCCGCCCGGCGTCCCCCGGCCGGCCAGCGCCGCCGAGCCCACCCCGAAGACTGAGGAACGTCGTCGACGGCGGCGTAGACGCCTCTGCGGCGACCGGGCCCCGCCCTCCCCCGCCCACATGCTGACTGGAAAGCGCCTCCCACTGGGCCAGCGGCAGCCCCGGGAGGAGGCGGTTGAGGCGCGCCCGCCGTTAGCCTTCCCCATTGGCCCGCTGCAACGGGCTCCGCGTGCCGGCCCCTGAACACAGCGTTCTGATTGGCTCGCCCGCCTGTCGTCCTGATGTCATCAGTATGCGGGGGGGGGGGGGAGGAAGGAGTAAATGTCAGGGAAGATGAAGACGGCGGAGCGGGGAGGAGTTGACAGTGTTTGCGTGCACCCAACCGAAGCAGAAAAAAAAGTATATGTCAGCCGGCGCAGAGGGGCTGCGCGTGCGCAGTGCCTGCTAGCCGTACCGTCCAGCTCGGTCACGTGACGCGGCCGGGTGACCGCACCCGGCGGGGGCCTCTCTGGGGCCTGAGAGCCCGTGCGCGCACGGGGTGTTTATGTGCTGACTCCGGGTTCCTGGGCCCTGCAGTCTAGGTCTGTTTCCATAGCGCATTCCATGTTTCTATGCCTGAGTTCCTAACCTTAATGTGGCAAATAAATCGTGCGAGTCCAAAGGAAAATTCTCCCACCGCGGCTCCCGGGAGAACGGGACCGGCCGAGCTGAGCATCGGTCTGGGGCTAGCAGCGGCCCGCACCTGTCCTGTGCACGCTCCCGGGACACGTGCGACGGCCGCGTCCCTCCCCCGACCCTGCTGTGCGATTGCTGGCATTCCGGCGCCTGCGCAGCGCCCAAGGGTGGGCAGTCCAGGGTATCGGGTCTGGAAGGCGGAGGGCAGCGGCGATGGCGAGACCTTTCAGCTTCCCAGCTGACAGCCTAGGCCGAGGTCCCTGCACCGTCTGCACAACCTGAAAGTCTCAGCAAGATCTGCCCCTGCTCTGCCTGCTCTGGCTTCTCCTGAAATCACCCTCCGTTCTGTCCACTACCCCGACCTGTCGCATTCCGCCAAATCCAGTCTCTAGTCTGTCTAAAAGCTCACAATCCTTTTTCGAGACAGTTTCTCTGTAGCTTTGGAGCCTGTCCTGGAACTAGCTCCTCCTGCCTCTTCCCCCAGGGATCTGGGGATAAAGACATGTGCCACCACACCTGGTAAATTTTTGTTTCTTTTTGTTGTTTTTAAATCCTAAATTGTCCTCAATGAAGCCTAAGCAACGTTATCACAAATCAACACATGGATCCTTCAGGTGCCCACAACTAGCCCGTAAAAAGCAGCTCATCTTTCAGAGAGACCTGGTGGAACACACCCGAAATCAATCCTTGCACTCAGGAGGAGCGTCACAAATTGAGTTCCTTCAGTATAAGCCAGGACATCATAGGCAGACCTACTCTCCAAAAATTAAGTTATATTTTAAAAACAGCCTTGCAATGGGAGGTAGACAAGTCCCAGCGTGGGATTAGAAGATACTCATAGGGGGCGATTTCTCTGACTAGGGAGTGACGCACAGATAAATTCCTAGAGGACTGGAGAAGCTAGAATGAAAAATGTAAGTCATTCATTCTGCCTATCTCATCCGATCCTCTCCAGCAGTCCTGTTCCCCAGAAATAACCTTTGAGAACTGAGTCATTGGAATATTTAGAGGGGGGGGGGGGGGGGGGGNTTTTATTGGTTAGAACATAGGTGGGTGGAGTAAACAGAAGAGAATGCTGGGAGAAAGAAGCTGAGTCAAGGAGTCGCTATGATTCTCCCACTCCAGACAGATGCAGGTTAAGATCTTTCCTGGTAAGCCAGCTCGTGGGCTACACAGATTATTAGAAATGGGTTAGATTAATATGTAAGAGCTAGCCAGTAAGAGGCTACAGATAACAGGCAAGGCAGTGTTTAAAAGAATACAGTTTCCATGTAATTATTTCGGGCATAAGCTAGCCATGCGGGCGGCCAGGTGCTGGGGACACAGCCCTGCCGCTCCTAATTCAACAGAAATTCTATGAAACAGGTGTTTACTGGAATGTCGTTTTTCTTTTTTTTTTTTTTTTGAAAAAAATATGTGTGTGTGTGTGTGTGTGTGTGTGTGTGTGTGTGTGTGTACAAAACTCACATATATCAGTATCCTCATAGGCCAAAAGACCTTGCTGGAATCCTGGAGCTGGAATTATAGGCAGCTTCAAGTCGCCCAACCTGGTACTGAACTCCAGCCCTCTGAGAGAGCGTTCCTAACGCTGAACCATCTCTCCAGGCCCCGGAATGGCTTTCTTTGCCACATTATATAATGAACATTTCCCAAGGTTTATGTTTTGGTTTTAGCCATGGTAGTTGTTTTGTCTGTTGGTTGCTTGGTAAGACAAGGTCGAAGCCTGGCAGTGGGGGCGCACGCCTTTAATCCCAGCACTTGGGAGGCAGAGCTAGGTGGATCTCTGTGAGGCCAGCCTGGTCTACAAAGTGAGTTCCCCAAAAGATACACAGAGAAACTCTGTCTCAGAAAAAACAAACAAACAAACAAACAAATAAATAAATAAATAAATAAATAAATAAACGAAAGAAAGAAAGAAAGAAAGAGAAAGAAGAAAGAAAGAAAGAAAGAAAGGAAGGAAGGAAGGAAGGAAGGAAGGAAGAAAGAAAGAAAGAAAGAAAGAAAGAAAGAAAGAAAGAAAGAAAGAACTTTAGCTCACTGGATAGCTTCCGCCCCCCCATGCCCTGGGATTACAGACCTTTGCCACCATACCTGATCATTCTGTCATTTTGGCACAGGTTTACTACATAGGCCAAGTTATCCTCCTGTCTCAGCCTTCCAAATGTGAGGACTGCAGGTTTTTATCCCTATGCCCAGCTTCCTCAAGATTTTTTTGTTTTGCTTTGCTTTTTTGTCTCCATATCATTTATTTGTTTATTTATTCATTTATTCATTCATGTTCTGAGACAGGGTTTCTCTGTGTAGCCCTAGCTGTCCTGGAACTCACTGGCCTCAAACTCAGAAATCCCTGCTTACCTCTTTCTCTGGAGTGCTGGGATCAAAGGCATGCACAACCATGGCCTGGTTTTTCATTTGTTTGTTTGGGGAGAGATGCTTTGTCCATTTTTTCTTTTTCTTTTTTATTCTCTTTCTCTCTCCCCCCCCCCCATTCTCAACACAGGGACTAAAGGCATGAATCATCTCCATACCCTAACTCCCCACTCCCAGCCTTCCATTTTCTTTACTTTTTTTGGTTTTTGATTTTTGTGTTTTTGGTTTTGTGTGTGTGTGTGTGTTTTGTTTTCGAGACAGGGTTTCTCTGTAGCTTTGGAGTCTGTCCTGGAACTAGCTCTTGTAGACCAGGCTGGTCTCAAACTCACGGAGATCCGCCTGCCTCTGCCTCCCGAGTGCTGGGATTAAGGGCGTGTGCCACCACCGCCCGGCTTGTTTTGTGTGTGTGTGTTTTGTTTTGGAGACAGGGTTTCTCTGTAGCTTTGGAGCCTGTCCTGGAACTCACTCTGTAGAGATCCGCCTGTCTGCCTCTCAAGTACTGGGATTAAAAGTCTGCACCACCACCACCCAGTTTCTTTATTTTTACAAAGCAACCGATTTTTATAAAGAGAAAAATAGAAGGAAAATTTCAATATGTGGACTTAGAAACAACTCGAGAAAATAATGAATTAGGTTAAACTCCATCAGAATATTTACTCTTCCTTCATGGTCTTTTTTTTTAATTAGAATATATGAGTTTCTATAGTTCTGGGTAGAACCCAAGGCTCTGCACATGCTAGGCAGCTTTTCTACTGCTGAGTTACACTTCCACCATGAATTTCATTCATTATGACATTTTCATACATGTATAGAATATATTTACATCTTATTCCCTACCCCCTTATTTTTATTTATTTATTTATTTATTTTTTGAAACATGGCCTCTCCACATAGCCCTGTTATTCTGGAATTCAATTCACTATGTAGACCAGACTGTGTTGGAGAAGGCTACTTGTTGGTACCCAGCTGCCCAGATAGCTTAGACCCAAAATAATCACACAGAAACTATATTAATTAAATCACTGCTTGGCCCATTAGCTCTAGCTTCTTATTGGCCAACTCATATTAATTTAACCCATTTTTATTAATCTGTATATTGCCACATGGTTGTGGCTTACAGGGTAGAGTTTCCAGTGTTTATCTCCAGTGGCTTCATGGCTTCTCTCTAACTCTGCCTTCCTCCTCCCATGCTATAGGCCAAGCCAATTTCTTTATTCATTAATCAATAAAAGCAACACATAGACAGAAGGCCCTCCCACACCAAGACTGTCTTTGCACTCACAGAAATCCACTTGTCTCTGTCTCAAGGCATTTACCACCGCAAGGAACAAACCCCTTTACCCCTCACTTTCTTTTGTCCCCCTCCCACTTCCCAATAGTGCGGTGGTTCTCAACCTGTGGGTCATGACCCCTTTGAACATGATCAACCCTGGGTTGTTATACAGAAACACTGCTTTGAAAAACAAACAAACAAAACACAACCAAAAAGCAAGCTGGGTATAAAGCTTTCTGACTGCCAGCCTAGCCCTGGGCTCAGTGTGAAACCCTTTCTCAAGACAGCGGGGTAGACAAGACAGCGGGGTAGACGGACATGCACCTCCACAGACATGTGCGTCCATCAAACACACACATGTAAAAATATGAACACTCAGTTGGACGGTGGTGGCACATGCCTTTAATCCCAGCACTTGGGAGGCAGAGGCAAGCAGAAAAGAAAAAGAAGTTAAAAAAAAAAAAGTTTTTCTTTTTTGAAAACTCTCAGTCTAGCTTTGATGATGCAGGCCTGTAATCCCAACTAGTTGGGAGG
Source organism: Alexandromys fortis (assembly GCF_014885135.2). Lineage (NCBI taxonomy): Eukaryota > Metazoa > Chordata > Mammalia > Rodentia > Cricetidae > Alexandromys > Alexandromys fortis. Next base: position 10,635,168 of record NW_026067891.1, on the reverse strand, counting down.
CTAAGAAAGGAACAATACAAGTTCAAGGTCAGTCTGGGCAACTTAGGACGACCCTATCTCAAAATGAGAGACAGCAAACAAGAGAGCGTGTGCTCAGTAACAGAGCAGCACTCTGTGGAATCCAGGAAAGGAAGAAAGGAAAATTCTCAAATACCTGTGGGCGCATGGAGCCAGACTCTCCAGAGACAACACAGGCAACCTGCCTTTTCACAAGTCCCCCCAGGGACCCTGATGCAGGTTTTGGTTTGAGCCCACAGCCCTGGAGGCTTGAAAAGAGGACAGTGGAAATCCAAGTCCTGAAGTCCTGCGGTCTGGGGCTGTGGCTTCGCCGTGCGGCTTTCTCCACTGGCTGTTCTGTGGTTGTAAGTAATTAGGGCACGTTAGCAGGGTTCGGGTGCTCTTTCTCCTTAAGTAGCACCTATCTGCTCCGGATTACCACACACTGCTTATTTTTATCCCAGAGAGAGGCTCTGGGCCAGAGAGAAAGTTAAGACTAGGAAGCTAACAGGTCACCTGACTGCACCGTAACCACCACCTTGTGGTTCACGGCTGCATGGAAACCCGCCTTCCTTAAATATATATAAAAGTGTGTGTGTGTGGGGGGGGGGTCTTTCTTTCAGAAACTGGTGAGCCACAAGACGCCAGGCCAAGCCGAGAACTATCGCTGACACCTGAGCTAATATGTCTTCAGTTCAGAATACAGATTCATGTCAGCTGTGGCAGCCCACACATTTAATCCAAGCAGAGGAAGCGGGGGGGGGGGGGGGGCGGGAGATGTATCTCTGTGAGTTCAAGGCCAATCCATTTATGTGTACTCCAGGGTCAGTCAAGGCTACACAGTGAGAATCTGTCTCAAGAAAGAAAAAAAAAAAAAAAGCAGCCGGGCTGTGGTGGCGCACGCCTTTAATCCCAGCACTCGGGAGGCAGAGGCAGGAGGATCTCTGTGAGTTCGAGACCAGCCTGGTCTACATAGAGCTAGTTCCAGGACAGGCTCCAAAACCACAGAGAAACCCTGTCTCGAAAAAAAAAAAAAGAAAGAAAAGAAAAAAACAATAGAGTTCACAGTTTTTACCGCCACTCCCCACCCCTGAATGTGGCATCTGGAATGAAGGCAGGAGCAGGAAGGCCACTCCCTTCTTTAATGACCCCCCCAAAAGGTTTGGTCCCCTCCGGTGGTGCTGTAAAGTGTTGACTTAGCAACAGAAGGTACAATCTTCATTGGTGGATGAATCCCTTAAGAAGTCCATCTGTGAATGGGCTCTTACGAGGTGGAGCCCCGTGAGAGGAAGTGGGTTACCGGCATGCCTTTAAACATTCCTCCGTTCGTTCCAGCGTCTTCACGTACACCTCATCATGATGGCCCAGCCTTGCTTCACCAACCACAGCCTGGACCCTCTGGGACTAAGCAAGAATGAGTCTTCCTTCTGTAACCTCGGCGGTGACAGTCAACAAACACAGCTTCCCCTTGCACTTTCCTCAGACCAGTGGCCCTCAACCTTCCTAACGCTGTGACCCTTTTTTTTTTTTTTTTTTTTTTTTTTTTTTTTTTTTTTTTTTTTTTTTTTGAATTTTCGAGACAGGGTTTCTCCGTAGTTTTTGGTTCCTGTCCTGGAACTAGCTCTTGTAGCCCAGGCTGGCCTCGAACTCACAGAGATCCACCTGCCTCTGCCTCCTGAGTGCTGGGATTAAAGGCGTGTACCACCACCGCCCGGCACGCTGTGACCCTTTAATACAGTTCCTCATGGTGTGTGACCCCAACCATAAAATTATTCTCGTTGGTATTTCATAGCTGTAATTTCGCTACTGTTCTGTTATGAATTGTAATATAAATAACTGATACACAGATGGTCTTAGGTGACTCCGTGAAAGGGTTGTTCTACCATCCAAAGGGGTCGTGACCCTCAGGTTGAGAACCAGTACTGTAGAGCCATTCATGAAGCATAAAAAGTTCTCTGACACTCTCGAACAAAGGTTGCAGAGCAGCAATCGACCTATACTCAGAAGAAAGGAGCATCCTTACCTGTGCACAGGCTATCCAAGTGCCACGCTTGTTACCATTGGCCACACCCCTTCAGCCACCACACTTCTACAGGAGAGTCCACTCTTCACTATCCGAAGCATAAGATATATATAGCTTTCGGTTTCTTTGCATCCTCATTTTCAAAGGTTCCCACATCACAAAATTATACCAGAAGGGCCAGCAAGATAGTGCAGCAAGTGAAGAGCTTGCAGCACAAGCCAGGCAACCCGAGTTCAATCCCCAGCACCCACAGAAAGGTGGAAAGATAACCAACTCCACAGCTCTGGTCTCCACCTGTGCTCCATGGCGCAGGCATATCCACACACATCACATAACGAGCAAGAATAAATGAAATATATGTATACTAGGTTCAGACCCCTCTATTTTATTTTTAATTTAGGCTGACTTATTTTATGCATGCGAATGTTTCGCCTGCAGTCATATATGTGTGTGTATCACATGCAGCTGAGTAGGTCAGAACAGGGCATCAGAGTCCCTAGAACTGGAGTTACAGAAGGTTGTGAGCCGCTGTTTGGGTGTTGGGAACAGAGCTGAGATCTCTGGAACAAGTGCTCTAAGTCACTAAGCCCATCTAACTCACCGACCAGCCCCCAACCCCTTTGCTTTAGAGACAACCTTTTACTTGAGTTAGGCTGGTCACTTTGGAGTGAAGGATGACCTTGAACTTCTGATCCTTCCGCCTCTACAACCCAGGTACTGAGAAGATTACATTGAGAGCCACCACATCTGGGTAAATTTATTTTTTATTGTATTTTCCTTTTTTACATTTATTTATTTATTTATTTATTTATTTATTTATTTATTTATTTAAGAAATGTAGCCGTGGCTGGCCTGGAACTCAATATGTATTCCAAGCTAGCCTGGAACTCAGAGATCTACCCGCCTCTACCTCCCAAATGCTGGGATTAAAGGCTTGCTCTCCCTCCTCTCATCCCTCGGTTGGATATTGTTTGAGGGGGTCTGATGTAGACCATGCAGGAAATGTAGCCATGTCATGTGTACCTCAGGATGACCTAGAACTCACGATCTTCTTGCCTCTGCCTCCTCAGTACTGAGATTATAGGCATGTACCCTTGCCTGGTTTGGGATTTTTTGTTTGTTTGTTTGTTTGTTTAAGATAGGGTCTCACACAGTAGGTTAGGCTAACCTGGAACTCATTATGCAGCCCAGGCTGGACTTGAATTTGTAGCCCTTTTCTGTACTTGACTTCCTGATTCCTGGGATTACAGATGTGTGTGTCCCTTCTCCATTATTAACTCCAAATTAGTTTCTTTTTCATTTTCCTTTGTTTCTATAGTTGTTAGTGTTAACTGTCCACTTGACAGGATCTAGGACCATGTGAGAGGTGTCCCTTGGCCTTTCCTGTGGGAGATTATCTTGATTAGGTTAAGTGAGGTGGAAGGATCTGACCTCTGTGGTGATCTCATTACTTATGCTGGGATGACCAGCTGCTTCAGGCTCCTTCTGTTTTCACTCCCCCACCACGAGGGGCTGTTCCCTTTAGCTGCTGGGGAAGTAGCCCCGCCCCTTCAGTTGCTTTCATTTGGATACTAGTCACAGCAATAGGAAAATGAACTATGACAGAGTTTGACGCCAGCTCAGACTAGGATGTGGTCAAAAAAAAAAAAGCCATACCAGTTATGGCCTCACACCCCTTCAATACCAGCACCCAGGAGGCAAAGGCAGGTGGGTTTCTGTGACTTCCAGGCCAGCCTGGTTGGTCTAGCGGAGCCACAGCACACATGAGACGACATGCAGGAACTGATTATTCTCTACTGCGTAGATCCTGGGGCTCTCCTGATGTGTATGAATGGTTTGCCTACACATATGTCTGTGAAGCACATGCATGCCTGGTTCCCGCAGCGACCAAAAGAGGGTGTCTTGTCCCTTAGAAGTGGAGTCTTAGCTACAAGTTCTGGAAATCTAATCCAGGTCCTCGAGAAAAGCAGCCAGTACCCTTAACCACTGAGCCATCTCCCCAAGCCAGAAGCTACAGGTTTCAAAACCTACTCTGAGAGGTGGCATCTATCACTTCTGCTATGTCCTACAAATTTGAGGCATTTCAATATGTCCAGCCCTCATGGATATCATACAGGGGAATGGATACGAATAAGTGAGCCTTTGGTGTTCACTTAAATGCTGCCCACTACAGTAGATGTAAACACACAAGAGTGTGAGAACCTAGATTCTTCAGGTATCAGTACTGGACCATACCAGTGTATACACACACACACACACTTTAAAAATAAATCTTAGGGGACTGGAGAAATGGCTCAGCAGTTAAGAGCACTGACTGTTTTTCCAGAAGTCCTGAGTTCAATTCCCAGCAACCATGTGGTAGCTCACAACTATCTATAATGAGATCTAGTGCCCTTTTCTTCAGTATCCTACAGGCAGGTTACTGTATGTATGTATGTATGTATGTATGTATGTATGTATGTATAAATAAATAAATAAATAAATAAATAGATCTTAGAAACAAAATGTTTTGAGATAGAATCTCACTGGCCTTCACTTTACTCTGTGGGGCAGGCAAACTGTGACTTTGTGATCACCTGTCTCAGCCTTCCCAGCAATTAGATCTATGTCATCAGGCAGGAAAAGTTTTCTTTCTAGCTCAAGCATAGCCTCTCTTGGGCCCAGGCAACCTCCAGGCTTTCCTCCCTGTGATGACGCAGTGTGACTCAGCACCCCAGGCAGCTCCTGTCTTCTGTCTGTGAATGTCTGTCACACACAAGGCCTCCAGGGAAGAGTGCTGTCTGGAGACTCCTGTCTAAGCTTTTCAGGACAGGATGAATCCCATGGCCTTGCCCAACTCAATGGGTCAGGGACTAGTCTTCCTGTATAATCTTATTTTAGGGCCTGAAAGGTAAGGAAAACTGGACACTGAAGAGAGTATAACTCCCAATTACATATGATAAAAGGGAGTTGGAGAGCCGGGCGGTGGTGGTGCACGCCTTTAATCCCAGCACTCGGGAGGAAGAGGCAGGCGGATCTCTGGAGTTCGAGACCAGCCTGGTCTACAAGAGCTAGTTCCAGGACAGGTTCCAAAACCACAGAGAAACCCTGTCTCGAAAAACAAAAAAAAAAAAAAAAAAAAAAAAAAAAAAAAAAAAGGGGGAGTTGGAGAATTGGCTCAGTAGCAAGAGCCTATATTGTTCTTGCTTAGGACCCAAATTCAGTCCCCTGCTCCCAAGTCTGGCAGCTGATGACCAGGTGTAACTCCAGCTCCAGGATCCAGGCTCCTCTTCTGTCCTCTGAAAGCACCGGGCACAAATCTGTGCACAGATACACATGCAGGCAAAACATTCATACACTCAAAAGAAGATAAATGCATCTAAACGTTTTGATAAAAATCTTATAGCTGGCCGGATGGTGGTGGCGCATGTCTTTAATCCCAGCACTCAGGAGGCAGAGGGAGGTGGATCTCTGAGTTCGAGGCCAGCCTGGTCTACAAGAACTAGTTCCAGGACAGGCTCCAAAGCCACAGAGAAACCCTGACTCAAAAAAGCCAATAAATAAATAAATAAATAAATAAATAAATAAATAAATAAATAAATAAAACAAAAAAAATCTTACAGCTGGGTGGCAGTGGTGCATGCCTTTAATCCAAGCACAGGCGGAAAGGACAGGAGGATCTCTGCATTTGAGGCCTACCTGGCCTACAGGCTACAGAGTTCCAAGACAGCTGGGGGAATTTTAAAATGTGGAAAGGAGCTTTAGACTGCACATTAGGTGAGCATCCTAGCCAATGTGTGAAATCAGGGAGAAGGTTGTTCAAAGGAAAGCTATTTTTTAGGTCATTGACGTTGGCTGTGGCTTGCTGTATATTGTCTTAATTATGGTTAGGTATGTTCCTTGTATCCCTGCTCTCTCCAAGACCTTTATCATGAAGGGATGTTGTATTTTGAAAAATTTTTTTGGCATCTAATGAGATGATCATGTGGTTTTTATTTTTCATCTTGTTTATAAGGTGGATAATGTTGACAGATTTTCGTATGTTGAACCATCCCTGCATCTGTGGGATGAAGCCGACTTGATCATGGTGGATGATGGTTCTGATGTTTTCTTGGATTCGATTTGCTAGTATTTTATTTAGTATTTTTGCATCAATGTTCATGAGTGAGACTGGTCTGTAATTCTCTTTTTTAGTAATGTCTTTCTGTGGTTTGGGTATCAGGGAAATTGTAGCCTCATAAAGAGTTTGGCAGTGTTACCTCTGTTTCTATTGTGTGGAATAATTTGAGGAGTATTGGTATTAGTTCTTCTTTGAAAGTCTTGTAGAATTCTGAGCTGAAATCATCTGGTCCTGGGCTTTTTTCAGTTGGGAGACTTTTGATGACTGTTTCTATTTCTTCAGCAGTTATAGGTCTGTTTAATTTGCTTATCTGGTCTTGATTTAATTTTGGTAAGTGATATTTATCCAGAAAGTTGTCCATTTCCTTTAAGTTTTCCAATTTTGTGGAGTACAGGTTTTCAAAATATGACCTGATGATCCTCTGTGTTTCCTCCGTGTCTGTTGTTATGTCCCCCTTTTCATTTCTGATTTTATTAATTTGGATATTCTCCCTCTGCCTTTTGGTTAGTTTGGATAAAGGTTTGTCTATTTTGTTGATTTTCTCGAAAAACCAATTCTGTCTCATTGATTCTTTGTATTGTTATTCTTAAAAAACGATTCCCGCGTGGGGTTGGCGGAGCCCGCCATAAGAAAGCGGCTACAGGAGGGCACGCTTCCTTGGCCCACGGTGGCGGCAGGGAACAGACACGTAAACACAGGAAATAGCTATAAGTATTTATTAAGGAAGAGGGAGAAAGAAAGACAGAGAAAAGAGATAAAAGGAGAGAGGAGAGATAAAAGAAGGGAGAGAAAGAGAAAACGCATGCGCACGCCAAGGAAGCAGAAAGAGGAAGGGTCCCAAGATGGTGACGGGCAGGTCAGAGGTTATGGGAGTGGGCGTGGCTAGGGCAGGGACCGAAAGAATAACATGTATTGTTTTCTTTGTTTCTATTTTGTTGATTTCAGCTCTCAATTTGATTATTTCCTGCCATCTAGTTCTCTTAGGTGAGTTTGTGTCTTTTTGTTCTAAAGTTTTCAGATGTTCTGTTAATTCACTAGTGTGGGATTTTTCCAGCTTTTTTATGTAGGCATTTGGTGCTATGAACTTGCCTCTTAACACTGCTTTCATTGTGTCCCATAAATTTGGGTATGTTGTGTGATCATTTTCATTGAATTTTAGGAAGTCTTTAATTTCCCCATTTATGTCTTCCTTGACCCATTGATGTTTCAGATGAGCATTGTTTAATTTCCATGTGTTTGTGGGTTTTCTGGAATTAGTATTGCTATTGACTTCTAGTTTTATTCCACGGTGATCTGATAAGGTACATTGGGTTATTCCAGTTTTTTTGTATTTGTTGAGGTTTGTTTTGTTACCGAGTATGTGGTCAATTTTTGAGAAGGTTCCATGAGGTGCTGAGAAGAAAGTATATTCTTTTCTGTTTGGATGGAATATTCTATAGATGTCTGTTAAGTCCATTTGTGTCATAACATCTGTTAGTTCTCTTATTTCTCTGTTCATTTTTGTCTGATTGTCCTGTCCAGTGATGAGAGGGGAGTGTTGAAGTCTCCCACTATTAGTGTGTGGGGTTTAATATATGATTTAAGCTTTAGAAGTATTTCTTTGACATATGAGGGGTGCCCTTGTATTTGGGGCATAAATGTTCAGTATTGAAATTTCCTCTTGATGGATTTTTCCTGTGACTAATATGAAATGACCACCTTCTTTGTCTCTTTTGGCTGATTTTAGCTTGAAGTCTATTTTGCTAGATGTTAGGATAGCTACACATGCTTGTCTTAGGTCCATTTGATTGGTATATTTTTTCCCAATCCTTTACTCTGAGGTAATGTCTCTCTTTGAGGTTGAGATGTGTTTCTTGTATGCAGAAGAAGGATGGATTCTGTTTTCGTATCCAATCTGTTAGCCTGTGCCTTTTTATAGATGAATTAAGTCCATTTACATTAAAGGATATTAATGACCAGTGGTTGCTATCTCCTGTTAATTTAGTTTTCATTGTTGGTGATGTTAATTCATGCATTATTTTCTTCTTTGGATTTTGCTGTTATGAGATCATCAATTGTCTAAGTTTTTGTTGGTGTAGCCATCTTCCTTGGGTTGGAGTTTTCCTTCTAGTATTTTGTGTAGGGCTGGGTTTGTGGCTAGGTGTTGGTGAAATCTAGATTTGTCATGGAATATCTTGTTTTGTCCTTTGATGGTGATTGGCAATTTTGCTGGGTATAGTAGTCTGGGCTGGCATCCATGCTCTCTTAATGTCTGCATTATGCTTGACCATGACCTTCTGGCTTTCATTGTCTCCAATAAGAAGTCAGGTGTAATTCTGATAGGTCTACCTTTATGTGTTACTTGGCCTATGCAGCTCTTAATATTCTTTCTTTACTCTGTATGTTTAGTGTTTTGATTATTATGTGGCAAGAGGCCTTTTTTTTTTGGATCCAGTCTATTTGGTGTTCTGTAAGCTTCTTGTATTTTCATAGGCATATATTTCTTTATGTAGGGAAAGTTTTCTGCTATGATTTTGTTAAATAAATTTTCTGTGCCTTTGAGTTGATCTGTTGTTTGGAGGAGCTGCATCCAGGCATATGGAACACGTGAGTTGATCTTTTTCTATACCTATTATTCTAAGATTTGGCCTTTTTATGGTGTCCCATATTTCATGGATATTTTGGGTTAAGCTTTTGTTAGATTTAATGTTCTCTTTAACTGATGAGTCTATTTCCTCTATTGTATCTTCAGCACTTGAGATTCTCTCTTCCATTTCTTGTCTTCTGCTGTTCATGCTTGCATTTGTGGTTCCCGGTCTTTTTCTCATGATTTCTGTTTCTATAATTCCTTCAGCTTGTGTTTTCTTTATTGTTTCTATCTCAGTATGCAAGTCCTGGATAGTTTCTTTTATATGTTTGATTTCTTTTTCTTGGTTTTCTTTAAGTGATTTGCTGATAGCTCCCAATCTTTGTTTGTTTTTTCCTCCATTTCTTTAAGGTAATTTCTCATTTCATCTTTAAGAATTTCAAACATTCTCTTGAAGTTATTTTTTAGATCATTTTCTTCTAGTTCATCCATATTGGGTTGTTCAGGTCAACTGTGGCCTAGGTTACCAGCTTTGACCTGTATCTTTAAATCTTGGTCTGGCTTCCATCCTGCAGCAGTCCTTGGGTTGCTGTTGGACCTGGAAAGGTTTCTGGTTCCAGTCTACTGCCTCAGATACCTCAGGCTACGGTGTGCCCAAACCCGGAGAGGACCTACTTACTTCTCCAGAGGTCCCAGACTCGAGCTCTGACCCACAGGGGTTCCAGATTCCTACTTATTCCCTTTGATGTCCCAGACCAATGCCCGAACCCACAGAGGTCCTGGCTGGGGCCTACTCTCTCTGAGGTCCCAGACTCATGCCTGGTCCTGCTGAGATGTCTGGTTCCTGCCTATTCCCTTGGAGGACCCAGGTTCACTCACGCCCAGACTGGCAGAGGTCATGGCTCAGGCCTATTTTCTGGAAGGTCCTAGACTCTTGCCCAGACCCACCAGGGTGTTGGCTTAGGTCTACTCCCTTGAAGGTCCCGGATTCACGTCTGGACCCTCAGCAGTCTCTGGCTCTGGTTCACTTGCTCAGTGGTTACTCCCCTGTACCTGTTCCAGTGGAGATTGTTGACTCTGGATCTGGTCGCTGGGTCAATCCTGATCTGCCAGGGCTGGAGAGATGGCTCAGAGGTTAAGAGCACTGACTGCTCTTCCTGAGGTCCTGAGTTCAATTCCCAGCAACCACATGGTGGCTCACAACCATCTGTAATGAGATCTAGTGTCCCCTTCTGGCGAGTAGGCATATATGCAGACAGAACACTATATACAAAATAAATGAAAATAAAAATAAATGTATGGGGCTGGAGAGATGGCTCAGAGGTTAAGAGCATTGTCTGCTCTTCCAAAGGTCCTGAGTTCAATTCCCGGCAACCACATGGTGGCTCACAACCATCTGGAATGAGGTCTGGTGCCCACTACTAGCCTGCAGACATATACACAGACAGAATATTGTATGCATAATAAATAAATAAATATTAAAAAAAATCCTGATCCACCTGTGTCCTGGGACTGGGTCTGCTCCTGGCTTCTGCTCCTGGTGGAGCTTGGTCTCCCTCTGTCCTAGATAGCTAGTTCAGTCCCACTCCAGTCCCAGTGGAGAAAACAGACTCTGAGTCAGGTCATTGGTTCAATCCTGGTCTGCCAGTGTCACAGGACTAGGTTGGCTCCCAGTGGAGCTTGTTCCCTTTTTTGTTTTCTTAAGACAGGGTCTTGCTATGTATCCCAAACTGGCATCAGTCTTCACAGTCATCTTGCCTAGGTCCCACTGGGTCTGGGGTTACAAGCATGCTGTCTGTGCCAACACCAACTATTGGGCTTAATAGTTGGTTTCAGGTTAATACATTTGTTAGCATTTGTTACCTGATGCTGTGCACCACAAAGATGCCTAATGTCTGTTTCTAGCCCCAGAATCCTTCTGATACCAAATGTCTAAGATTTTTGCTACAATGGCAAAGAATTCTCCATGGTTCAGGACACCACAGGGGTGTGTCATCAATCAGTTCTGACACCATCTACCTACAGCCAAAAATGAAAACAACCCCCAATTAATTAAACTTATTAAATGATTAGTTATTGGAAACATTTTTGCAGGTTTTTATTATTTCTAACAACATCCCACTAATAAATGCCCTACCAATAACTATACCTTGACAAGTAAACTTACTTTTTTTTCTGGGACAGAATTTCTCTGTGTAGCCCTGGCTGTCCTAGAACTTGCGATAGACTAGGCTGGCCTCCAACTCACAGAGATCCGCCTGCCTCTGCCTCTTTAGTACTACAATTAAAGGTGTGTGCCACTATCACCTGGCCTAAATTGCCATCATATTTACTGTTCTAGGTTTGGGTTTTTAGTTTGGTTTGGTTTGGTTTTTTGAGATGGGGTTTCTCTGGGCAGCTCTGGCTGTCCTGGAACTAGGTTTATAACCAGACTGGCCTCAAACTCACAGAGATCCACCTGCCTCTTCCTCTGCCTCCCGAGTGCTGGTATCAAAGGTCTGTATCACCACTGCTGGCTTGTCCTAGGGTTTGCTATTGCAATACAGTTGAATATTACACTTCTGTTTGTTTCCTCTAAACTCTGTCCCCACCCACAACACTTCTAGGATTTATCTTATGCTTGTACCTAAACTGAGGGCTCAGTCCCACACCTCTACTCAGTTTAGATGCTGCTTGTAAAGCAAAACCACCTGTATTTCTGATTTTTTTTCCTGTATTTCATAATTCTCTCCTCAAGGTTGAGAACAGATTTTCTAGAACATCCACAGAAATAAGGAGCTCACTTGACTTACAGTATTGGCTTATTGTAAAGTCTTGAAGTCAGGCTTAAGTTGAAGCAGAAAGAGTAACATTCAAAGTCACACCTGGCCATTTAGTGAAACTGAGCAACAAGGAGGGGCCTGGAGAGATGGCCCCAAAGTTAAGAGCATTTGCTGCTCTTCTTGAAGACCTGGATTCAATTCTCAGAACCCACACAATAGCTAACAACCCTCTGTAAGTACAGTTCCAGGAGATCCACTGCCCTCTTCTGGCCTCCAAGAGCACTGCGGACATGTGCACAGGCAGCATGCAGAACAAACACCCATACACATAAAATAAGAATAAATTAACTTTTGGGGGGGGGGGTTGAGACAGGAATTCTCTGTAGCTTTGAGGCCTGTCCTAGAACTTGCTCTATAGATCAGGCTAGCCTTGAACTCACAGAGATCCGTCTGCCTCTGCCTCCCAAGTGCTGGAATTAAAAGCATGTACCACCACTGCCCAGCAAAATAAATTAATCCTAAAAAAAGGCCAGCACAATTAACATTTGTTGTGAAGTCAGGCCTTTGGGCTCACTATTCATTTTATACAGAGATATTTTCAATAGCAATAAGTCATGCTTGAGGCCTAAACCTGTCTCAATTTCAAGTGTGACTTTTCTTCTTTCTCTCATCTTTCCTGCGATGTAAAAACATCTTCTCTTCCACAATTACCCCGTGACATCCGCTTACCTCATCAGCTGAAATCCCACCAAGTGCTCTCAGTGTTAGAAGAGAGACCCAGGTGAAGAGAATAGACTCTCTGGCCTAAGTGAAAACCCAACGCTCCAGCTAGACTCAATCGCTTTGCTAAGGGTCCACCCCAGGAAGGTGGGCTCACCTTAAGCCGTGCCAATAAGATAGGTGGGATAATTAGTCTTTTAATGAGATACTGTCCTGTTTCTCCCAAAACCTCTGCCCCATGGCAGCCCTGTAGGGTCAAAAGTTTCCTACTTTCCTGGGTTATTCAGAAGTGTAGCTTTCTATTTTCATCTTCCTATCTCTTTCCTAAGCCTGCTTTTCTTAAAACTTCCCCCCAGGTTTTGGGCTTCCTTGCTCTCTTTTGCTAATGCTTCCCTTCCCGTGCTACGTCAGCTCCAGTACCTGGCTTTCCCCTTCTCGCCCCCATCCCCCTCCTCTGGGCAGCAGCTGAGGTTTACAACTGGCTCTCCCTGAGGTTTTTCTTTGAAACACATCAAAAAGATTATCCTCTATAATTGACTAGACTTTATCCTAGAGATGCAAATATGGTTCAACGTATGTAAATCAATAAATATCTACCACATCACAGGCTGAGACAAAAACCAAGTGATCATCTCATTAGACGTAGAAAAGGCTGTTTATAAAATTCAACAATGCTTCATGGTAAAATCCCTGGAGAGTCTAGGGAGGATAGTGGTAAACATAATAAAGGCCATATACAGCAAGCCTGCAGCCAGCATCAGCCTAAACATAGACACTCAAAGCAGCTCCGCTAAAATCAGGACAAAGATGAGCCAGAGAAAAAAGACAACTGAAGGAGATCAAGGGAACACAAATTGGAAAAGAAGTCAAAGTATCACTATTTGCAGATGATATGACAGTATACATAAATGACCCTAAAAACTAGACCAGGCAACTAATAAACATTTTCAGCAAAGTAATAAGATACAAAACTCAGTAACTTTTATATCTTCCTATATACAAATGACAAATGAACTAAAAAAAAAATCAGGGAATTTTCATGATATCATCAATATAAATAAATACACAAAGCCAGATGTATTGTTGAATGACTTCAGTCCCAGCACTCAGAAGACAGAAACAGTGTTGGAGGGCAGCCTGATCAACAGAGTGAGCTCCAGGACGCCCAGGACTGTATATAGAGAGCCTGTAAAATAAATAAAAATAAATGAATAAAAACTTAAGGCAACTCTAAACCAAAATACTTGTATGATAAAAACTTTATGACACTGAAGAAAGAAAGACATTAAAGAAGAAATCAGAGCATGGAAAGATCTCCCGTGCTCATGGATGGGTAGGACTAATATTGTGAAAATGACCATTCTTCCAAAAGCAATCTACAGATTCAGTGTAATCCCTATCAAGATTCTAACACAGTTTTCACAGAAATTGAAAGGATAGTTTTTAGTTTCAAATGTAAAAAAAAAAAGGGGGGGGAAAGCATAGCTAAAATAAACCTGAGTAATAAAAGAACTTCCAGAAGCATCACCATCCCCGATCTCAAATGGCACTAAAGCCATAGTAATAAAAACAGCATGGTATTAGCATAAAAACAGATACATTGCTCAGTGGAACTAGACTGAAGACCCAGACATAAATCCACAAACTTTGGATGCCTGATTTTTGACGAAGAAGTCAAAAATACACACTGGAAAAAAAAGAGACCATCTTTAACAATTGGTGCTAGAAAAACTTAATGGTTTTGAAACATGTAAAAGAATCCAAATAAATCCATATTTATCACCTTGCACAAAAATCAACTTCAAATGGATCTAAGACCTCAACATGAGACCAGATACCTTGAATCTGGCAGAAGGAAAAGTGGGGAGTGGTACTGAAGTCCTTGGCACAGAAAGAGAGCAAGGCACTAAGACCAACAATTAACAAACGCAACCACGTGAAATTGGAAGATCTTCAGTATGGCAGAGAATGAGATACCTATTTTATTTATTTTATGGGCATTGATGTTTTGCCTACATGTTTGTGGGTGTCAGATCCCAAGGAACTGAAGTTAGAGACAGTTTTTTTAAAAATATTTATTTATTATGTATACAATATTCTGTCTGTGTGTATGCCTGCAGGCCAGAAGAGGGCACCAGACCCCATTACAGATGGTTGTGAGCCACCATGTGGTTGCTGGGAATTGAACTCAAGACCTCTGGAAGAGCAGCTAGTGCTCTTAACCTCTGAGCCATCTCTCCAGCCCCCCCCCCTAATAATTTTTTAAGATTTGTTTATGTGTATGGCACTCTATCTGAAGGTACACCTGCATGCCAGAAGAGGGTATCAGAGCCACCATGTGTTTACTAGGAATTGAACTCAGGACCTCTGGAAGAACTGTCAGTGCTCTTGAAAGACCCCTGCTGTAGGGAGACTCTCACTCAAGTCTCGGGATAAGATGACCCCCCCAGTAACTCATGAGAGACAGTCCTTGATGCAATCACACAGCACACGAGGTTTATTGACAGGATAGGAGCCAGTGCTCTGGGGCCGAGACTCATAACCCACATAGGGGAGGAGTTTGACCTAAAGTAGCTGGGAGAAGGGGCTTTTAAGGGAAGAAACCACAACCCAGTAATCCAAAGGGGATAGGGAGGGCATCGTCATTGAAAATCCTGAAAATACCAGTGATAATCACAAGGGTGTAATTCCCTGTTTCTCAAGATTATTCTCAAGATTACAATCTAACTTTATCTTCAGCTAGTTCCTGAAACAGAGTCACTGAACCAGCTAATCCTAGATTTCTGATTCTTTTCTCCCTCCTTAGATTTTTGGCTCTATTTTTTCTGCTAGGGGGGTCTGGATTTATCCAGGTCTTTCACTCTTAACCATTGAGCTATCACTCCAGCCCCCTAAAATTACTCTTAATGACAATCTGTTAGATTAGACCCGTAGATTAGTGTCTCAGCCAGCATCAGAGAAGCTTCCTCCTGCGAGAAATGGGAACACATAGAGAGACCCACAACTGAACAACGTGCAGAGAGTGAGACTTTGGAATACTCAGCCATAAATGGCATGTCTTCATCAAACTCCTCCACCCAGGGCTCAGGGAGCTATGCAGAGGAGGAGGAAGAAAGATTGTAGGAGCCTGTGGGGATGGAAGACACAAAGGAAACAATGTTTCCAGACACAACAGGACTGACACACATATGAACTCACAGTAACTGCGGCAGGTGCAAGCCAGATAGGGTACCAGTCAGTGCTGCCTGTGTTATTATGTCTGTCTGTTTTTGCCTGTTTGTTTTCTAAAGAGAGAAAGAAAGAAGGCATGGAGTTGGATGGATGAGGAAGTATATCTGGGAGATAAGAAGAAAAACCTGATTAGAATATAATGTATGAAAATTTTTCATTTTTACTTTCATACACACATACATATGAGAGAGGTGGGAGAGAGAGATGGGATATGGCAGGCACAAAGAATGAGACCAGGTCTCAAGGGCCAGCTAGCCTGCTCTCCACAGAACAGCAGCAGAAACAGAGAGACCATAAGGGCCCAGGAGATGGCTCATGGGGTGGAGGTGCTGTTGGGCAAGCCTGACAAACTGAGGCCCCAACCCTAGAGATCACAGCTTCACAAAGTGTTCTCTGGCCCTTATATATGCACTGCGGCATTAGTGTGTCCTCTCTCCTAAGCATACACACACACACACACACACACACACACACACACACACATACACACACATAACATACACACACAGACACACACACACTTTTTTAAGAAAACAATGACTACTGTAGGAATGCTGTATTTGTTCATTTTTCTAATTCTAACAATAACAAAAATCCTTGTGATGTCTCTTCCCAGAAAATGAAGCATTGAGGCAGGATAGTTCTGTCTAAAACCTCCTTCAGAGGCTTAGCTCAAACCAGTTCTAAAAAAGAAGAAAAGAAAGAGCCACATTCTTGGCTTTGGCTGTCACAGCTCCTAAGCAGGCTTTTGAAATTCATGGCAGAGATCTCAAATTTGAAGGCCAAAGCTTTCGATTGGAAAGACTTGCTGAAAAGAAACAGGGGGTGGTGGGAGCTTTTCTTCTCCCTCCCTCCCTCCCTCCCTCCCTCCCTCCCTCTCTCTCTCTCTCTCTCTCTCTCTCTCTCTCTCTCTCTCTCTCTGTGCTCTCCTTCTGCCATGTCAGTTGATAGTTCAGGCCTGACAGCAAGCGACTACCTGCTGAGTGGCCTCACTGATTCATTCTTTCTTCCTCCCTTCCTCCCTTCCTTTTTGTTTGTTTTTTTCTTTCTTTCCATTTTTTTTTGGGGGGGTGTTACTGATTGTTGTTGTTGTTTAGAGACAGGGTTTCTCTGTGTAGCCCTGGCTGTCTTTGAACTCTCCATCTGTAGATCAGCAAGAGTGAGTTCGAGGACAGGTTCCAAAGCTTCACAGAGAAACCTTGTCTCAAATAACCAGCAAAAAACAAGAAAGAGCCGGGCGGTGGTGGCGCACTCCTTTAATCCCAGCACTTGGGAGGCAGAGGCAGGAGGATCTCTGTGAGTTCAAGACCAGCCTGGTCTACAAGAGCTAGTTCCAGGACAGGCTCCAAAACCCAGAGAAACCCTGTCTCGAAAAACAAAACAAAACAAAAAAAAAAAAAAAAAAAAAAAAAAAAAAAAAAAAAAAAAAAAAAAAAAAAAAAAAAAAAAAAAAAAAAAAAAAAAAAAACAAGAAAGAAAGGAAGGGATGGAGGGAGGGAGGAAGAAAAAATCTGCAAAAGGTCCCCAGGACTAGAGGGCACCTCAGTGAGACTGAGAACACTTACTGCTCTTGCAGAGGATTTGGGTCAGCTCCAGCACTCACATCAGGTGGCTCACCACCACCTTTAACTCCAGTTTCAGGGGATTCATGCTCTGGGACCTTTGTGGGCATCTGCTTGTACAAGGCACACATATATACATAAATTAAAATAATTAGTAAGTTTTTTTTAAAGAACCCATTGCCTAGCTGTCCCTGAAACTGAAGCTTTTCAGAATAAAACAAGCTGTCTCCACAACCCTGCATTCTTTTTACTTTTTTGTGGGGTTTTTGTTGTTGTTTCGGTTTGGTTTTATGAGATAGGGCTTCACTGTGTAACAGTCCTAACTGTCCTGGAATTCTCTGTGTAAACCAGGCTGGCCTTGAACTCACAGAGTTCTGTCTGCTCTGCCTTTCAAGTACTAGGATTAAACGTGTGTGCCACCACCGCCCAGCTCCTTTTTTTGTTTTTTAAACATGTAGCGCAACCCTCCAAACTTTAGTCTAAATACAATGAGATTATCAAAGGACAATGACTTGAAATTATTTAAAAGTCCTTCAAGGTGGAGCTTAGCTGGTGGAGGGATTGACTCACGTGCACCAGTTTTGGTTCCATCTTCAGCATCATATCAGCCATGTGAAATGTGTGCACTGTAATCCAAACACTTGGGAGGTGGAAGCAGGAAGATTAAGAATTCAAGATGAGGGGGCTGGAGAGATGGCTCAGCAGTTAAGAGCATTGCCTGTTCTTCCAGGGGTCCTGAGTTCAATTCCAAGCAACCACATGATGGTTCACAACCATCTGTAATGAGGTCTGGTGTCCTCTTCTGTCCTTCAGGCATACCCACAGACAGAATATTGTATACATAATAAATAAATAAATAAAATTATTTAAAAAAAAGAATTCAAGATGATCCTCATGGGTGCTGGCAAAATGACTCAGAGGATAAGAGCACTGGCTGCTCTTCCAGAGGTCCTGAGTTCAATTCCCAGCAACCACATGGTGGTTCACAACCATCTGTAATGAGATCTGGTGCCCTCTTCTGGCCCACAGGGATACATGCAGACAGAATATTGTGTATTTAATAAAAATAAATTAAAAAAAAGATGATCCTCAGGCAAGGCCAGTGTGAACTAAAATTAACTAACTGATTTTACTTAAAATTATTTTTAATAATTTTATTTGTGTATAGGCTGCAGGTTTTTACCTGCATGCTTGTCTGTATATTACTTGTGTGCCTGGTACCTTCAGAGACCAGAAGAGGGAATCTGATCCCCTAAAATTGGAGTTATAGATTGAAAGACCAGGATAAATACAGACCCCCTAGCAGGAAAAGTACAGCCAAAAATCTAGGTTAGCCGGTTCAGTGACTCTGTTCCAGGAACTAGCTGCCCACAAAGTTAGATTATAATCTTGAGAACAATCTTTAGAAATGGGGAATTACCCCCTTGTGATTGTCACTGGTATTTTCGGAATCTTCCAATGACGCCCTCCCTACCCCCTTTGGGTTGTGGTTTCTTCTCTTTTTTTTTTTTTTTTTTTTGATTTTCGAGACAGGGTTTCTCTGTAGTTTTTGGTGCCTGTCCTGAAACTAGCTCTTGTAGACCAGGTTGGCCTCGAACTCACAAAGATTCTCCTGCCTCTGCCTTCCGAGTGCTGGGATTAAAGGCATGCGCCACCACCGCCCGGCCTGTGGTTTCTTCTCTTAAATACCCCTTCTCCCAGCTACTCGGGGTCAAACTCCTCTACCCCTGCATGGGATATGAGTCTCGACCCCAGCATGCTGGTTCCTGTCAATAAACCTCATGTGATTACAGCAAGGATGGTCTCTCCTGACGGTCGTGTTATCCCGAGACTTGAGTGAGAGTCGGCCTACTCCAGGGGTCTTTCAGGAGAAGGAGTGGAGGACTCCAGGTGCCAGACACCTGGTGCTGTGGGACTCCTTCAGCCCATAGTCTTTGAGATGCTGGACCACCTCGGGTGTGGTCTTGGGTAGAAATGTGTGCACCCTCTCTTGGCTGCTGGATTCAGTTCCTGTTCCCCACTCGTGCAGAGGACTGTTGATCTGTGAGTTTACCTCTAAATAAAGTACCCTTGTGGGACTACTCCATTCTGAGCTAGTGTGGGAGCACGTTTTTTATATCTGTTTTAATAGTACCCAAATCCATGCCCAAAGTGGTTCAGCATCTCAAAGGTCATTGACTAAAGGAGTTTCCCCAACACCCAGTCACATAGCCTGCCATAGAGGAAGAAGGAAAGAACAACATGTAGAAATAAAGAAAGGTGAAAAGTACAGAGGCAAAACATAGTAAAAGAGAAACAGGATAATTTAAGTTAGAAAAACTGGCTAGGAACAAGCCAAGCTAAAGTCAGGCATTCATAAATAATTATAAGTCTTGTTGGGGTTCGTGGGTCAGCCCCACATCGCAGGTGTCATTGTGTCAGGGTCCCGTGCTAGCCCGGATCCTCAATTATTTCTCTTGACCAGACCCCAATATAAACTATCTCTCTTGACTGGCGTGGAGGTGCAGAAATAAAGGCACAACTCACATGGCTTCATTGGGAGGGAGATTCTCAGTGGTCCCTCATGAAGTCCTGAGTTCACATCCTGAAGAATTTTTCTCGTTTATTCTCCAAACAGTCTTTATACCAAAACTTAACTTAGGAAAATACATTAGCATTCTGTCTCCTAGGTAACCAGGTGACTGGCTTTTAGTCACGTCCACATCTACCTGTCTGCTGTGTATGCTAGCTGTCACATAGGCGTGAATCAGCATCTCTATCAGGCATCCTCCAAATTACAAAGAAGGAGCAAAAACATCCTGACCTATTGTTAGGTTGCGACTGCCTGTCTGATAGGCTACGTAACCATCCTCAGGTGGGGCCCATGGCTTCAGAGCCTGGCTGCCACACCATATAGAAATATGGGCTTATGCCAGGTGGTGGTGGCGCATGCCTTTAATCCCAGCACTCAGGAGACAGAAGCAGGCAGATCTCTGGGAGTTCGAGGCCAGCCTGGTCTACAAGAGCTAGTTCCGGGACAGGCACCAAAGCTACAGAGAAAACCTGTCTCAAAAAACCAAAAAAAAAAAAAAAAAAAAAAAAAAAAAAAAAAAAAAAAAAAAANAAAAAAAAAAAAAAAAAAAAAAAAAAAAAAAAAAAAAAAAAAAAAAAAAAAAAAAAAAAAAGAAAGAAAGAAAGAAAAAGAAATATGGGCTTACAAAGTCTCAGTGTACTTATTTGGAAGCTGGGTGGTGAGCCCCCAAAGAATTAAAAAAAAAAAAACTCAGCTTCATGTTCTCTCCTTCTACCATAGGTTGTGGGGATCAAATGAAAATCACCAGGCTCTCTTGGCAAGTGCTCTTACCCACTGAGTCATCTTGCTGAATGTAACTTAGCCATTTTTTTAAAAAAGCCTTCTGGGCTGAAGAATGAACAGCTTAGTAACAGAGTGAGTGCTTGGCATGCAGTAAAGCCTGGGTTCCATCCCCAGTGCTAACAGTACAGAAATACACACCAAATAAGCAAACAAGCAAGTCAACCATGGAGGAACTGCTAATGAAAACAGAACCGGTTTCTAAAAATAACCAAGAAGAAAATTACATTATCAAAATCTAGGTGTGGAGGCAGCCATACCAGGTGTTCAAAGTCACCCTTAGCTACACAACCAATTGGAAGTCAGCCTAGATTATAAGAGACCCTGTCTTGCTGGGCAATGGTGGTGCACGACTTTAATTGTGGCACTCAGGAGGCAGAGGCAGGTGGATCTCTTATGAGGTTGAGGCCAGTCTGGTCTACAGAGTGAGTTCCAGTACAGCCAAGATTACACAGAGAAACCCTGCCTCAAAACAAACAAAAACAAAACCACCCTTGTTAAGAGACCATGTCTCTACCCCCATCCATCCCCAAACCTACATTAGAAGAAGAAAGTTTGAGGAGAGCTCCAGATGCTGCACTGAGGTAAACAAAACATCCACACTGGCAAAGACTATTTGGAGACCAATGTCTGATTGCTCAGAAAAGGAAGAAGGAGACAAGAGTGTCTGGTGCTCCTGTAATCCCAGCACCTGGGAAGGGGATGACGGGGTCAGGCGTTCAAGGTCATGCTTTGCTTCTTGGCCATTTTGCCTGGAGAGAGGGCTCAGTTGGTAAAGTGCTTGCCAGGCAAACCTGAGAACTCAGGCTAGACTTCCAGAGCCTGTGGGTACAGTGGCACATCTGGAACCCAGAGCTGAAGAAGTGGAGAATGGTGGCTCCCTGGGGTTCTCGGGCCTTTTAGCCCAGCCGAACCGGCAAGTTCTAAGTCAGAGAGAGAGCCTATCTAAACCAAACAAGGTGGATGTCGCCTGAAGACTACTGAGGTTGACCTCTGGCCTCTATACATAGGAGCACACATCTACACATGTACCTACACACAACTGCACTCACACTCACAAATGTGCAGACACACGAACACACTCACAGGAAAAGTAAAAAGCTTTGTGTGGGTTGAGTTAAGCCATAGCAAATACTGTCTGTCATTAAAGCAAAATTAGTCCAGGTTATCAATTCCAGAGCTCCCAAATAGCTGAGGTCATGGCTGCTTTGCTATTGTGTGCGAACTAATCAGAGCAAAGGTTACACAGCGCTCCTATTCCCAGACGCTGAGTCACCGGTGACCCAGCATATACCGTTTCGCCCCGTTTGTGTCTGGGAGCCTAATGTAGGCTGCACCTTCACTCGAGCCCTCGGGAAATCACAGAAGCATGTTAATTGCTGTTTGGAAAACAGTCTAATTTGTATATGTCTAGCCTTCAGAAACATGACGTCAGTGTGTTTGGGATGCAGAGTTCATTAATTAAATTAGTCAACTACAAACTCCAAGCATACTTAGTACTTATTAAGCTATGTTCTGGGGCCCGAGGCTGCACTAGAGCAGGGCAGAGGGCCTTTCCTTAATGCAGTTTATGACATCGAGGGGAGATGAATGATAAATAAGATAAAAATAAAATAAAAGCTTCCTAACTGTTATGTGCTAAGAGGAAAACAAGAAGTCTATGGTAGGTACTAGCTGGAGGGGTCTACATTTGTTTGTTTGTTTTTGAGACAGGGTTTCTCTTTGTAGCCCTGGCTGCCCTGGAACTTGCTTTGTAACAAGATGGTCTTGAACTCACTGAGTGCTGGTGTTAAAGGCCTGTACCACCACCATTTTTGAAGTAAAAGTCACAGAAGGCTTCTGAGGAGACATAATCCCCTGGGGGGGGGGGATGGAGTTTAGAGGTAGGAATCTTGCTGAGCAAACTGTACTTGGAATGTCACATTTAGGGTGTAGAGCCTTGTTGGAGGAAGTAGGGTGGGCTCTGAGCTTCACAGCCTTGCCCCACTTCCGGTTCACTCTCTCCGCTTGCTTTGTGTAGTTGATGTGATTGCGCAGACTCACTTTGGCCCCTGTTGTCTTCCTCACCTTTAGGGGATCTAGCCCTCTGGAACTGCTAGCCCAAACTAACTATTATGTAAGTTGTTTTTGGTCTTGGTGTTTATCACAGGAACAAAAAGTAACTAATACGCAAGTTTAAACCCTGGATTTAATCCTCAATAACACACACACACACACACAGGGAGGAACCCCAGGAATGAGCCACAAAAGAAGGACACTTTGGGCAGAAGTGGGACTGGGATTGTAGCTCAGTGGGTAGAACACTTGCCTGCAGTAATTGAAACCCTGGGATTGGTCTATAGCACCAGTATAAACTGGGTTTGGTGGTGCTTGCCTGTGACTCCAGTACTAGGGAGGATCAGAAGTTCAAGGTCTAAGGAGTCTAAGTCCTGGCCTGGAGATCTTGTCTGGCCACCAGCAATAGCAAAAAGGAGCAGGCAGTGTGGAACTTACCGAAGGGAAGGGGTTTACTGTTGTTTTATTTTTCACGTGTATTTATTAGCTATGGAGGAGACATGTGTGCTACTCTGTGTGTAGAAGTCACAGGACAACTTGTAGATGACCATTCTCTTTCCCTACCATGTGGTCCTGCAAATTGAACCCAAATCCTCTGGCCTTAGTGGCTAGCGTTGGACTGGAACCTCCGGCTCACCCCTGCTTGATGCAGAAAGCCCCATTCTTCTCTCTTCAACCCCGCCCCCGCTACACACACACACACACACACACACACACACACACCAGAGAATCTCCCATAAAGGCGCCAAACACCTCAGTTCCACGTTCTTGGCACATGTGGCAGCTCCTTCCCTAAAGTTGCCAATAACCCAAGACCCAAGCAGTCAGCTTTTGACCACACTCGGGCACAAACCCAGCTTGCGGTGAACTTGTCATGCCTCACCTACAGGCTTCCTAACCTCCCTGCTTTGGTTCGGGCATGTGACTTCTCTGGCCCTCTCTCTAGGGCTAGAGAAATCACCCTGGAGTTTCTTTGCTCCAATAAACTTGTTCTTTTACTTTTTCAATTCAGCTTGATCTGGCTTCCTGCATCAGCGGAAAACCCTATTTTCGCATTGCAAACACCTATTAGCAGGTGCCCTTATTTGCTGAGCCATCTCACTGACCTGGAAATTGTTTAGCTTTTGTTTGTTTTGTTTTTCAAGGCAGGGTTTCTGACTGTTCTAGAATTCATTCTGTAGACCAAGCTGGCCTCGAACTCACAAAGATCCACCTGCCTCTGCCTCCCGAGCGCTGGGATTAAAGGCATGCGCCACCGCCGCCCGGCTGAGCCACCCCATCACTATCCTCCGCTTGAAGACAGCCAATGGGGAAGTTCCATCGAAGACTCCATGCCCATAGACCCTCTGCAGATACATTTTGGACTCCAGGAGTCCAGGAGATGGGTCACAACACATGAGCAATCAGCTCTGTGTGTTTAGTTACAAACTGGAAAGGAATCCACTTTTGTCTTCTAATCTATCTTGGAGATGCAGATCGGGGGTGCATCTCTGCTGGACTGTCCATCCTTAGGCTACAGCAGAGCCCCAGAGATGGGCAACAAGGACGTGGCCAGCCGCTGTCCTTATCCCACCCTAATAGATGCGCAGTTCTCCTGGAACCCAAAGAGGGACGGTTGATGCGCAAGTGGACTCTAGAGGGCGCTCGAGGTGGGAGCCACAGTGCTGGGATTAAAGGCGTGTGCCACCACCGCCCGGCCTTTGCCTAATTTTTTGAAACAGAATTTCTCTGGAGCCTAAAGCTCAATGTAGTTCTATTGACCAGCTAACAAACTCTTGCTAATGGCAGACAGTGGTGGTGTACGCCTTTAACCCCAGCACTCGGGAGGCAGAGGCAGGTGGATCTCTGTGAGTTAGAGGCCAGTTTGGTCTATGAGAGCTAGTTCCAGGACAGGCTCTAAAACTAACAGTGAAACCCTGTCTCGGAAAGAAAGTATTAGGCAAAGAACAATAAAGATACTTGGCACAAATCTCCAGCTTTAACAAGTGAGAGAAGAGGAAAGTGCACATTCAACACACACACACACACACACACACGCACACGGACATGCACATGAGCATGCACACACACATTACTTACGGCAGCTGTGGTGGCACATGCCTGTAATCCCAGGATGTGAGAATCCATGGCAGATCCCTATGAGTTTTTATCTTATGTTCTAGAGCAGAACTCAGGTCCTCATTCTTGTACAGCAAACAAGCCCACAGAACTGTCTCCTCAGCCTCATTACTAACATCTATATATGGTACACTACCACTTCAGTAATAGAAAAAAGTATCCAGTATTGTTGTAGAATATTATTGTAAGGTGTGTTAGGGCCTAGTAGCAGGTGCTGTCAGAGGGCCTGGTCATGCCTAGGCAGTGAGGGGCCACCATACCATGTGAACGGATCGGGAGGCCTGGGTGCTGAGAGGGTATAAGACTCCCTAGCCCCGTTGTTAGATAAATGAGTCCGCCCTATCCTTTTCACAGGACTCCCGGAGTCTGTGTTCACTGACGTCATACCCTCTTACCCCCTCTCCAGAGGAAGACTTTAGGACCCAGCAACATCTGGCACCCAGAACAGGGACTTCTAGCATAGGTTGTGAGCTTCCCTGGTCAGAGTTCTTCTCTTCCCTCGACACCCCCCTCCCGTCTTGCCCCCCCCCGCCCCCGCGTTGTGGCTGTAATTTTTGTGT
The DNA here is from genome assembly GCF_014885135.2 of Alexandromys fortis. Lineage (NCBI taxonomy): Eukaryota > Metazoa > Chordata > Mammalia > Rodentia > Cricetidae > Alexandromys > Alexandromys fortis. Next base: position 10,610,123 of record NW_026067891.1, on the reverse strand, counting down.
TTTGCCCGGAACAGGTTCTACCAGTCTCCCTCTCCTCAGCCGTGGTGGTGGACAACGCCCCTGACGCCCCTGACGCCCCTGACGCCCCGTGTATATTGGGTGAGAAGGCCCCGGGTCCCTTTGGCAGGTAAACACCGGGACCCCCATCCTTTCCATCTTTTGTGTTGTCTGTCAGGTCCAGTAGGAAGGCACTTTTTTTTTTTCTGTTACACAATTTCCCACCCCGTTGACTATTGTCTTCCTCTACAAAATGGGTAACCTCTCCTTCACCTCCACCCCTTCCGCGTCTGATCTCTCAACATCTGAAGCTGAGGAGACAGACAGTTCAAGCCCCACTAAACATGCTAAGGAGAGAGTGGCCACAGATAAAACCACAGGTGCCGCCGCCTCCTCAACTTGACTCCCGCTGTGGGAGGCTACGCCTCTGCTGCAATACCCTCGGAGTGAAATGTCACAATGTCCACCAGCCATGCTTCCCAATGCTGACCATCTATCTTGATGCACAAGTGGTCAGAGGCTTGGTGGACACGGGTGTGGACATCACCATATTAACAGAAACAAAGGCTCTTCACTTCCCCCATTGGAAATTTTTTTGTTTTGCTTTGTTGTTTGTTTTTCGAGACAGGGTTTCTCTGTAGCCCAGGCTGGTTTCAAACTCACAAAGATCCACCTGCCTCTGTCTACCAAGTGCTGGGATTAAAGGCATGTGCCACCACCGCCAGGCTCCCCAATTGGAAATTTAGACCTGGCCTTCCCATCAGTGGAGTGGGAAGTGAACAAGGTTCAAAACTTACCACCCGTCCAATCCATTGGAAAGACTTGGCAACAAGGGAACTGTTCACCCTATAGTTTCTACAGTACCGAGAAACCTCTGGGGCAGAGACATCCTGGAGGATATGGGAGCTGTCCTAACTACTGACGATAGAGTTTTCTTTGATAACCTTCAGGTCCACGAAAAGACAGTTTAGCAAATTGTAATCCTACGTGTGTGTTGTACCCCCAATTCTAAGAGCCACTCACTATCCCTCAAAAAATCCACAACTGAGCCTCCTAGCTCCATTCTATTTTCATGGCTCTAGAATCAGGATCTGGGTGGAACAGTGGCCTATAATTGAACCCCAGATGTCAATCCTAAAGGAATTATTTGCAGAACAGCTAAAGGTGGGGCACATAGAGCTGACCACAAGTAAACATAATACCCCCATATCGGTTATGTATATCATCAAAGCAAAGATTTAATTTGAACAGGAGTGACCTCTTGATCAGGAAAAGTGATTGTTCATCAACCGAGGAAGCAATTTAACATGTCAAAAGGAAAAACTCATCAAATTAGGGTCAGGGCAAGGTTTTGCTTTTGTCTTTACAGAAGAATAAAAATATCCATCTTGTTAGAACATCCTCATTGTCTCACGAGCAAGGAACTCAGGACCGCGAGGGGTGCACCCACACACTGAGACATGGGGATGTTCTATTGGGAACTCACCAAGGCCAGCTGGCCTGGGTCTGAAAAAGCCTGGGATAAAACCGGTCTCGCTGAACATAGCTGACAATGAGGACTACTGAGAACTCAAGAACAATGGCAATGGGTTTTCGATCCTACTGCACGTATTGGCTTTGTGGGAGCCTAGGCAGTTTGGATGCTCACCTTACTAGACCTGGATGGAGGTGGGTGGTCCTCGGACTTCCCGCAGGGCAGGGACCCTGATTGCTCTTTGGGCTGACGAGGGAGGGGGACTTGATTGGGGGAGGGGGAGGGAAATGGGAGGCGGCGGTGGGGAAGAGACAGAAATCTTTAATAAATAAATAAATAACTTAAAAAAAAAAGATCCATGAGACGATCAGAAAAAAAAATATCCATCTTGAAGACATCAAGAACTTTTGGATGGATAGATATCTAAAGAAGAAGGGATAACTGTCTGAAAAAAATATTGAAAAAGAAACACTCTGGCATGATAGTTTGAATACTTTCTGTAGGGTAAAATCGCTTTTTACCTTTTTAAAGATTTGTAGTTCCGACTGGGTGGTGGTGGTGCACGCCTTTAATCCCAGCACTTGGGAGGCAAAGACAGGAGGATCTCTGTGAGTTCAAAGCCAGCCTGGTATACAGAGTGAATTCCAGGACAGGCTCCAAAGCTACAGAGAAACTCTGACTCAGAAAAACAAACAAACAAACAAAAATTTGTTGTCCCAACTCAATTATAAACCAAAGCTGGCTTTGGAGTTGGAGTGTGACTGTCTCCTTCTCTACACCCAAGCGTGCTGTTAAAGGAGAGTGCAGAGTCTCTGTACTATCAGAAGGGCCGCCTGGCGTGGAAAGGGAGAAAGTCAAAAGCTAGGGACTACCGCTTTCACAAATTTCTTTCCCCTCAAATTATTGTACTATCTTAAAATTTAAACTTTCCATTTTGATATTAATAATGCTTAGGTTTTCCATAGTCAATAATGAATTTTCCTAAAAGCAATTTCTGAAGTCTCTAAAAGGATGATGGGGTCTCACAACAGTTCTACTAGGATCACAATAATGCCATTGGCCAGCATTTCGGTTTCTTCAGGGTTTCATCGCCCCCAGACAACAGGAAATAATTTTAGAGATGATGCCCACATCCCTAAGAGTTAGAGAGAATGGAATTTTGTCATTTGGTTGGTTATGGATGCTTCTCATCATTTATGAGGGATGTTTATTAATTGTTACTGGTATTGGAAAGGGAGGAAATTTGTGCAAATGATATTATATTCAGGGATCTCTTTGGGAAAAAAAAGAGAAGAAAAGAAAAGAAAAGAAGGCAGAGGCAGGTGGATCTCTATGAGTTCGAGGCCAGCCCGGTATATAGAATGAGTTCTAGGACAGGCCCTAAAGCTACAGAGAAACCCTGTCACCCTGTCTCAAAAAAAAAAAAAAAAAAAAAGCTGGAGAGATGGCTCAGAGGTTAAGAACACTGATTGTTCTTCCAGAGTTCCTGAGTTCAATTACCAGCAACCACATGGTGGCTCACAACCATCTGTAAGGAAATCTGATGCCCTCTTCTGGCCTGTAGGCACTCCTGCAGACAGAACAGTGTAAACAAAATAAATAAATAAATCTTTTAAAAAAAAAAAGAAAGAAAGAAAGAAAAGAAAAATTTAAGGAGGATACAGAATGAAATGGTAGATATTTTAATCTACTTTAAATGATAGGGTAAATTATTGAGTCTATTATAAACTAAGGGACAACTACTGATCTCAAATATTTTATATTTGTAAGGACTGCTATGAATTTAAGGTCTTTTTTTTTACAACACACTGTATATATTTCTACTTCTGTTTAAAGTTATCTTGTCACACTGTATATATGTTTCTAATCTTGTCTAAAGGGTTTCTGTAGATTGATACAAATCTAAGGGTGTTTTTGTTACCACATATTGTATATGTGATTCTCCTCTTGTTTAAGGTATTACACCTATGCAGTTCATTTAAAAATGTAAGGTAAAGTTCTGGTTTTTGAAAGCTATTATTATAAACTATATAGGACAATCAAGAAACAGGTCAGTAGTTAGTCATTTATAACAATCAAATTTATAGATATGTCAGGTATACTTACCAGATTAAATAAATATGTTTTAGATAGATGGTCCTCAAATACTTCAAAGACCTATAAAATATGACATTTTAAATGTTTTGTTTTGTTTCATTTTGTTGGTGTTTGAGACAGGGTTTCTTTGTACAATAGCCCTAGCTCTTGGAGCTAGCTTTTTTTTTTTTACATTTTTTATTGATATTTATTGAGCTCTACATTTTTCTCTGCTTCCCTCCCTGCCTTTCCCCTCCCCCTTCAACCCTCCCCCAAGGACCCCATGCTCCCAATTTACTCAGGAAATCTTGTCTTTTTCTACTTTCTACTTCCCATGTAGATTAGATCTATGTAAGTCTCTCTTACTATCTGTATTGTTGTCTAAGTTCTCTGGAATTGTGGTTTGTAGGTTGGTTTTCTTTGCTTTATGTTTAAAAGCCACCTATGAGTGAGTACATGTGATAATTATCTTTCTGTGTCTGGGTTACCTCACTCAAAATGATGTTTTATAGCTCCATCCATTTTCGTGCAAAATTCAAGCTGTCGTTATTTTTTTCTGCTGTGTAGTACTCCATTGTGTAAATGTACCACATTTTTCTTATCCATTCTTCAATCAAGGGGCATTTAGGTTATTTCCAGGTTCTGGCTATGACAAACAAAGCTGCTATGAACATGATTGATCACATGTCCTTGTGGTACAATTGAGCATCCTTTGAATATATACCCAAAAGTGGTACTATTGGGTCTTCTTCTTTTGTTTTGTTTTTTGAGACAGGGTTTCTCTGTGGCTTTGGAGCCTGTCCTGGAACTAGCTCTTGTAGACCAGGCTGGTCTCGAACTCACAGAGATCTGCTTGTCTCTGCCTCCCAAGTGCTGGGATTAAAGGCATGCACCACTACTGCCTGGCTTAAAATGTTTTGTTAATTTAAAGATCTTCATGACAAGACACAACTGATCCTGGCAGCACTGATTTACTTCAGAGAAGATGATGGGCATTGAAGAAGAAACTCTTTATGGAGTTTGCTTTCATTGTGTCAGGGTTGGGCAAAGAAACTGTTCTTGCCTTTGGCTGATGGCAATGAGCTCTGCAGACTGGACATGCAGTACACACAGAAAGACTGAGGATCTTTGCCCAAAAAAGGCGGGACAGACCTTCAAAATTCCTGCTTCACAGAAGAAACTGACAGAGGAAAGTGACAGACAAGCTGTCAAAATAGGCAAGACAATCTTTCAAATTTCCTGCTTCATTGAAAAGTCTGCCAGATATTATGGGCCTGTGGGCTGAAGATGGATGCCCCAACATTGCAAAAGAACTTTTGGTGACTGTCCAGACAGTCAGATGTTTCTGTCATTGCTAGAGTTTTTTGGAAATTGTTTGCAATGCACCTTTATTTTACTCAAATAATATTATCCTTCTGGGGTCTTTGATGGAGTTGAAGACTAGATAGTTATAGTTGCAGTTTCCTTAGTTATAATAGTAAATTAGGTATAAAACTTTAGATTCAATAAGGTAAGACAGATAATGAAATATTTTCTTTTAATTTGCTAGACACAAATAGACTGGGATTCATCACATTGTGAATGTAATCTTTATTTGATAATTGTTCTTATTGTGTACAGTCTTACTATGTTAAAGTTAAAACCTTTCATTTTTTGTTTAGACAAAAGGGGGAAATGTTGTAGAATATTATTTTAAATTGTATTAGAGTCTTGCAATCGACACTATACTATCAGAGGCCTTGGTTATGCCAAGCCAATGAGGGACAACCATGTGATGTCAATGGATTAGAATGCCTGGGTGTTGGGAGGGTATATAAGTGTCCCCCCCCCCCCGTGTTAAATAAATGAGTCTGCCCTATTCCTTTTACCGGACTCCCAGGCATCTGTAATCATTGACATAGCACCTTCTCATCCGCTCCCCCAAGGAAGACGTTAGGGCCCAGCAACACAGTATATCTAATGTCACATTGGAGAGAGAGAAACAAAGGCTAGAATAAATATACTCTAAGTCTAGCACTTATCTTTGGAAACCAGAGTCACAGATTTTTAAATTTTGTGTATTTTTATGTGTCCTGCCTGCACACTTTATTATTTTAATTTTATGTTTATGGGTGTTTTTCCAGCATGTATGTCTGTGCTCAACATATGTGCAGTGTTTTTGGAAACCAGAAAAGGGTGGTGGATTCCCTGAAGCTGAAGTTAGAGGTAGTTATGAGCCACTATGAGGGTACCAGAAACCAAACCTGTGTCCTCTGGAAGAGCATTCTGTGCTCTTAACTGCTGAACCTTCTCTGTTTCCCCCCCCCCTGCTACCACCACAGATTATTGAGGGAGGGGAGACAGCAGCTTTATTTTGACTTTCAGATAATATATTTTGATGGTGTGTTTTCCTCCCCCAACTCCTCCCAGATCCTCCCCACCTCTCTACCCACACAACTTTATGTTCTTTCTCTTTCCAAAAAAAAAAAAAAAAAAAAAAAAGCCAGCAGTGCTCAGAAGCCCCGCGTAGTTGAAGCACCTGAGGTCACTGTCTGAGAGGCCTGGTCTTGACATCCAGTCTTGCCCCGAAGAGACTGAATCTTAGCCAACAGTGACTACTGGGAAAGTCCACCTGTGAGGGTCCCTACAGTGCACTGCTAGCATTGCCTGAGGCAAGAAGGAAAGCGGGTTCAACATGAATCAGTAGCCAGGGTTGTTTCAAACTCCTGGAGTCTGAGCCCTGGGCAATTTATTTTAGTTGTATTTAAATACAGTACAACTTTGGGAAAATGCTTCCTGGGGGCAATTATCACAATAATGCTTAAGGTATGACCATATCAAAAACTCTTTTTCAGGGTCTGGAGAGATGGCTCAGGGGTTAAGAATACTGGCTGCTCTTCCAGAGATCCATTCCAGAGTTCAGTTCTCAGCAACCACTTGACAGCTCACAAGCATCTACTGCAAGAAGACCTGCCTCGTGATTACCCGCCTACTGGGGCGTGGCCTGTCATACCGTGTACGTGGACGCAGAACCTGTGTCCGCCCCTTTTTCTCCTTCCCCTTGCTCCTTTTTGCTGATTGCTCATTCTGATTGTTTGGATTCAATCTCCATCCACTGTTCAAGCAGAGAATCCTGATTTGTAAGTTTACCCCTAAATAAATATCTATCTCTCAGTTCTGAGCTAGTGTGGGATTTCTTTTAAGCGTCCATTCACCGCTTCATCTGGCGGGATTACCGCAACAAGCATCTATAATAGGATCTGATGTCTTCTTCTGGCATAAAGTTGTGCATGCAAATTGAACACTCATAAATACATAATAAAAATAAATTAATTTTTACAAGTGTAAGCAAAATAAACCTTTTTTTAAAAAAAAAAAAAACCTCTTTTACAAAGCACATGTGAACTCTCCCATAAGAACACATTTTAGCTGGGCAGTGGTGGTGCACATCTTAAATCCCAGAATTCGGGAGGCAGAGACAGGTGGATCTCTGTGAATTCAAGGCCAGCCTGGTCTACAGAGCTAGTTCAAGGCCAGTTTAGGCAACTTAGTGAGATCCTTCCTCAAAACAAAAAGTTTGTGGTTTTTTTCTTAAATGAAAGAAAAAAGAACTGAGGCTATAGCTTTATGGTAGAGCTCTTTCTGAGCAACTGTGAGGCATTGGTCTCAGTTTCCAGCAATCCACGCACATGCACACACACACCTGGATGGGATGGCACACACCTGTAATTCCAGTAGTAACCTAAGTTTGAAGCCAACCTGTGATACATGAGACGCTATCTCAACAAGAAAAAAGGGCTGGGGATGTAGCTCAGCAGATAGAGCGCTTGCCTAGCATATGCAGTGCTCTGAGTTCAATCCCCAGCACTGCATGGTGGCACAGAAAGAAAGACCAGAAGCTCAAGGCTAGCCTTGGCCACATAGTGAGTTCAAGGCCCTCTTGGGCTATTGCTGCCTGAAGGACCAGCCTCCGGACAGCACAGGGTTCGAAAGGATTGATGTATACTAGTCTTTTCCATCTGAGGAGGTTAGGGAAAAAGACACTCACACGCTCTCCTGATGGTTTCCTTCAGACCTTTTCTTTAGTCTTCTTTTGCATTCTCTGTTCTTTATTTTCCTGGTGATTTCCTATTCTTGTTCTTGATGTTGTTTTCCTTCTAACTCATTTAACTTTCTCATTCTTGATGATTTCCTTCTAGTCCATTTTAAATTTTTCTCACTCATCTTTGCCTTTTTTTCCCTTACAGCTTATATACCCCAGCAAAATCTTTCAGGCAATATAAAAATTACAATGTGGTTACATTCTGCTTTTCAAGTGAATGATTACAATGAATACCAAAAAAAAAAAAACCAAAACAGTAAAAAACAGCATGTTTTCCATATCCCTTACATGATTAAACAGCTTACATATTACAGGTGAAAAACACATTATCCCAAGAACCTACATAATACATTCATACCCAAGCAACCTGTTATAGAATAACTGTGTGGTCAAACAAGGTATTCTTGTCAGGTCTTTTACTAGCAGGCTGAGTTTTGGAGTTACAAAGAAAGAGCCAATTACTTTATTACTTACTTGAAAGGTAATCTTATAATGAACCTTAAGGAAATCACAAACCTAAACTTTTATACATGAAAAAGAATCAGTCAGCTCTACTTTAAATCTTTAGGGTACATACCCACTCATTAATAGTTTTTTATATCAGGAGATTGAGGACAGAAATGGGTATAAGGAATTAATCATCAACCAACCATATAGTGATATTTTGTTTATATTTTAACAAATAAAGCTTGCCTGGAAATTGGAGTGCAGAGCTAAGACACTAAAGGCGTGGCGTGGCGTGGCTCATACCTTTTTTTTGTTTGTTTTTTTTGGTTTTTTTGGGGGGGAGGGTTCTAGACAGGGTTTCTCTGTAACTTTGGAGACTGTTCTGGAACTAGCTCTTGTAAGAGCAGGCTGGCCTCGAACTCACAGAGATCCGCCTACCTCTGCCTCCTGAGTGTGAGAATTAGCATTTTCAAAGGCCAGAGATTCAATTACTATTCGTCTAGCTTCTTTGATGTCATTCTATTTACTTCTGATGTTAACCTTTGTAAGAAATCAGTGAAGGTTTCTTTTGGGCCCTGTATGACTTTAGTAAATGACTCAATCTTCTTTCTTACGTCTCCAATCCTGTCCCAAACATTCAAAGCTGCTGCACGGCATAAAGCCAGGATGTGGCCGTCATATAGAGATTGCCTTTCTATAGCAGTATAATCTCCTTCTTCAAGAAGGTGATCTTGGGAAGTTTCCATGCCTCCTGCTCTACTGCGTTGCTCAATGGTCTTAGCCTCCTCTTTCCACCAGGTCCTCCATTGTAATTGTGGACCAGGCTCCTAGACTGCTGCAACCAAGTCTCTCCCCTCTTCAGGGATATGTCTATTCCAAGTTGACCACAAGTTTAACATCTACTTCACAAAAGGTGAATGCATGCCACGTGAGACTCTCGCTTCCCTGAATCCCCTTAAATCTAACATTGCCACAGGAGTCCAATCAGCTCTTGCAGAACCTCTATCATTTGGCAGTTCCTATAAAGTTACTGGATATGTTGAGATTGGTTGTTTGAAAACCTTAGGCTGTTCTTCTCTAACCTTATAAAGCAATGCTGAAATTGGTTCTCCATTAAATTCCTCTGTCTATATTTAAATATCTCTGTGATCTGTTTTATTAAGTTTTTATAAGGTCTGTACCTTGGCATTCATAACAAACACCTTTTTTATTTCTTTTGGTTTTTTGAGACAGGGTTTCTCTGTAGTTTTGGAGCCTATCCTGGAACTAGCTCTTGTAGACCAGGTTGACCTCAAACTCACAGAGATCCACCTACCTCTGCCTCCCGAGTGCTAGAATTAAAGGCGTGAGCCCCACTGCCCAGCTCCAAACAACTTTTTTTATTTATTATGTATACAACATTCTGCCTCGATGTATGCCCACATGCCAGAGGAGGGTGCCAGATCTCAGTACAGATGGCTGTGAGCCACCATGTGGTTGCTGGAAATTGAACTCAGGACCTCTGGAAGAGCAACCAGTGCTCTTAACCTCTGAGCCATCTCTCCAGCCCCCTCCAAACAACTTTTTAAACCAAGAATTAACAAAACAACAACAAGGATCATCAAAATCATAATTAACAGTAAGTCAATCCTGGTTAAGTTGATTATCCCTTCATCCCATTTTTAAAATATGCATTATGTAACCATACTGAGACCTAACTTTCTCTATGGTAATTGTGCCTCCCATTTTTTAATGTGGGAAAAAACTCTCTCTTTTAACTAATTCCTTCCTTTGAGAATTTCCGATTTTTCTCCCCAAATCTGCCACCAGTGACAATGAAGCCTCGAGGCTGGCTGCTGCTGCATAGAACAGTAAAAGCCTGACTGGATTTCAAGGCAGTTTACATAGTTTGGCAGCAGCCCAAGAAGCGGGTCCAGGGAAAGCCTACCAGGAGATAAAAAAGGAAAGCCTAGCTGGTGGGGTGGTGACTCCAGCCACGTGTATCTCTGGCCTATTCTGTGGCTACAAAGCTACAGGTGAAGTTATACCTATTGTTGGGCACCAGATGTAGCATGAATTCTAATTGGTTTAATAATAAATATTCGGAGTCAGATATGAGGGAGTGAACGCTGAGAGATCAGAACAGTCTAGCCAGCCACTAGAGAGACCTTTCACTTGTACTAAATCCTCCGACTGAAGGGGCAGTCCCATCTCTCCCAGTCCTCAGACTGCATGCTCAGGCTGCACCTCCAGATTGCACTGAGCTCTAGCCTCTTCCCACTTTATATTCCTCTATCCCCCTGCCTGTCTCCACCTCCCTAGTGCTGGGATTAAAGGCATGGGACTCCCAAGAACTGGGACTAAAGGTGTGAGCCACCACCTGGCCTCTAGTGGTTTTGCTCTGCACTCTGATCTTCAGGAAGCCTTATGTGTTAAAACACAAACAAAATATCACTACACTTCCTCATTGAGTTAGACTGTATTTCCTTAAATTGAACCACATTGCTACTATTGCTAGTATTGGCCAACCAAACGGTCCCTGGGGTAAAAGCACTTGTTAGGCAAGCTTGATGATCTGGAACCCAAACTGAAAGGACAAAACTGATCCCGGGAGTTGGCCTTGGAGCTCTGCATTTATGTTGTGGCACACGAGCATGCCCAAATACGCACTCAAATAATAATTAATAAAATGTAAATGTTTACAGAAAATGGGAGGGTCATTCAGTGGCAGGCACACAGCCACAGGTTCAGTCCCGTACTGCGTTAAACAGGCTCGGCAGAGGGAAGTGCAGGAATACCAAGACCTCGAGCTCACCCTCAGCCCTACTGAGTCTGAGGCCAGCCTAGGGGACACAGTTTGCCATCGTTACCACCACTCCTTGTTAGGCACCAGCACTGTGGAGGCTAAAACTGAAGCCCTCTTACCAGAGTATTTTAGCTATTGCTTTCAGCAAAGTGCTTTTTCTCAATAAAAATCGTCAGGGAGAACGACGTTTTGGCATTTCAAAAGTAGCTTGTGTGCTGCATAATGCAAAGAGAGATTATTCAAGCCTCCCTGGTACTACTTAGTTCCTTGAACTCAACTTTATGAACTCTAGATGCACAAAGGAACCTGTCAGGAGCTGACAAGAGGAGGAAGGCAAGGGTTGAATTGGGGGATTAAGGTGGAGAAAGCCAGAGCTTCTAGATTGCAGCTCAAATCGTTGATGTGATATGAGTAGAACAGAGTTCTGTGAGGTCCTGGGAAGTAGCAGGTGGATGAGCAAGCATGCTCAGTATTGAGACAAGAGAAGTGTGCATTAGAATGCAACTACTTAATTCAGTCTCTCTTTCTCTCTCTCTCTCTCTCTCTCTCTCTCTCTCTCTCTCTCTCTCTCTCTTTCTCTCTCTCTCTCTCTCTCA
>NW_026067891.1:10581231-10592501 GCF_014885135.2 Alexandromys fortis | reverse complement strand
TCTCTCTCTCTCTCTCTCTCTCTCTCTCTCTCTTTCTCTCTCTCTCTCTCTCTCAAAAGTAATAATTGTGCATTTTGACTGGATTGTATCTCAGTGGTGAATGTTTACCTAGTAAGTAAGAAGCCATGGGTTTGAATCCCAACACTACCAAAAACAGAAGGAAGAGGAGGAAGAGAAGATCAGGGGGAGAAAACTGCAGGCTGAGCAGGGTAGCACACATACTTTCAGTTTCAACATTCAAGAAGCAGAGGCAGATAGATTTTCTTAAGTTTTAGACTAGCCTGGATCAGCCAGGGCTGCATAATGAGACTTGTCATGAGAGAAAGGGAAGAAAGGGAAGAAGGAAGGGAGGGAGGGAGGAGTGAGGAAGGGAGGAGAGAGGGAGGAGGGAGGGATGGGGAGGGAGGGAGGGGGAGGGGAAGGAAGGAAGAAGGAGGGAGGGAGAAAGGGAAGGAGAAGTAAAGGAGAGGAAGGAAGGAGAGGGAGGGAGGAAAGGAAGGAGGAGGGAGAGGAAAGAAGTAGAGAGAGGGAGGGAGGGAGGGAGGGACGGAGGGAGGAAGGGAGGGAGGGAGGGAGGAAGGGAGGGAGGGAGGGAAGGAGGAGTGAAGGAGAGGAAGAAAGGAGAGGGAGGGAAAGAGGAAGAGAGGAAGGAGAGGGAGGGAAGGAGGGCGGAAGGGAGAGACAGAGGGAAGGGCAGATGGAAGGAGGAGAGAAAGTTAGTATGATCATGTATACTTATAATTCTAGTGTTGGCAAGACAGAGACATGTGGACCCCTGGGGTTTGCCACGCTGCAAGTCTTGGAGAGCTCCAGGTTTCAATGAGAGAACCTATCTCAAAAAAATAAGGTGAGCCAGGCAGTGGTGGCGCACGCCTTTAATCCCAGCACTCGGGAGGCAGAGGCAGGCGGATCTCTGTGAGTTCGAGACCAGCCAGGTCTACAGAGCTAGTTCCAGGACAGGCTCCAAAGCCACAGAGAAACCCTGTCTCGAAAAACAAAAAACAAACAAACAAACAAAAAGGTGAAAATCGATTGAGAAAAACAATCAATGTCAATTTCTGGCCTCCATATGCACAAACACACATGTGTGCACACATGAACATACACATACACAAAAGGTGTCATTTTGGTTTTGTTTGTTTGGATTTTTTTGTGTGGTTTTTCTTTTTTGCTGCTGCTGCTGTTGTTGTTTTAATACAGGGTTTCTCTGTGTAGCCCTGGCTACCAAGAACTCTCAGAGGTCCTCCTGCCTCTGCCTCCTAAGTGCTGGGAATAAAGGCCTGCACCACCACTGCAAAAGCTCTTCTCTCTCTCTCTCTCTCTCTCTCTCTCTCTCTCTCTCTCTCTCCCTCTCTCTCACTCACTCATATTATGAGACAGAGCCTCTCTTTACATAGTCCTGGCTGTTCTGGAACCTACTATATAGACTAGGCTGTCCTCAATCTCTCAAAGAGATCTGACTGCCTCTGCTTCCCAAGTACTGGAATTAAAGGTGTGAGCTACTATGACTGACTTGCTTTTCAATTGTTATTTTTCATTTATTTATTTTTGACAGGACCTCACTAGGTAGCCCTGGCTATCCTGAAACTCATTATGTAAACTAGGCTTGCCTTGAACTGACAGAGATATGCCTGTCTCTGTCTCCTGAGTGTCTTTTTTTAAAATATTTATCTATTTATTTATTTATTTATTATGTATACAATATTCTGTCTGTGTGTATGTCTGCAGGCCAGAAGAGGGCACCAGACCTCATTACAGATGGTTGTGAGCCACCACGTGGTTGCCGGGAATTGAACTCAGGACCTTTGGAAGAGCAGGCAATGCTCTTAACCACTGAGCCATCTCTCCAGCCCTTCCTGAGTGTCTTGATTAAAGTTGTAACCATGTCTGGCTCACAAATGGTTGAGACAGGGTTTCACTGTCTAACCCTGGCCAGTCTTGAACTAAGAGGCAGCTAAGGGTAATATTTACTCCTGATCCTCATGCTCCCCCCACCCTCCAACACACACACACACACACACACACACACACACACACACACACACACACTGGAATAAGTATATCTCTGTACAGGACTTCTTTATCTCAACTTATTGCTGTGGAACCTTTTCAGACTGCCCAGTCTTCTCTTGAGTTCTTGGGCTGAAGGGGCTCTCCTCAGTCTCCTCAGGACTGGGAATATAGGTGTGAGCCGCTGTTGTGTGACAAAATCTTTCCTAAGGAGACGAAGCACACTTGTCTAGTCACCCCGGAGGATAGGCTTCGTCTCCTAGCATCTACTCAGAAGCTCACAATTATAACTCCAGTTCCCAGGGGATCCAAAGCCCTCTTCTGATGTCCACGAGTGCTAGGTACACATGTGGTATACATACAAATATGAAGGTAAAACATTTGTACATATAAAATAATAAAAAATAAAGAAATCTAAAAAAGAAGAAATTATAACAGTAGCTACCAAAGACTCCAAGAGTGCAGGTGTAGCAGGGCTGCCCATGACCCCAGGACCCGAAAGGCTGATACAGGAGGATGGAGCCAGTAATAAACTCTTGTCTCTCAAGCATTGGAGATGCTCATTGGGTAAAAGCTCTTTCCCAAAGTCTGATTACCTAAATTTGACTCTAGAACCCACAGTGGTGAGATAGAACTGACTCAGAACTGACCTCTGACCTCCACCTGCTCACCAAGGCAAGCACATGTACGAGTTAATTAATTAACGGAAAAAGAAAAGAAAAAGAGATTTCCACTTCATTGTAGAACATCTATATTCCCTGATCTCAGGAGGCTGAGGCAGAATTTGGTCTCTGGAGTTGGCTGACCAAACAAGACTCTATCTCAAAGAACAATAAGCTGGGGCAGCGGTAGTGCAGAACTTAAACCCCAGCACTCAGAAGTCAGAAGCAGGGCTGGAGATATGGCTCAGTGGTTAAGAGCACTGGCTGCTCTTCCAGAGGTCCTGAGTTTAATTCCCAGCAACCACATGGTGGCTCACAACCATCTGGAATGAGATCTGGCACCCTCTTCTGGCCTGCAGGCATACATGGAGGCAGAAAGTCGTAAATATAGCAAATAAATAAATTTAAAAGAGAAAAAAGAAGTCAGAAGCAGGAGGATCTCTGAGTCTGAGGCCAGCCTGGTCTGCTGAGTTCCAAGACAGCTCTTTGGAATATGAGTCTGGTCCTCACCTATGATCTGTCACATGCTCACAGTGGATTGTAGGAACCCTCTCACTCAAGTTGGTTCTGTTTTGTTTCTTATTCTAAAAAACATTATTGGGGGCTGGAGAGATGGCTCAGCAGGTTAAGAGCATTGCCTGCTCTTCCAAAGGTCCTAAGTGCAATTCCTAGCAACTACATGGTGGCTCACAACAATCTGTAATAGGTCTGGTGCCCTCTTCTGGCCATCAGGCATACACGCAGAAAAAATGTTATTAATTTACGTGTACGGGTGTTTTGCCTACATGACTATCTGGGTACCACGTGTGTGTTTGATGTCCACAGAGGCCAGAAGAGGGTGGCTGGTCCTCAGGCACAGGAGTTACAGATGGTTTTGAGAAAGAGCAGCCAGTGCTCTAACTGATGAACCATCTTTTCAGCCCCTGGTTTCTTTTTGTTGTTTTTGGTTGGTTTTATTTTTGCTACTATTTTGGGTGGAAGGGATTGTTTTGTTTGTTGAGATAGGGTCTTGTTATGTAGTTCTGACTGTCCTAGAGCTTATATGTAGACCAAGCTCATCTTCTATCTGCCTCAGGCTCCCAAGTGCTAAGATTGCAGGCAAGAACCACATAGGGATCTCCCTGTCCCTACTTCCTGAGTGTTGGGATTACAGAGGTGTCCCATGACCAGCACAGGTCAGATATTAAGAACCAGTGCCACAGGAAGACAGGAAACATGGGGCTAGAGAGTTGGCTCAGCAGTTAAGAACAATGGGTGTTCTTCCAGAAGATCCTGGTTTAATTCCCAGCACCCATATGGCAGCTCACAACTGTCTGTAACTCCAGTTCCAGGAGATCTGACACCTTCACACAGATGCACATAAAATAAAGTTAAATAACTTATTTAAAAAAGAGAGAGACAGGGGGTTGGAGAGATGGCTCAGTGGTTAAGAGCATTGCCTGGTTCTGAGTTCAGTTCCCAGCATCCACATGGTGGCTCACAACCATCTGTAATGAGGTCTGGTGCCCTCTTCTGGCCTGAAAACATACACACAGACAGAATATTGTATACATAATAAATAAACAAATAAACAAATAAATAAATATTTTTTAAAAAATAAAAAAAAAAGTAGAGAAAAAGAGAGAGAGAGAGACAGGAAACCGAGGCGCATATGAAATGGCACAATTGAGAACGTCACCAACAAAATCTTGCAAAGGAAAAGAACGCACAGAGGGAATAGGTTTAGCAATATCAACCAGCTGTGGGCTGCGGAAGTGGCTCTGTGGTGAAGCACTTGCTCAGTGTGCTCGAGGTCCTGTTGCCATCCCAGCACCTGGCTGGATGATCAAGAGATTGATGGAGATGCCCGCAGAGCAGCAGCACCGGCATGGCCCATGTTGAAGGGACAAAGTGAGCCTGGTGGTGACCTGAGCCTCCAGGCAACCCAAGGACTGGCTTTACTGGGCTCCTTTGAGCACAGTGACTGCACCCCCAAAGCAGTCCTCAGCCTTTCTAGTTCCATTTCTCTCCTACACAGGCTGCTCTGTTCGGTCATCTTTTTTCCCACCCTAACCCTGGCACTCTTAGAAACAGAAGCAGAAAGATCTCTTTGAGTTTGAGGTCAGCCTGGTCTATATAGTAAGTTCCAAGTCAGTGAAGCATGAGGACTTGAGATTGCACCCCAGCACCCTCTTAAGCCAAGACTGACAGTGTTGTGGAACATTAGTTTAACTATTTAAAGATGTGTTACATTTGTTTATACCCCAGAATATTACTTTCACTGTGTAAAGGTGTGTTACATTTGTTTATACTGCCTTTGTTTAATGATGTAAGGATGTATTACATTTGTTTCACTTTGTCTGCCTAAAGCACCCGATTGGTCTAATAAAGATCTGAACAGTCTATAGTGAGGGAGGAGGGATAGGTGGAACTCTGGGGCAGGGAGAATAAATAGGAGGAAGAATGTAGGCTTGAAAAAGAGGAAGAGAGAAAACGAGATGCCAGAAAGATGCCAGGGGCCAGTCAGCCAGCAAAGAGGAGTAAGGCAAGTAGGACACAGAGAATGAAACAGAAATAAAAAGCCCCAAAGCAAAATAGATGGGTAGAAACAGGTTAAATTAAGTTAAAAGAGCTAGTGAACCGGGCGGTGGTGGCGCATGCCTTTAATCCCAGCACTCGGGAGGCAGAGGCAGGTGGATCTCTGTGAGTTATTGGCCAGCCTGGTCTACAGAGCTAGTTCCAGGACAGGCACCAAAAACTACAGAGAAACCCTGTCTCGAAAAAAGAAAAAAGAAAAAAAGAGCTAGTGAGACGAGCCTAATCTAAGGCTAAGCTTTCGTAATTAATTATATGTCACCATGTCTTTATTTGGGAGCTGGTTGGCTGTCCAAAGAAATCGCCTACTCCAGAGGAAGGCACCTAGCCTCTAACATCCAGGTAAACATCCATTCATGTGCCCACATACAAACCCAGCCAGGCATGGTGTTGCAGGAAGCAGGACAGGAGGATTAATGTTTCAAAACCAGTTTGAACAACTTCACCATGATAATCAAATTTTTATTTTGGTTTGTTTTGTTTTTTTCGAGACAGGGTTTCTCTGTGTAACAGCCCTGGCTTTGTAGACTAAGTTGGCCTTGAACTCACTCTCTGCCTGGGATTAAAGGTACCAGGTGAGAATTAAATTTTAAAAATTCTGAGCTCAGGGGTAGAACATTTGTCTAACCTACAAAGTTCCAGTGTTCATCCTCAGTGCACCCCTTTTGTGGTGCCTGTCTTTAAACCCAGCACCTGGAGGCAGAGACAGGTGTATCTCTGTGGGTTCAAGGCACCTGGTCTAAATAGCGAATTCCGGGACAACTAGAGCTATGTAGAGAGACCCTGCCTCAAAAAACAAAATTTCACAGGGGTGGAGAGATGGCTCAGTGGTTAAGAGCACTGGCTGCTCTTCCAGATGGTCCTGAGTTCAATTCCCAGCAACCACGTGGTGGCGCACAACCATCTGTACTGAGATCTGGCGCCCTCCTCTGGAGTGCAAGCATACATCGAGGCAGAATGTTGTATACATAATAAATAAATAAATCTTAAAAAGTAAAAAAAAAATAAAATTTCAAAGTATAATACAAAAATGCCTAATATTTTTAAGATTAAGGAAAAAGAAGTTTGGAACTAGAAAGATGGTATAGTTGGGGTCTGGGAAGATGACTCAGGGGTTAAGAGCACTGGTTGTTCTTCCAGAGAACTCTGGTTCAATTCCCAGCAACCACATGGCAGCTCACAACTATCTGTAACTCCAGACATGCTGGTATGTTGCACAGACACACATACAGGCAAAACTCCCATACAAATAAAATCAAAAACAAATCCATCTTGAAAAGTTATTATTTTAGTTTTAGCTTTCTTTCCCAGCTGGGTGTTGCTGGCACCATCACGGGAGCCTGTGTTGGTTGGACTGCCATTCCTACATCAAATTAGTGGCTTGTAAAAGGGGAATTAAATTGTCCCTTTGATGTCATAATTGCCTTTGGCTGTGGCGATCTTCTGCTGAAATTCAAAACCACTGTGAATTCCTCCAAGTCTAAAAACAAGGTGATTGGCCGGAGAGATGGCTCAGCGGTTAAGAGCACTGTTCATTGCCCGCCCTTCCTTCCTTCCAAAGGTCCGGAGTTCAATTCCCTGCTGGCTCTCAGCCATCCGTAATGAGGTCTGGCGCCCTCTTGTGGGGAAAAAAACCTTTTGGGCTGGTGAGATGGCTCAGTGGTTAAGAGCACTGCCTGCTCCTCAAGAGGTCCTGGGTTCAATTCCCAGCAACCACAGGGTGGCTCACAACCATCTGTAATGAGGTCTGGTGCCCTCTTCTGGTCTGCTGGCACCAGAAACTGTATACGTAATAAATAAATAAATCTTAAAAAAAAAAATGATTTCCTGGGAGCTGAGGTTAAGGAGTGCTGGCCCGCTTTCTTCCTGAGGCTTCCTGACGTCTGGTCGCCTGACTCTGGCTACCTTTTTGAACGTGTGCGGCCTATCTGACAGCAGTGAGGAGCTAACATCCTCTCATTTCCGATGTCTTTCTAGGTCCGGAATGACTGACCACATTCAAATGCAGGTCACCTTGACGCCGGGATTGCTCATCTTTTTTTTTTTTGGGGGGGGGGGGTTCGGGGCAGGGTTTCTCTGTAGCTTTTGGGGCCGGTCCCGGAACTAGCTCTTGTAGACCAGGCTGGTCTCGAACTCACAGAGATCCGCCTGCCTCTGCCTCCCGAGTGCTGGGATTAAAGGCGTGAGCCACCACCGCCCGGCTCAGAATTGCTCATTTTGTCTTCCTTTATAATTTGATATTTTCAGAAGATCTTGAGATTTCTGTCCAGTGCTCCAATGTGGGTCTCTGTCTCTGTTTCCTTTCCTCGCCTGATGAAGGTTAATATTCAGGAGGATGCCTATATGTTTTTCTTTGGGTTCTCCTTCTTATTTAGCTTCTCTAGGATCACTAATTATAGGCTCAATGTTCTTTATTTATGGCTAGAAACCATGAGTGAGTACATCCTATGTTTTTCTTTTTGGGTCTGGCTTACCTCACTCAGGAGGCATAGGCAGGTGAATCTCTGTGAATTCGAGACCAGCCTGGTATACAGAGTGAGTACCAGGACAGCCAAGGATACACAGAGAAACCCTGTCTGGAAAAACCAAACCAAAAAAAAAAAAAAAGGCATCTCTCCAGCCCCTTTTCCTGTTTAAAAAAAATTATATTATTAGTGTGGAAGAAGGGTACATACACTCTTTGTGTGTGTAGAGGTCTATCGATTCTCTCCGGCTACCTTGAATGGGCTTTGAGGATTGAACTCAGATCTTCAGGCTTGCACAGAAGGTACCTTTACCAGCTAAGCCTGCTTACCATCCCTCCTACCTTCCTTTTAAATGGTTTGAAGTGAACCTTTTTTCCCCTTATGTATTTGGTATACTTTGGGTCATCATATTTCAGAAGGAACCTATGTGAATGCCTCTGTGGAGGTGAGTAACAATGAGAGTTACTGAGATGTATGCTGGACTGGATGTCACTGATTGAAAAATAGCTGTACATTAGTGATTCCATAGGCCACAGCCTAGTATTGGTTGTACCTGGAAATGGCCAAGCAGGAGAGAGGCAGCTTCTGTGCAGGATTGTCCTTAGGTTAGAAATAGTTCTTGGGCCAGGCGGTGGTGGCACACACCTTTAATCCCAGCACTTGGGAGGCAGAGGCAGGCGGATCTCTGTGAGTTCGAGACCAGCCTGGTCTACAGAGCTAGTTCCAGGACAGGCTCCAAAGCCACAGAGAAACCCTGTCTCGAAAAATCAAAAAAAAAAAAAAAGAAAGAAAGAAAGAAAGAAAGAAAGAAAGAAAGAAATAGTTCTTGGGGTGGGGGTAGAAAATACTAGGGTTGGGATATGTAGCTCAAGTGGTACAGTGCCGTCACGTATGAGGTCCGTGGTTCAATTCCCAATACCAGAGAGGGGAGAAAAAAAGAGATCACACAACCACACGATTTATTTTTCCTTTGGGTTTTCAAGACAGTGTTTCTATATAGCCTTGGCTGTCCTGGAACTCACAGGCTACCCAGGCTGGCTTCGAACTCACAGAGATCCACCTGCTTCTGCCTCCCTAGCGCTGAGGTTAAAGACATGTGCCACCCTGTCTGACTGAGACCACACTGTTTTAAAGAAACTTATTAACCTGTGATTCTAGCACTGAGGAGGTACAGGAAGAAGGACCTGACATTCAAGATTGCCTTTGGTTACATAACAAATTCAAAGCCAGTCGGGGCTACAAGTGATTCTGTCTCTAAATAAACAAATGATCTTCGCTACCCTCTTTCCTGAGAGGACCTGTGAATGTTAAAAGACCTTGTGATGGGACAGAGGAAGTAGCTCACGGAGGAGTACTTGCCTCGGATGCTCTAGGCCCTGGGAATAAAGGTGAGTAGTGGAGTGGAGCTTACAACACCCACAGTCACAGCAGCAGAAGCTTCACAGTGGGTTTCATGCAGCCCATCTTGAACAAACGACCCACTTTCGCCCTTGACACAAGATCCCAATATCCCTCCCTGATCAGTAGTTCTCACACGATATCTCCCAAGAGTTTGGGGCTGGAGAGATGGCTTAAAGGTTAGGCTTATAACCAAAAATATAAGCGCTTGGTTCCCAGCACCCATGACTGTTTCTGCAGCCACTAAAAAAGAAAAAAAGAAGAAAAGAGTTTGTTTAGAATGTAGGCAGCTAGGCCAGGCTTGCTGGTGCAGGTCTATGGTCTCAGCTACTGTCAGGGCTGAGGCATGAGGTTGGGGAATCCACAGCCTGCCTTGGCTACAGAACAAGTTGAAGATTGGTCTGGACAACTTGGTGAGGGACCTTTCTCAAAATAAAAAGGAAAAAGGTGGGGTGAGGCTGTGACCCAATCAAGCAGGTTGCTTGTCTGGCACGTGTGAGGCTCTAGACTTCACCCCTAGTTTAAAAATACACAAATTAATTAGCTAAAGAATCCTAGCACTGGGGATAGAGAGATGGCTCAGTGGTTAAGAGTATTGACTGCTCTTCCAGAGGACCCGAGTTCAATTCCCAGCACCCACATGGCAGCTCACAGCTGTCTGTAATTGCAGTTCCTGGGGACCCAACACCACGGAAAACACCAATGCGCATCAATTAAAAATAAATAAAAGAATGTATACATCCTAAAGAGACATTGGTTCATGCCTTAAAAAAAAAAAAAAAGAATCCTAGCACCCACTGAGTGGTGGTGGCACACGCCTTTAATCCCAGCACATGGGAGGCAGAGCCAGGTGGATCTCTGGGAGTTCGAGGACAGCCTGGTCTACAGAGCAAATTTTAGGACAGGCTCCAAAGTTCCAAAGCTACAGAGAAACCCTGTCTCAACACACACACACACACACAAATCCTAGCACCCACCGGGTAGAAGCTTCCTTGAACAGAGAGGTGCGTGATGGAATTGGGTCTCCATCCCTTGGAGGCAGTGGTCACCATCCAAAAGGACAGTCGTATCTGCCCTTGATGGCTGCATTTTGGACCCCAGAGAGGTCTCAAGGAAGTATGAGTTGGAACACAATGAACACGTGGCTCTCTGTGAGCTGGAAAAGATTCCAGCTTTGGATTTTGATACATCTCACAAGAGCCATCTCTGCTGGGTTGTCAGCCCCCAGCACACAGCCGAGACCCAAAGATGTCAACAAGGACTGTGGCCGAAGTCTTCATGCCTGGACAAAGGCAGCCTGTCTCCAAGGAGGTGCAGCAAGCATGCCCAGAGAAGATTCCGTTACCACTAACATGGAGAGAGCTCATTTGTTTGAAAAGGTCAGGTTCTTGTTTTCGTTCTTTCTCTTTATGGTTTATTTATTTGAGGCCAGAGATGGCTTAGTGATGAAGCATACCTGTTGCTTCTTCTCTGCTGGGTTAGGTTCCCAGCACCCACATCAGGTGGCTCACGTCTCCAGTTCCAAAGAATTAGAAACCCTCTGGCCTTCTCCGGGACCTGCATAAATGTGGTGTACATAATAAATTCATGCAAACACATACATAAATAAAAAATGAAGAACTAGCCGGGCGATGGTGGCGCACACCTTTAATCCCAGCACTTGGAAGGCAGAGGCAGGCAGATCTCTGTGAGTTCGAGACCAGCCTGGTCTACAGAGCTAGTTCCAGCAGGACAGGCTCCAAAGCCACAGAGAAACCCTGTCTCGAAAAAACAAAAAAACAAAACAAAAAAAAAAAAAGAACTAATTCTCTAAGAAAGATTGACTTATTTTCTTTTCGCATGTGTGGGTGTTTGCCTGCATGTATGTATATGCACCATGTGCACGCACAGAGGTACCAAAGACCAGAGCAAGTTGGATCCCCAGGAAATGGAGTTGCAAGGGGTTTTGAACCATGTGGGGCTGAACTGAACCAGGGTCCTCTGCAAGGAGAGGACCAAGACCTAGTGCTCTTTAGTTTTTCTGTCTGTCTGTCTTTCTCATTTCTTTTCAAGACAGGGTTTCTCTGTGCAGCCCTGATTATCCTGGAACTCGTTCTATAGATCAGGCTGACTTTGAACATGGAAATCCCTCCCCCCCCTTTTTTTTTTTTTTTTTTTTTTT
>NW_026067891.1:10573270-10579659 GCF_014885135.2 Alexandromys fortis | reverse complement strand
AGGTCCTGAGTTCAATTCCCGGCAACCACATGGTGGCTCACAACCATCTGGAACGAGGTCTGGTGCCCTCTTCTGGCCTGCAGACATACACACAGACAGAATATTGTATACATAATAAATAAATAAATATTTAAAAAAAAAAAAAGAAAGAAAGAAAGAAAGAAAGAAAGAAAGAAAGAAAGAAAGAAAGAAGAAAAAGGAAAAAGCAACTGTATGAGGCTCAATGGCAGCCAGGCAATGGCTGGCACAGACAGGGCCTCCCAGAGAAAGATGTGGTGAGCCTGATCGGGCAGTAGTAGCCCTGTAAATCCCAAGGACTTGCAGACCTGGCCTAGGATCCAGCTCCCATCTACCTGCATCCTAAACCCTCCGTCTTCAGGCTTCAGTGTATTCATCTTGAACACGGTCAGTGGGTAGCGCGCTTTCCTGTCACACAGGAAGCTCTGGGCTCTATCCCCAACACCACCTGAACTGTATGTTGTGGCGCAGACCTGTAATCCCAGTACTTGGCAGGTGGACGCAAGAGACTCAAAAGTTCAAAAATGGGCGCCATGGGGAGTTCTAGTCAACTGGATTCAGTAAGACCTTGCCTCAAAAATACTGGAGGCTTGCAGCAGGATAAAAGCACCCCCTCCCAAGCCTGGTGACAGGGGTTCTCTCCCCAGGACCTACGTGGCAGAAGAAAAGACACAACTCCCTCGAGATCCGCCTGACTCCCGAGTGCTGGGATTAAAGGTGTGTGCCACCACCGCCCCGCTTCTCGGGTTGTCTTCCGAGTTCCACATGCACACCATAGCATGTTCTCGAGCACACACACACATGCACACACACAAGCGCCATCAATAGCCAGGTGTGTGGCCCCTGCCTGTATTATGGATATGGGAGATGGAGACAGGAGGATCAGAAATTCAATGTTATCCTAAGGTACATAGTGAGTTTGAGGCCAGCCTGGGCTAGAAAAGACCCTGATTCAAACAAAGGAATAAATGACAAGAAGAAACAAATATAAGGCAAGTCTATGATGAACTAGCAAGATATCTCCATAAGGAAAGCACATTTGCCAGGCGTGGTGGCGCACACCTTTAATCCCAGCACTCCATGGGCGGAGGCAGACAGAGTTTTGTGTATTTAAGGCTAGCCTGCCTTGTCTACAGATCAAGTTCCAGGACAGCTACGGTTGTTACACAGAGAAACCTTGTTTCAAAAAACAAAATGAAACAACAAAAAAAGTGAAGGTGCTTGTTCTCAAACATAAGGACATGTGCTCAATACCCAAGACCCCCATTGTGGAGGAAGAGAACCAACTCCCAGAAATTGTCCTCTGAACTCTGGGGTCATCAAATGTGGATTCACAGACACACAACATAAATAGATAAAACAACAAACAAACAAGCAAAATGTAGCCTTACAAAATTAAAGATAAGCTTGTTTGCTTCCAGCTGGGTTTCCTGAGCTTCAGAAGCAGAGGGATGAGGAGAGGCAAGTGTGCCCAGAATGAAATTCATTTTAAAGTCTTAGCATAAGGAAGTGGGTGGCAGTGCAGATAGAAAAGCAAACTAGAAAATTTAGCCAAGGGAAGGGAACCAAAAAATGAACAGACACGGACATAGAGAAACAATAGCCACCATTTTCTCCCTCCTTGCTATGCACCAAGGTCCAGAGTCAAATGTCTATTTGCTTTTTTGTTTGTTTGTTTGTTTGTTTTTCTTTTTTAAATGTAGGGCCTCAGTAACTCTGTAGCCCAGGCTGGGTTGG
This sequence comes from Alexandromys fortis, assembly GCF_014885135.2. NCBI lineage: Eukaryota > Metazoa > Chordata > Mammalia > Rodentia > Cricetidae > Alexandromys > Alexandromys fortis. Next base: position 10,577,904 of record NW_026067891.1, on the reverse strand, counting down.
AACTCAAAGATCCTCCTTCCTCCCCAGCTAGTGTTACAGGTGTGTGCCACCACACCCAGGAAAGGAATCTCAAATACCTACAGGAGGTGGCTGGTTATGCAAGGTAGCACACTATGTGAGCTGCTGTCTGCACCTCTATTTACATACAGAATAGGGGCATTTACAACTGTAGCCTTATTGGCCAAGGGACCTCAGACAGGTTGCTTTAATCTGCTGTGCCTTAGTTTCCCCCTTTGGTAATTAGGGATAACAGTAACTATTAAAGAGTGAATGTTAGTGAATATCCCTGCACTCTGGAGGCGGAGGCCAACCTGGGCTATACAGTAACTTCAGGCCAGCCTAGTCAACTAAGCAAGGTCTGCACAACAAAACATGCCAGAGGGGCTGGAGAGATGGCTCAGAGGTTAAGAGCAGCGACTGCTTTTCCAGAAGACCTGGGTTCAATTCCCAGCACCCACATGGCAGCTCACTGCTATCTGTAACTCCGAAGATCTGACACCCTCACACAGACGTGAATGCAGGCAAAGCACCAATTCACATAAAAATAAATTTAAAAAGAGTTTAGAAAACAAACAAACAAACAAAAAACAATAGAAAAGAAGTAAGAAGAAAGGACTGGAGAAATGGCACAGCAGTTAAAAGCACTTACTCTTCTTCCAAAGGACCTGAGTTCAGTTCCCAGAACCCATACCAAGAGGCTCCTAAGCACCTGTGACTCCAGCGCCAGGGATCTGACTCCCAGTTCTGAATCATGAAGGCATACTGCATTCACGTGTGCACGTACTACCCCCACCCCCTACACACATATATAATCAGAACTAAAAATAAGATAAATCTTTTAAAAGTAAAAGGAAGGAAAGAAAGAGAAGGGAGAGAAGGACCAGAGGAATAGTTCAGTGGGCTAAGTACTTGGTAATGACTTGAGTTCAATCCCTGAAGTCCAAATAAAGGTGACGTCAACTTAGGAAGGTTACCCTCCGACCTTGACACAAGCAGCTTGGCACACGCGGGCGTGCACACACACACACACACACACACAAAATAATTCTAATAATAATATAAATAAAATATTTTTAAAGGGAGGGAACACTGGCCAATCAGAGAGACTAACACATCAGACCTGGTTGCAGCCAGTATAATTATGGCAGTCATTATTATTATTGACTGATTATTCACTCTGCAGGAATGATTAGGAAGCGCATTAGCATAGAAGCCAAACAGACTCCGCTCTGCCACTTACTGGCGTGGTGAGTCATTTTTATTACATAAGTTCTTGGAGTCAGCTTCTCAAGTGTGAGTTGAGGGGAACACATGTGTCGCCTGAAAGTTTGGGGCTGTAGGAAACAGAACTGGACTCAGCTGGGTGTACTGTGTGTGATGGTGCACACTGAACATTCCAGCACTCAGGAGCCTGAGGCAAGGGCATCACTGAGTGCTGGAGGCCAGCCTGATCTACATAATTCCAGGAGTTCCAAGTTCCAGGTTAGCCTTGGCTACAAAGTAAGACCTTGTCTCAAAAAAAAAAAAAAAAAAAAAAAAAAAAAAAAAAAAAGAAGAGAGAGAGAGAGAAAGTAGGGGAAAGGACAATATGTCAGAGAAGTAGTAAGGCTGTCCTCAGAAATGACTGACAGAGCCAGGCAGTGGTGGCTCACACCTTTAATCCCAGCACTCAGGAGGCAGAGGCAGGAGGATCTCAGTGAGTTCTGAGACCAGTCTGGTCTACAGAGTGAGTTCCAGTTTCCAGGACAGCCAGGGCTGTTATACAGAGAAACCTTATCTTGAAAACAAACAAACAAACAAAACAAAACAAAAAAGGAAAGAAGACAAAAACAACCTGCACGGCCACTCACTCACTGTTGCTCGAGCCAAGGTTTCTCATTTGTTTTTGGTATTTTCTTTGTTTTTAGTTAGTTTGGCTGGTTTTGTTTTGGTTGAGACAGAGCCTTGGCTAGCCCAGAACTCATTAAGCAGACCAGGCTGGGCTCGGATGCAAAGATTCACCTGTCTCTGCCTCCTAAACGCTGGGATTAAAGGTGAGTACCACTCTGAGCAGTTTCCTCTGTGGGGTTTACGGGTTTTTCCTGGTTGCCCTGTCTGCTCGGGGAAACTGACTCCACATTGTTTCAGCTCATATCAGGTGAATAATAGGGTTCTCCTCTGCTGGCGAAATAAAATCCCTTCCTTAGATGTAACTGATCCAATCGAAACATCACTCCTTGATTATACTGAGAACTCAGCACATCCAGAATGCCTAAAGCTGGTTAATTTAGCTTGATCTCTGAACCAATTACAGGAAGGAAACGGAACCTTTGAGACAGGGTCTCGCCATGTAGTCATTCACCTGACTGCCTCTGGTGTGCTGGTGTTCTAGGCAGACACCGCCATGCCTGCCTTGAATGCTAGAGTCATTCTTTACATCTTTAATTTGTTTTTATTACTTTTAACTATTTGTGTGCCTTTGGGGCAGTATCTGCATGTGAGTGCAGGTGCCTGCTGATCCCTTTTTACAACCAGTTGTGAGCGGCCCATCTTGGGTGGTAGAAAATAAATCGTGTGCTCATGGGCTCCTAACCATGTCATCTCCTCAGACCTGGATCTCTCAAAACCCGCCCCTGGGGAGGTGGTGAGATAGTGCAGGAGATACAGGCGCTTGCTTGCTTGCTTGCTTGCTTGCTGCCAAGTCAGGGGACTTGAGTTCACTCCCCAGAGTCCACATGGTGGGAAGACAGAACTGACTCTCACAAGCCAGCTTCTGACTTAATATGCATGCTGTGGGACCAGCACCCACAGACACATACAGAAAATGAATCCAAGGCTGGCATAGAGGCGCACACCTTTACCCCCAGCACTCCGGAGGCAGAGGCAGGCAGAGCTCTGGGAGTCTGAGGCTGCCAGGTCTACATGGTAAAACCCTGTCTCAAAAGAAAGAATTTAGTGTCCTTAAAAAAAAAAACTAAATAAATAAATATAAGCCGGGCGGTGGTGGCGCATGCCTTTAATCCCAGCACTTGGGAGGCAGAGACAGGAGGATCTCTGTGAGTTTGAGACCAGCCTGGTCTAGAAGAGCTAGTTCCAGGACAGGAACCAAAAGCCACGGAGATTTCGAAAAATCCAAAATAAATAAATAAATAAATAAATAAATCTATGGCTTGGAGAAATGTCTCAGTGGCTAAGAACACTTGCTGCTCTTCCAGAGAAGTCAGGGTTAGTTATCAATGCCCACACAGCGACACTGTATCACAGTTACCTGTATCCAATTCCAAGGGATCCAATATCCTTTTCTTCCCAGGCACACGTATGGTACACATAGTTGCATGCAAATAAAATAAAAATTAATTAAAATAAAAATGTTCAGCCAGGTGGTGGCTCACACCTTTAATCTCAGAACTTGGGAGGCAGAGGCAAGTGGATCTGAGTTCAAGTCCAGCCTGGTCTACAGATTGAGTTCCAGGACAGCCTGGAAACCCTGTCTCAAAAAAAAAAAAAAGGGGGGGGAATAATAAATAATAAAAATAGATGCTAATACATGTAAAATAAAAATAAAATCTTTAAAAGAAATTAGAGAGTGGAAGCCTGGTGTAGTGTACACCTGTAATCCCAGCACTGGGGGAAACTGAAGAAAACAGAAGGGTAGACACAAGTCCAAGGCCAGCCTGGTCTACAGAGCAAATTCCAGACAGAGACTTTGTAGGGACGAAGCAGGGTAGAGAATCCAGGGGCCTGCTGCGCTGAGTTGGTGGGTTATCAAGCAGCTTCAACCAGCAAGACCTGAGAGCCTTATCGACCGAGCTTCACACCTGTTCTCAGGCTGCTCAGATGCTGATGGGCTGAACCAATCCTGTTTCAGTTAAATTGGTTTCCAAGGAGGGAATTTACGAGTGCCCAGAGGACCGGTTTTTCCTTCTCTGTGCAATTAACAGGGATAGAGCGTGGGTCCCCTTAAGCATTGGCAGTGGACGGACACTTGACAGAGGCCCTAGTCTTGTATACTCAGGTGTCAGACTTGAACTTGATCCGAAGTTACATCCAGAAACAAGCCAGGCGCCAAAACAGGTAACAGGATGTTCCTAAGGCAGCAAATGGGGGGACCTGCAAGGGGAGGAGGGAAGCTTGGGCACTGAGCCCCTCTCTGGGGCTTTTGAGGCTGTTCCCCAAGCTGGTCTAGAACCAAAGCCAAGGCTTCTCACTTGTCGACAAGCACAACCAACTGCTCAGATTCCTCTCCCTTTCTCTTTTCTTCCTTCCTTCCTTCCTTCCTTTTTCTCTGAGACAGGATCTTGTCCGTCAGGGCCTGGCATTTGTTATGTAGCCCAGGCTATCTTTAAACTTTCCAAGAGCCTACCTCAGTTTCCTGCATGCTGGGATTGTGGGTATGTACTGCCCAAGAAGCTGGTGGATCGGGACCATGAAGTCATGGGCCTGAAACAGATAACACCCCTCCTTCTCTGTGAGTTCAAGACCAGCCTGGTCTACAGAGCTAGTTCCAGGACGGGCTCCAAAGCCACAGAGAAACCCTGTCTCGAAAAACCAAAAGGTCAAGCTCATCAACGGCTGCTGCAGAGAGAGTTCTAGGCCAGCCTCAGCTGTGTGTCAGGAAAAGAAACGGGTAAGGCAGGAAAAAAAAAAAAAAAAAA
>NW_026067891.1:10551239-10572180 GCF_014885135.2 Alexandromys fortis | reverse complement strand
TATTTATTTATTATGTATACAATATTCTGTCTGTGTGTATGCCTGAAGGCCAGAAGAGGGCGCCAGACCTCTTTACAGATGGTTGTGAGCCACCATGTGGTTGCTGGGAATTGAACTCAGGACCTTTGGAAGAGCAGGCAATGCTCTTAACCACTGAGCCATCTCTCCAGCCCACACTTGTTTTCCTTTTCTCGTCAGTCTCACTGTGTAGTCTGGCCTCAGTCTCTTGGTCTCCCTGCCTCAGCTTCCAAAGCTCTGGTACTTTAGGCCCATGTGCATGAAACTAGCAAGCTGCACCTGAAGGTAGTCTGAGTGTTCAGCAGGTGGTTAGAACCCTAATCCCAAACCCAATGAGCCTGAAAGCCTAGCCCTTGGGAGACTCAGGCAGGAGGACCAAGAGTTCAAGGTCATCCTCAGCTACACAGTGAGGCTGAGGCTAGCTTGGGTTACATGAAATTCCATCTAAAAAGTTACACACACACACACACACACACACACACACACACACACACCTCAAAATGAGCATGGTGGTGCACACCTTTAATCCCAGCACTTGGGAGGCAGATCTCTGTGAGTTTGAAGCCAGCCTGGTTTATAGAGCTAGTTACAGGATAGCCAAGGCTACAGAGAGAAGCCCTGTCTAGAAAAACAAGACAAAAAAAAAACAACCAAAACCCACACACACTAATAATTAATTTTGTCAACTTCCAGGCATTACAAAATACCCTGGAAAGAGCTCCCTGGGTGTGTGAGTGCATTTTAGAACAGACCAAAGGGGAAACACAACACCATACTTGGGCTGACGAACCAGGCTCAGCAGAATAAAGTGGTTCATCATGGTGCCTCACCTGTAATTCCAGGACTTGAGAAACGCGGGAGGATCAGGGGTTCAAAGCCAGCTTTAGCTACATAGTGCGATGGAAGCTTGCCTAGGTACACAAAATACTATCTCAGGAGACAGAGAGAGGCGGGGGCTGAACACAGTTCATATCTGCTTTATGCATATCTGCTTTATGACCGAGTACGATATGGTCAATTCCCTTACACTCGGGCTGTGATGGCCTCCCCACAGTGGAGGAGAACCCTGGAAGTTTGGTAGTTTGTCACCCCCATTCAGCAGCTGAAGATATGTGATCACACTGACCTAGAGGGCTCATCCTACTTGTCAGAGATGCAACTAGCACCACCTTCCAGGTCTGTGGGTCTGTATCTTCCTTTTTGTCTTTCTGGGGTTGGGAGTAGAACGGGGGGGGGGGGGCTCGTGCATGCCAGTCGCTGCTACAACAGAGCTGTAGCTGCTCTCGTGGCTGCTGCCCTCCCCTCGCCTTCAGGCTTCTGTCTCTGATCCCTCCCTCCTTCTTCATCTGGCTTCAAGGCTCAGCTTAAATGTCATGTCCTCAAAGATGTGTGGGAGAGAGAGATATGCAGGAAGAGGGAGGAGGGAGGACGTGAGAGCCAGGGGAGGCTTTGCTTAGATCCTAAACTGTGTGTGAACCGAAACCAGCTCACCTTTTGAGATGGAGGTACAAAATGAGACCAGTTCACCTTTTTGGGGGTTATGAACAGAGACCAGCTCACCTTTTGGAGGTGTACGAACTGAAATCAGCTCACCTTTAGGTGGCTGGGGATTGCTTGTTCAGTTGTCAATTGCTTTGTTTTTATCTTTGATTTTGAGATTAGGCCTTACTCTGCAGCCCAGGTGAGCCTGGAACTTGCTACATAAACCAGGTTGTCCTGAAACTCTGAGAGATCCTCCTGCCTCTGCTTTCCAAGTGTGTGTGTGTATGGGTGCCTGAGCAGGTCAGAGGCCTCAGATACTCTGGAGTTGGGGTCCCAGGAAGTTGTAAGCCTCCTGATGTGGGCACTCTGGAACAGTAATACTCTCTTAACTGCTGAGCCATCCTTCCAGGCCCACTTCGGTCCGTTTTTAATAAATTCTTTAGGACTAAAGGTTGTTTGCTAATGTGATGTGCATGGTGACTGTGTACTCAGTCATTTTATTTATTTATTCATTTAGAGGCAGGGTTTCACATAGCCCAGGCTGACATGGCATCAGGCTTGCTCCACAGCTGAGTGACCTCCATTCTGCTGCTCCTGTGTCTCTAGCCCCTGAGCACTGGAGATTCCAGAAATACACCACCACACCCAGTTTATGTGCTGTTAGGCTTGAACCTGGACTTTGTGCAAGCTAGGCATGCTGTCTATCAACTGAGCCACTTCGACAGCCCTGTCCCCTTATTTACGACTTATAGTAAAATCAACTCACGGTTGCTGGTCGGTGGTGGCACCCGACTTTAATTCTAGCACTAGGGAGGCAGAGGCAGGAGGATCTCTGTGAGTTCAAGCTTGGTCTACAGAGTGAATTGCAGAACAGGCTCCAAAGCCACATAGAGAAACCCTGTCTCAAAACAAAACAAAACAAAACAAAAATCAACTCAAAGGCCTGGAGAGAAGATGGCTCAGCAGTTAAGAATGGCTACCGCTCTGGTGCCTATGTTCAAGTCTTAGCACCCATATCAGATGCCTCACTACAGCCTAGGATTCTAGCTCCACGGAGATCCAGTGCCTCTGGCCTCCAAGACACCCCACCCACATACATATAAGTAAAAATAAAATGAATCTTTGAAAAAAAAGTTGGACACCGGTGGTTTAATCCCAGCACTCAGAAGGTAGAGGCCGGCAGATCTCAGTGAGTTCAAGGCAGCCTGGTCTACAGATTGTGCACCAGGATAGCCAAGGCTTCACAGAGAAACCCTGTCTCAAAAAAACAAAGCAAAAACAGCAACAGCAAAAAACAAAGAAACACAAAAAGGAATTGACCAGGTGTGGTGGCAGATGCAGATGCCTTTAATCCCAGCACTCAAGAGGCAGAGGCAGGTGGATCTCCAACAGAGTGAGTTCTAGACAACCAGAAGTCAGTGGTTCTCAGCCTTCCTAAGGCTGTGACCCTTTAACACAGTTCTTCATGTTGTGATGACCCCAACCATAAAATTATGTTTGTTGCTACTTCATAGTTATAATTTTGAAACTATTATGAATCGTAATAACATATCTGTGTTTTCCAATGGTCTTAGTCAACCCCTGTGAAAGGGTCATTAAAGTCCCAAAGGGGCTGAGACCCACAGGTTGAGAATTGCTGACACAGAGAGACCCTGTCACAAAAAACAAAACAAAGCAAACGAAACAAGTTTGGTTTCCAGCACTCACATAGTGACTCATAATCTCCTATAACTCTAATTCCAGGCATCTGACACCTCTTCTGGCCTCCACGAGTTCCTGGACACATGTGATTCACATGTCACTCTGACATACACAGATAGGCATAAAGGAAAATAAAGCACTAGAATGTGTGTAGCACACATCCTGTTTATGTTGGGATTGAACTCGGGGCTTTGAGCAGGCTAGGCAAGCATTCTCTCAGCTGAGTCATACCTACCAAACTATGAATATATTCTTTTTGTAAGATTTATTTTTTTATGTATATGAGTGCTCTATCTGCATGTACGGCTTTATGACAGAAGAGGGCATCAGGTCCCACCATAGATGGTTGTGAGCCACCATGTGGGTGCTGGAATTGAACTCAGAACCTCTGGAAAAGCAGTCAGTGTTCTTAACTGCTGAGCCATCTCTCCAGCCCCATGAAAATATTTTTAAATTTTAATTGATATTTATTGAGCTCTACATTTTTCTCTGCTCCCCTCCCTACCTCCCCTCCTCTTCCCTTCAACCCCCCCTCAAGGTCCCCATCCTCCCAATTTACCCAGGAGATCTTATCTTTTTATACTTTCTACTTCCCATGTAGATTAGATCTATGTAAGTCTTAGTGCCCTCATTGTTGACTAAGTTCTCTGGATTGTGGTTTGTAGGCTGTCTTTCTTTGCTTTATTTTTAAAAACCACCTATGAATGAGTACGTGTGATAATTGTCTTTCTGTGTCTGGGTTACCTCGCTCAAAATAATGTTTTCTAGCTCCATTCATTTTCCTGCAAAATTCAAGCTGTCATTATTTTTTTTCTGCTGTGTAGTACTCCATTGTTTAAATATACCACATTTTCTTATCCATTCTTCAGTCGAGGGGCATTTAGGTTGCTTCCAGGTTTGGCTATGACAAACAAATCTGCTATGAACATAGTTGAGCACATGTCCTTGTGGCATGACTGAGCATCTTTGAGGTGGGTTGTTTCTTAATTTTCTGAGAAATTGCCACACAGACATCCAAAGGGGTTGTACCAGCTTGCATTCCCACCAGCAATGCAAAAGTGTTCCCTTTTCCCCACAACCTCTCCAGCATAAGTTGTCATCAGTGTTTTTGATTTTGGCCATTCTTACAGGTGTAAGATGGAATCTCAGAGTTGTTTGATTTGCTTTTTNTCTCGAGACAGGGTTTCTCTGTGGCTTTGGAGCCTGTCCTGGAACTAGCTCTGTAGACCAGGCTGGTCTCGAACTCACAGAGATCCGCCTGCCTCTGCCTCCCGAGTGCTGGGATTAAAGGCTCGAGCCACCACCGCCCTGCTTGATTTGCATTTCTCTGAAGACTAAGGATGTTGAACATTTCCTTCAGTGTCTTTCAGCCATTTTAGATTCCTCTGTTGAGAGTTCTCTGTTTAGATCTGTACTCCATTTTTTTTATTGGATTATGTGACTTTTGGTGTCCAATTTCTTGAGTTCTTTGTATATTTTGGAGATCAGCCCTCTGTCTGATGAGGGGTTAGTGAAGAACTTTTCCCATTCTGTAGGTTGTCATTTTGTCTTGTTGACCATGTCCTTTGCTTTACAGAAGCTTTTCAGTTTCAGGAGGTCCCATTTATTAATTGTTTCTCTCAGTGTCTGTGCTGAAGTGGTTTAGAAAGTGGTTCCCTGTGCCAATGCATTCAAGTGTACTTTCCACTTTCTCTTCTATAAGGTTCAGTGTGGCTGGCTTTATGTTGAGGTCTTTGATCCATTTGGACTTGAGTTTTGTGCATGGTGATAGATTTTCATTCTTCTACATGTTGATATCCAGTTATGCCAGCACCACTTGTTAAATATGCTTTCTTTTTTCCATTTGATATTTTTTGCTTCCTTATCAAAGATCAGGTGTTCGAAGATGTGTGGATTGATATCTGGGTCTTCTATTTGGTTCCATTGGTCCTCCTGTCTGTTCTTATGCCATTACCAGGCTGTTTTCAGTACTGTAGCTCATGAAAATATTCTTAAGGGGATTTGGAGAATAACTCAGTAGAGACCTTGCCCTAAATAAAACCCTAAGCTCAACCCAAAGACCTAGAAAAAGAAGAGGACAGCGGATCAGTGGGAGGAGAGAAAAAAACATTCTGAGCCAAGTACGACAGTGAAGGTCTAGAATCACAGAACTCTGTGGTGCAGTAGGCAGGAGTTCTAGGCTAGCTAGAGTTACATAGTGAACTGGAGCCCAACCTGGACGACATGAAACCATGTCTCAAAAATAAGAAAATGTTAAGCATCCATCTCACAGCACACTAACAGCTGCTGTGGAAAGCAGCGGGTTCGAGGCACGTGCGGTAGACAACTGGCCTGACTACACATTAGATGGGTGATAACTAAAGGCTTTTTACTTTTTCAATTCTGGGGACTAAACATAGATCTTTGCACATAGTGGACACATATTATACCACTATGCTCAGCCTATTTTTCTTTAACTTATTGTCCATGTAAAGCAATAAACATTCAATAGGAGCCACACTTTGAATCCTGGATTGTTTGTTTCTATGTAGCTCTGGCAAGCCCAAAACCTGTTATAGTGTTCTGCTCTCAAGTATTGTATCCTGGATTTTGATTTTCTTTTATTATATATTTAGTGTTGTTGTTGTTGTTGTTGTTGTTGTTATTTGTTTTTTCTAGACAGGGTTTCTCTGTGGTTTTGGAGCCTGTCCTGGAACTAGCACTTGTAGATCAGGCTGGTCTGGAACTCACAGAGATCCGCCTGCCTCTGCTTCCCGAGTGCTGGGATTAAAGGCGTGTGCCACCACCACCTGGCTTATTTTATTTTTTATGCATATGGATGTTTTGCCTGCATACAAGTCTGTGTACCTTGTGTGTATCAGTGCCCATGGAGGCCAGAGGAGGGCATGGCTCCTGGATCTGGAGTTAGAGATGGTTGTGATCTGCCCTGTGGATGCTGGGAATTGAACCTAAGTCCTCTGGAAGAACAGCTAGGCATTTAACTGCCTAGCCTTCTCCCCAGCACCTGAATCCTGGATTTTGATCTTTTCCATGGCTACTCTGAAGGTGCTGGGCAATAGCAGGGAGCCCACAGACCCCACCCCCACGGCTATCGGTGTTTTCAGGGCACTGATTCACCATGGCTGTGTTGTGCTCCGAGAATTCTATTTCCCAGCCTCGCTCCTCATCCTTGGGCACTTACGTTCCCTCCTCCCCATCTTCTAAAATGTTCCTGTAGGTGGGTGTAGTGTCTAGGGCTAAGCCCTCAGCTGTCCTTACTCTCCAGCCCTTGGTCTTTGCCTTTATCTCCCCCATCTAGATAAGGTGAGGTCAGCCTTTGTCTAGACTGTGGATCCTAAGCACCCAGGTCTAGATACATATGAGATCATATGCCTATGAGCCTTCAACACTTTGTGAAATTATTTATTTATTCATTCATTCATTTAGTTACTGTGCTAGCTAGTTTTATGTCACTTGATACAAACTGTAGTTACCTGAGAGGAGAAAATGTCTATTGAGAAATGCCTCTGTAAGATGGGGTTGTAGGCAAGGCTACAGAGCATTTTCTTTTCTTTTCTTTTTTTTTTTTTTTTTTCCGAGACAAGGTTTCTCTGTAGTTTTGGAGCCTGTCCTGGAACTAGCTCTTGTAGACCAGACTGGTCTCGAACTCACAGAGAGCACGCCACCACCGCCCAGCTATGTATGTGGATTTTTTAGGATGCAATTATTTTTTTATAATTTTTTAAAATATTTTATTTATTTATTATGTATACAATGTTCTGTCTGTGTGTATGCCTGCAGGCTAGAAGAGGGCACCAGACCTCATTACAGATGGTTGTGAGCCATCATGTGGTTGCTGGGAATTGAACTCAGGACCTTTGGAAGAGTAGGCAATGCTCTTAACCGCTGAGCCATCTCTCCAGCCCTCAGGATGCAATTATGCAACTTAATTTTAGCTGTATTGTTTTCTATAATGCGACCTAGCCATGAAATAACTGTTAACATAGTAAGGAGACCATCAAAACCAGATGTGAAGCAGGTGTAGTAGGACATGTCTTTGTTTCGAGACAGTGTTTCTGTGTAATACTGTCTGTTCTGGAACTCTCTCTGTAGCCCAGGCGGACCTCTAACTCAGACCCACCTGCCTCTGCCTCCCAAGTGTTGGAATTAAAGGCATGTGCCACTGTGCCCAACTATAGGATCCCTCTTAATCTCAGCACTCAAAAAACAAAGGCTGTGAGTTCTGAGCCAGCCAGGGTTACACAGTGAGACTCTGTATAAAAATAACTAATGGAAAGCCAGTGGGTCTCACCTGCCCTGCCGAGGATTGAACCTGGTCCGCCTGCAGTTGAGCCACACCTCTTCTCTGCAGTTCCTTTTCCATTTTGTTTTGAGACTGGGTGTCATTATGTAGACCTCATTGGCCTGAAGCTTGCTATATATAGATCGGGCTGACCTCAAAGTCACAGAGAACCACCTGCCTCTGCCTCCTAAGTTCTGGGATTAATGGTGTGTACCACACTACACCCTTCACATTTTGCAATATTTAAATGATACTTATTCATAGACTTGCTACATTGATGTATATACTTATTGTTCATCACTACCATTTTTCTTTAGTCAGTCATTCATATGTCATAGGCAGTATCTGGAGCGCTTGTTTGCTTGGGCTGGTTTTTCTATGACAGTGTCTCATGTATTCCTGCTGCCCTCCATCTCCCTGTGGCTCACATGGATACTGAGCTTCTGCTGCTTCTGACTTGCCTCCTGGGTGCTAGGTGTGGGTCACCATCTTGCACCATCCTTCTGTTTTAATTTTTCAGCGTTGATTTTTATTGTATGTATATATGTTTGTATGTGCATGCCTGTTATAACACACTAGTGGAAGTTGGAGGACAATTTGTAGGACTTAGTTCTTTGCTTCTACCATGTGGGTTGTGGGTATTGAACGCAGGTTGACAGGCTTGGCAGCAACCTTACTCTCTGGGCTATCTTACCAGCTCTCCATCTTTGAGACAATATCTCACTTTGTAGCCCAAAGCTGACCTTAAAGTCACCCCAATGTCAATGTCTGAAGCCACCATGCACAAATGAGTGTGTCTTGAATACAGGAGGGTTTCCTGTGCTCTACTTTGGAAAAGGTGGGGACCGGGAAATCAATTTAGTCTAGCCTTTTTTTTTTGGATTTTTGAGACAGGGTTTCTCTGTAGCTTTTGGTTCCTGTCCTGGAACTAGCTCTTGTAGACCAGGCTGGCCTAGAACTCACAGAGATGCCCCTGCCTCTGCCTCCCGAGTGCTGGGATTAAAGGCGTGTACCACCACCACCTGTTAGAGGAAGTCTTGAAGTTATGCAAATGAGTAGGGATTCCAGATCCAACTTTTAAATCCGCTGGGTGGAATTGATGGGTGGGAAATTGGGGGCAGAGTATAAAATCCTCTGGAGGGACCAGGCGTAGCTCTGAGGCTGCTTTCTTCTCTTTGCTAGGACACACTGGCTGAGCAAGTCCAGGAACCAACCTGATGGGGACCTCCACTCCACAATCAAGGTCATCTTGCAGAAGGAAGTCTGCTCGGGGAAGGGGCAGGATCCTTAATCCCCAACAAATAGTCAGCCCCCCGTTTCTCCTCAGGTGCCTGGGGTATATTCCCCCACATATCCCCAGCACCAGCTTAATAACCAGGTTTCTACTGGCCACCTGTCCCTGGAATGAAGGCAGCAAACAACAAGGTAGGTATTTTTTTGTGTGTGTGTGGGTTGTCCCCTGATTTTTCCTACGTGGGTCTTGACCTTCTAGATGTAAGCAGTTCACTTGCCTCAGTCTCCCAGATTTCTGAGACAACAGTGTTAGGATTAGTCTATGTTCTTATAGAGACAGAGTTTCACTATGTAGCCCTAACTGTCATGGAACCTGACTGGTCTATATCTGCCTGTCTTATGTCTCCTGAGTGCTGGATTAAGAGACATGGTCTTTCTTTTTTGTTTGCTTTTTTTTTCTTTTCTTTCTTTTTTTTTTTTCTTGAGACAGGGTCTCTGTAGCTTTGGAGCCTGTCTTGGAACTAGCTCCTGTAGACCAGGCTGACCTCGAACTCAGAGATCTGCCTGCCTCTGCCTCTTTGTTTTTCAAGACAGGGTTTCTCTGTAGATTTGGAGCATGTCATGAAACTAGCTCTTGTAGACAAGGCTGGCCTCAGACTCACAGAAGTCTGCCTGCCTCTGCCTCCCGAGTGCTGAGATAAAAGGTACATGCTACCACTGCTTTGCTAAATGCTTCCTTTTTCTTCTTTCCTTCCTTCTTTCTTTTTCTTTTTTCATTTTTTTTTCAAGATAGGGTTTCTCTGTATCCCTGGTTGTCTTGGACTTGGACTCACTCTGTAGACCAGGCTGGCCTTGAACTCAGAAATTCACTTGCCCTGCTTCCCAAGTGCTTGGGTTAAAGGCGTAAGCCACCACCGCCTGGCTTATTTCTCCATTTTTATTGCTGGTTCCTAATGCAAGTGTTACCATTGGCTACTTTGCGGAATTGTTTCTGACTTGTTTTTCTCTCCTGAGGGTTCACGAGCATGTTATCTGCAAATGACCATCTGAGCTGAAATTGTGTTGTCTTTGTACTGTTCGCTGAGCTGGACAGTGTTGGTTTGCCAGCAGTCATTTCAGCTGCTGAGAGTGGGGTCGGAATTTTGAGCAATCGTGGGCCGAGGGTAAGGTGGCTAGGCAGCAGTGCAGGGTGCCCTGTGGTCAATTCTAGTAAGAGGACATCAAGGCCTCAAGGCTGATGAATCCAAGTCAGAGGGGTTGTGTCTAATCTTGACATTTTCCCTAATCACTTAGAAGTCTTGTTGTCTTTGTTGTTGTTTGGAGATAGGATTTCCACTGTTACAAGGTCTGAGCTGGCTAATACTGACTGGCTTGGAATTCTGTGTGACTGAACCTGGCCTCAAGCCTCACTGGTTTACTCTGTAATCTTTGTAACCCAAGTCTTTTCCAGGTAGGAGCAGATCTATTTATTCTGAGTACCGTTGAAGTAGCTGTTGTTTTTAGTAATGACCTCATAAATGGGCCCCAAATAAATGTCTTTTATATCCAAAGATGGGACCAAATGAAATGATTTAAATTAACATTAAAAACTGGACTCTGGCTGGGGGGGGGGTGGCGCACGCCTCTAATCCCAGCACTTGGGAGGCAGAGGCAGGCAGATCTCTGTGAGTTCTAGACTTGCCTGGTCTACAACAGGAACAGAAGGAGTTCCAGGAATGGCTCCATAGTTACTGAGAAACCCTGCCTTAAAAAAAAAAAATTGAACTCTGGACCAGGTATCAGTGGCAAAGTGAGTTTCAGGACAGCCAGGGCTACAGAGAAACCCTGTACTGAAAAACTCAAAACAAACAAGCCAAAAAATGAAAACAGAACTGGTCCTGTAGCCAGGCCTGGTGTTCTTTCCTCGGTAACTAACTCTGATCCTGTAGCTAGGCCTGATGTTCTACCCGCCTCCACTGGAGTTGAGTTTGAACTGAAGTTCAAGGTTACTCAGTAAGTCCTGGCCAGGCTAGGCTCTGTGAAATCCGGTCTCAGAAAAGAGGGTGGGATAGCACACACCTTTAATCTCCTCAGAGAGGGGCGTCTGAGTTGTGCAAGGCCACACTCAGTCTCAAAGCAAAACAAGCAATAAACCCAACAACACACTTGCAACTGCCTCTGCAAGATTTCCAAGATTTCTCAGTGCTTTTCCTCCTCAGCTTCATTTTAGCTATTAACTTTGATCAAAATAGGCAGAACTGGTGGACTACAGGTTTAGGCCTAGTTGGTTTCCCACCTAAAAGCCCTCGGGTTGAGATGCTTTTTGTTTGTTTATTTGTTTCTTTTGTTTTTTGAGACAGTTTCTCTGTGTAGCTCTGGAGCCTGACCTGGCACTAATTCTGTAGACCAGGCTGGTCTCAAACACACAGAGATTAGCCTGCCTCTGTCTCCCGTGTGCTGGGATTAAAGGTGTGCGCTACCACCTCCCCACAGGTTGAGGCGCCTTTACTGGTTTTGTTTTTATCCTTTGTTAACTAATGGTCTGTGGGGTTGGAGTACAGTATTGGAAAGAGGGCTGCACTAAGATTTAGGAGAAGTTACAAATGAATCTGCTGTCTCCCTTCAGGCAATGTTGTGTCTCTGCTGTGGGTACAGATGGGACGGTTCTGGCTGAGGAGCCATTCTTATGAATCAACACTTGGGTCTGTGGAGTCCTCGAGCTTGCATATGTCAGGAAGTAAGGTCTCCACACTGAAGATCAGATTGGCCCAGAACGTACTACGTCACTCAGGCAGGTCTCTAACTCACAGTAATCCTCCTACCTAGGCCTTCCTCATACTGGGATTACAGGTAAAAACTACCATAACTGGCCAGACCTTTAATTTACATTTTAATCTGACAATACTCAGGGCTGGAGCATGAGAATTGCTGTGTTCTTGAAGGCAGCCTGAGCTACATAGTATAACCTCTGAGCCATCTCTCCAGCCCTCCTCCTTTTTTTTTTTTTTAACTTGATTGCATAGTTCATAAGAGCGAATTTTCTAGGTGACAACTTGGAAATCTCTGCAAGTCTAAAGGAAGATGTAGAGAGCGTACCAGCCACGCCACAGTAGTTTATCTGTTCTGTATCTCTCTCAGTTTGAGGCAAATGTTGACTATAGCTGGAGGCTGGCCTTCCCTTTAGAGTGGTTCTCCTGCCTCAGGCCCCTGAAAGCTGAGATTATGGGTGAAGCTGCAGGACACTTTCTCTGCTTTTCCTTTCCACCTTCCTTCAGGTCAGTCAGCAGCTGCAAGATCCTGCTTTCTGCCTCCAAGGCAAAACCTCTGTCCAACCAAAGAGCGTTTAAAGGTCCTGGTGTCAACGTCCACTACACTTGGAGAATCTCCCTGAGGGTTTGTTTAGCATGAGAAAGGTCCTGGGTTCCTACCCCAGCTTCGCAAAGCAATCACAGAGCAAAACACTAGGACAACCTAGAGTGTCTGGAGAAAGCCTAGGTTCCTTCCCCAGCGTTTGAACTCAAAAAACCCAAAAAGCTAAATTTCCTTTGCTTTTTTGTTGCTCCAAAAATATTCAAGTTTTTTTTTCTGTGATTTTGTTTGTTTGTTTGTCCCAAACATACACACATTTTAACTGTCAGGCCTAAAGGTTCCAAGCTGCTTGATGACCTGGGTTTGATCCCTGGGACACCTACCCCCTCCCAGTGAAAGGAGACAGACTTCTGCATAATTGTCCTCTGACCTCCACAGTGTATGCATGCCTAAGTCAATGTAATAGAGCGAAGATTTACATTAAGAAGACATTTGAGGGGCTGGAGAGATGGCTCAGCGGTTAAGAGCATTGCCTGCTCTTCCAAAGGTCCTGAGTTCAATTCCCAGCAACCACATGGTGGCTCACATCCATCTGAAATGAGATCTGGTGCCCTCTTCTGGCCTGCAGGCAGACACACAGACAGATTATTGTATACATAATAAATAAATAAAATATAAAAAAAGAAGACTTTTGATTTTTAGTCAGAGACATAGACTGCATGTGATGCCAACATGTTCAGTGTATCCCCTCTTCTTGTAAGTGTTCTTTTTTACTCATCATAGAAAATTTAACAAGGGCCTAGAGCTCGGTGGGCAGGAATTCTACCTCTGACACATCTCCAGGCCCCTGTTGTTTTAAAAGATTAAATTACAAACTGTGTGGTGGTGGTGCACGCCTTTAATTCCAGCAGAGGCAGATGGTCTCTGTGAGTTCAAGGCCAGCCTGGCTACTGAGCTAGTCAGGACAGCTAGGGTTGTGACACAGAAACCTTTTGTATGTGTGAGTGTATGTGTGTGTCTATTTGCTTTTTATATATATATATATATGGATGTTTTCCTTGCATGCACTTCTGAACCACTTGCATGCAGTGCCCTTGGGGTTGGGGTACTACAGACAGTAGTCAGCCACCATGTGGTGCGCTGGGAATTGAACCTGGGTCTTCTGGAAGAGCAGTTGGTGCTTCTCACCACCTATCTATCTCTCCAGTCCCATTCTTGATTTATAACACTCTCCTCCTGCCATAGTTTTTCCTGGTGTTCGGTAATGGGTATGTCACCCACCTGTTTTGAAAGGGTTATCTACTTTACAAGGTGTATAACTTAATGATTGAATACTTGTCTAGGTCCTGGGTTCTAACCCTATCATGGCAAAAAAGCAAACCTCCCTAAAAATCAGCTATTTTCGGGCTAGAGGACTGAAGTTCCTAGCATCCACATCAGGTGGCTCACAACCCCCAGTAAAACTTGCTCCAAGAGATCAGACACTCTTTTGGCAGCCGTGTAAACAATTGACCACTGAACACATAACTTACGTGACAACTCACAGCTGACTGTAGCTGGAGTTCCAGGGTAACCAACGCTTGTCTTCTGGCCTGCGTGGGCATTGTAAGCATGTGGTGGGCATATACACACACATATGGGCAAACACTTAATACAATTCATATTTAAATTTAAAAGTTTTGGGGCCAGGGTTTCTCTGTAGCCATCTCTCTATGTAGTCCTAGCAGTCCTGGAACTATACAGACCAGGATGGCCTTGAACAAGGCCTGCCTCTGCCTACCAAGTGCTGGTGTTACAGGTGCGCACCACGAGAAAGTTTTAGTGTTCTTCTTGTTTGGTGAGTCTTTCAAGTTAAATATAGAAGGATGAAATTTGTTAAACTACCAGGAAAGCTAGATGGCCCTAGCTTTGCCACTTTTCATAAAAGTAAAAGCCAACACCTATAATTCTGCCCCCCCCCCAACACCATAACAACCTTATCCCTTCCCAGAATAGGGACATGATGGGAGGGAGGAGGGAGAAGGTGAGGCTTTCCTACGTGGGTTTCGTTTAGAGTCTGGTGCTGATGAACCCAGGAACTCATGGGATAAACATACCTTCTACCGCTGCACTATATTCCTAGGCTGTCGTCCTATAGGTTCTTCTTGCCTCCAACTCCCAAGAGCTGGGAAGTTTTGCATGCATCGATTTACTTGGCAGGCTTGCCATTTTCCTTTGCTTCTAGAGCCTAGCTGGCATTAAGTCTACACAGAGAATTGAGTGAAAGCTTGAGCTGAGGAGCAAGGCTGCCTCTGACACTTGAACTTGGAAGTCCTTCAACTTTCACCATTGCAGATACAAACTGTCCTCCCTCCCCACTTCCCTGACCAGAACCTTGAGTTTGGGACACCACCATTTAGGAAGCAGAGGCCAGCTTCCTACATAGTGATTTCCAGGCAAGGCAGGGCTTGGCAAGACCTGGGGGTGGGGACTTCCCCCCTCTACTTTTTCAGCACACTCTGTGGAGTCCACATCAAAAGGCTTGACCTTGGCTATACCACTCCAGAAACAACCCTCACCCTTAATCTTGTGGGATTAGGTCTTGCCTCGCGTGGATGCTGGAGAATTTAGTTATTTGGGGTTGGTAAAAGAAACAAGCCCTGGGCAGTGATGGCACTCGCTTTTGCCTCAGGCAAGTGGATCTCTGTGAGTTCCGAGGTCAGGCTGAGTTCCGGGACTGCAAGGACTAGACAAAGAAACCTTGTCTAGAAAAAAAAAGTCTAGAAAAACAAAAGGAAACCTTGTCTAGAAAAACAAAAACAGCCTGGCGGTGGTGGCACGTGCCTTTAATCCCAGCACTCGGGAGGCAGAGGCAGGTGAATCTCTGTGAGTTCGAGACCAGGCTGGTCTACAAGAGCTAGTTCCAGGACAGGCTCCAAAACCACAGAGAAACCCTGTCTCGAAAAAAAGAAACAAGTCCCAATTCTACTCTGACACCTCTTATCAACATGTCTTCCAGGCAGGTAAATGTTTTGGTTCTGGAGAAGAAACCCCAACCTGGTGTTTATGCCGAGTCATGGCACCATCCCAGGAAGAGCAAAATGTGTTTTGCCCACATCTTAATGATAGGGTCGCCCCTCCCTGCACTTAGTGGCTCTAATGACAAGTCAGCTTCTCTCACGGTTCCTATCTCCCCAGCGTTCTGCCTCTTTGCGCCACAGTTATCGAGCCAGGATAAAGGTTATAAAATTTTAAAAAATTAACAGTGATCAAGGATGGTGCCCTAGTCCTCTCTTCAGAGCTTTCCCAGATCTTTGGAGACATCTTAGCATTAACGCTCCAAGGAAGGCCATAGTTCTTCCACACAGCCCGTAGTGCTCAAATGGGCTTCGCACGTAATGCACTTAGAATTCTAGCTAACCAGCAAAACACTGGGCCAGAAGTGTGCTTCAGAGTCATTGAGTCTGGGCTTGGACTTTTAGGTCTCCAGTGGTATTAGTTGTTCCTTCTTTGGAACTCGCTCTGTAGACCAGGCTGATCTCAAACTCACAGAGATCTGTCTACCTCTCCCTCATGAGTGCTGGGATTAAAGGCGTGCACCATCACTATCCAGCCTTTTTTCTTTTTCATTGTTTTTTTTTTTCATTTTTTTTCTTTGTCAGACAAGGTCTCACTGTGAGGCTTAGGCTGGCCTTTGCCACCAAGTGATGGCATCACAGACGTGAGCTACCATGCCAGAACCACCTTCCAGGTTCTGTGCCACACCATACCACGCCCGGTTTCTGCAGAGCTGGGAAGTAAACTCATGACTTTGGCATGTGGCACAAGCAGTCCACTGCCCTAAGTATATTCCCAGCTCATGTCAGGAGCTCTGAACTCACAGAGCTATACCCCTGCTCTTAGCACTGCTTTTCTAGAAGCTGGGGTGGCCTGGAAATAGAGCTGCACCTGCTGCCAGCATCTGAGGGGAATGAGCGGAACTGACAGGAAGAAGCAAGGAAGTGTTGTGGTATGAGAGGCCTGCCTGGGCTGCAGGCACCTGGGTTCTCACCCTTGAATCTCTTGGAGCCCCTAGCTTCCAGCCAACGGTAAACATTAGCTGTAGAGAAATAACTGAGATCTTCACTGAGCCTTCTACTGTGTGCTGGGGCTAAGAACAGCTGTGATCAAGTTTCTTTCCTCAAGGTACTCGCATGTGTATGGGGTAGGAGTGAGACCGGAAATAGTTGTTAGTGTATGGATGTTTGCCACGTGCATGTGCAGTCTCTGGGGAGGACAATAGGGAGTCAGGATTATATAGACAGTTACAAGCTGACACGTGGGTGTTAGGAATCAAATCTGGGTCATCTGAAGAGCAGCCAGTGCTCTATTTATTTTATATTGCTTATTGAGACAGGGTTTCTTTATATAGTCTTAGCTGTCACAAGTTCTGTAGACCAGGCTAGCCTTGAACTCACAGGGATTCTCTTGCCTCTGCCACCTGAATGCTGGCTTGGCCACCACGTGATTTTTAAAAATTAACTTTTTCTTATAGTTTTTGGTATCATGTATGTGTATGTGCACATGTGTGCTACAGGGTGGGCACAGAGGCCAAAGGACAACTTGGCGGGGGGGGGGGGGGGGGGGGGGGTCTGGTCTATCTTTCTACCATGTAGATAGGTCACCGGGTCAAACTCAGATCATGAGACCGGGTAGCAGGTGCCATTACACCCTGAACCATTGCTCCAGCCCCAAACAATTCTATTGTATAATAAGTTATTATAAATTCAGCCTCTTAAAGGACCCACTATGCTCTAGTTCTGAAATCAGATTGTTAGGTGGGCTCCAGTGCTTTCTCCCTTTATGAAGCCGAAGCCCAGGACTGGGTGCTCATGTGGAGGGCCTTCTCAATCGGGATTTTTGCAGGATTCAGGCCTGAAGGCCCTGTTTTCTCTTTCTTCTGCAGGGGGTGGGGATTCAATGTAGAGAGATGCCTCGCAGTTCAACTGAGTCACACACCCAGTCCTAGGGATCTGCTTAAAGGCCAATACAATTAGGACAGACCTAACTAGATTAACCTTTTGTGTGTGTAGTTTATTTTTGGCAATGGTCTCACTGTAGAACTGCCCTTGAACTCATTGCAGTCCACCTGCCTCTGGAGTAGGATTAAAGCATGTGTGTGTGTGTGGGGGGGTGCTTATTCTGGTTTAACCATCCTTTTATCTTTTAAAAGCCATTATTCAGTATTTTTTGAGAATTTCACACATTCATAGAACGTGTTCTGACTGTCTA
The DNA here is from genome assembly GCF_014885135.2 of Alexandromys fortis. NCBI lineage: Eukaryota > Metazoa > Chordata > Mammalia > Rodentia > Cricetidae > Alexandromys > Alexandromys fortis. The sequence goes on along the minus strand of NW_026067891.1, from coordinate 10,554,926 downwards.
CCTCCCCATACCTTCTTAGCACCCATGAACTTTCCCTCCCCAATTTCATACTTATTTATTTTAAACACAATCAGTCCATTTAATGCTACCTATATGTTCATGAGGTATGGGGCTATCTTGACACATAGGCAGCCTTTCCGGCTCACAGCTTTGAAGAAAACTGGCCCACCCTCTCTCCCCAGATAGCAATTAAGTGCCAATAGCTACTCAGAGCTAGGCTAGGACTTCATGAGACCCTTCCTTCCCGTGTGGGACTTTTTTTTTGGGGGGGGGGGACTAGATGGTGTGCATGCCATTCCAGCTGCTGTGAGTTCATGTGTGGGGTGAGCCCTGTCATATCACACAGATACTATTTTACACAGGCATCTGCTCCTCTGGCTCTTCCCGTCTGTCTCCTCTTCAGCCGCCTCTCTGCCTGGAGGGAAGGGTGCGCTACAGATGTGTCCTTTAGAACTGAACATTCAGGTCCTTGTTCTTCATGCTGACCAGTTGCAGATTTCTGTTATCAATCACCCTCTACTGCTAAAATAAGCTTCTCCGGGCAGCATGCTAATCAATGGGTATAAGGATAAAATCCAGTTGGGGGCAGTTTTACTGTGTCCCTTAGCAGATTAAAGGTACTGTGTTCCCCTGGGCAGCAGCCACAACTTTGGGGCCCAGTTAAGAGAGGCAGACATGAGTTCTGTCCTGTGACGCTTTACATCCGACCAGACCAGCTGATGACGCCCACCACCTTCTCACTCTTTCACTGGGGTGCGCTCTAGCAGACCATCCGATGATACCCACCACCTTCCTCTCAATCTTCCGCCTGCCAGGGTGTGCTCCAGCAGACCAGTCCTTCTGTAGCTCACAGGGTTGTATACAGCTGGGTAAAACTGACTAACCCTCCTTGAAGCCAATTTATTAACTGTAATGACAGTAACTCAAATCCTTCTGCTATGTAATTTATAATTGCACTGCTGGGCTTGAACCCAGGGCCTCACCCAAGTCAAGCAAGTGCTCTACTATCGAGCTGCACCCTAGTCCTGCTATATAGGTTAATCACAGAACAGTTCTGCCCCCACCCCCAGTTCTATTGTATAATACCACACGGGGCCAAGGAGTATAATAGTACAATAGCAAACAGTGTAACTGTATGAAAGGTAACACAGGGAGTGAGCAGATGGTGGGTGAGGGGTAAGAGAAGTTCTATGAGAATCTTCAGTAGCCCTTGGACCTGTGTCTACTGGCCATTGTGGCCTCCAGACCTATAGCTTTCAAGCTTACACACCCCTGGCATGTCTTCAGTCCAGATTCTCTTTTTACTTTTGTGTTTGTGCATGTGTGGTGGGGAGGCTTGGGGTGATTGGCAGGCCAGTGAAGGTCAGAGGCTGACCTGTGGGAGTTGGTTTTTTCCCTAGTGGGTTGTAGGAATGGGACCTGGGTCAACAATGAGTGCCTTTCGTTTTTCGAGACAAGGTTTCTCTGTGCAACAGCCCTAGCTGTCCTGGAACTAGCTCTTGTAGACCAGGTTGACCTCGAACTCACTGAGAACCGCCTGCCTCTGCCTCCCAAGTGCTGGGATTAAAGGCATGCACCACCACTGCTGGCTTTTTACCCAGATTCATGCTGAACTAATTGTTACTTCTAACTAGATGCCAGGTGGGTACCTCAGCATGGATCATCTCAGCGTGACAGTGTGGTGATCCTGGTCATGAGCTCTGTACACTCAATGGTGCATTTGGGGTGCTTTCTTCACCCAAATGATGTTCAATGACAAGCGAATCCACATCTAAACCCTTATGTCCGGCATTGCTCTCTGCAGTTTTAAGCATGTGCAGCAAAAATTCTGCACCTTTTAGGCTACTGCCCTGTGATCAGCCCCGCTGTGGGATGGGCACATCTACCAACCCCACCATCATATTCCCAGAAGGGCACGCGGGCTTCTTGAAAGTGACATCTTTCTGATACTTGACGGCATTTCGGATAAGCATGCTCTTGATGGCTTGGGCAGTTTCCTGTGTGTTCATGGAAAGATTTGACCCTCTTGATTTGTTTGTATGTTTTCTGGGTTAAGAGAGATGAACCATCTTCACAGTTCTCTAGGAATGTTACCATGTGAAGGAAGTGTAGTGGGCTTGTTGATGTAATAATTCATGTGCCATACAGTTTCCCTGTTTCAAGTGCACAGCCTATGACCCAGCACTGGGAAGGAGGAAAGGGAGCTCCAGAGCAAGCTGCCTAGTTGGGCTGGCTCCCTAGACTAACTGAACTGCTAAGCTCTGGGTTAAATGAAGAGAGTGGAACGTAAATGAGGAAGACTTCTGAAGTCAATCCAAGGCCACCCTCTGCATGTACATGTGCATTTGAACTTGCACATACATGCCCACACATGTGAACGAACACACAAACACACAGTCACACTATACCTGAGAGAAAGAAAACACTGACTTATAGAGGCTAACAAGACAAAAGGCTCTTGAAGCAATTTTTAAAAAGGCTAAAATGTATAGGTAGGGCTGGAGAGATGGCTCAGTGGTTAAGAGCACTTGCTGCTCTTACAGGGGACCTGAGTTCAGTTCCTTGCACCCACACTGGCTGGCTTCCAATGGCTCCACAGGCACTGATGCCCTTTCCTAACCTTCCCAGTGGGGCACACAGCATGCACAGGCACACACATGTACACATAGTAAGTAAAAGTATACAGTGAAATGGTTTCTGGTATAGACAGAGTTGTCTATGACGATGATTTGATAGTGTTTTCATTTCACTGACCTTACTCCATCCATCCTCTAATCCCCAATCTCTGGCCACCAAATAATCTGTCTTGTTTTCTCTTCCTTGGGAGCGATTTGCCTTTGGTCTGTCTCCTTGGCTCAGGAGGCATCCCTTTTATTGGTAGCATGTATTGGTATTTCATTCTTTTGCACTGCTGTACAGTATTTCACCATGTGTATTTATATACAGGTTAACTAACTTTAGTAAGAGAATCCTATGTCTAAAACGTTACAGAAGCTAGAATTTTCTGAACACCAACATGATGCCAGAAGTGGAACTTAATTGTGCCTGCATGTTCGATGGCATATAAGTGTGAGTCAGAGAACGACTTTCTTGAGTCACTTGTTTAGCTCCTGCCACCTGGGGCTTAAGGATCTGATTGGTCAGGCAATAGCCTTTACCCTCTGTGCCTTCTAAGGAGTGGGAAATTTTTACCTGACCTCATGTGGGGTTGCAGTCAAAATACAAAATACTGTATAAGATTATCTTCAAGCTGTGACTGTTATGAGGTACATCAGAAATATAAATATATGAATTTTGTCTTGGCTTGGGTTCCATCTCAAAGATAGCTTATGTACAGTCAAAAATTCCCCAAACTGCCTTTTGGTGGTGCCTAAAGGTGGTGGCGCACGCCTTTAATCCCAGCACTTGGGAGGCAGAGGCAGGCGGATCTCTGTGAGTTCGAGACCAGCCTGGTCTATAAGAGCTAGTTCCAGGACAGGCTCCAAAACCACAGAGAAACCCTGTCTCGAAAAACAAAACAAAACAAAACAAAACAAAACAAAACAAAACAAAACAAAACAAAAATTCCCCAAACTGAAATGAGAAACACTTGTGGTCCCAAGCATATTAGCTAAGGAGTATTCAACAGAACCACATCTTTTATTAACGACCTTGTTTTCTTTCTTTTTTTTCTTTTTCAATTTACAT
>NW_026067891.1:10502624-10550804 GCF_014885135.2 Alexandromys fortis | reverse complement strand
CTCTCTCTCTCTCTCTCTCTCTCTCTCTCTCTCTCTCTCTCTCTCTCTCTCTCTCTCTCTCTCTCTCTCTCCTCTCTTCCAGTACAAGTTGATCAATAGTATTTGTGATAATTTGGAGTGATTAGTTCCCTCCACTTCCAACTCAGGGAGACCCGGGAAAGGGCTGATTCCTGGTAAGTCAGGTGCTACTTATGTGATCTTGCCATCGGAAGTTCCTTAACGGGAAATCTTCAAGCCTGAGATGTTTTTGTTTCAGACAGGGTCTTTATGTAGTCCTGACTGGCTTGGAACTGCCTTTGCCTCCAACTCACAGAGATTCTCCTGCCACTGCTTCTCAAGATCTGGAATTAAAGGCGTACACCACTACATCTGGCAATCTTATTCTTTTTAAAATCTATTTTTTAAAAAAGCCACCATACCTGAAGTCAGTTGGGACTTCAGCCTTAAATTGTCTCTTCTTCAGATCTCTAGTACTTAAAAGGTCGTTTCGTAACATTTGACTCCTGAAGCCTTAGGTGTAGAAGCAGGATGACCAGGAGTTCAAGACCGTTTTCAGTTACTAAATAGCAAGTTCCAGGCCAGCCGAGTACCCGAGACTCGGTTTCAAAACGACAAAAGGAGAGTGAAGTCTTTCTGAGTGGACGATCATGGCCAACCTGGGAGGCTAACAAGGAAATAAATGAACGATGGAGTAGGTGAGATCCGAAGAACTAGACTTCGCCTTATTGGATTTGGGGTGCAAAAAAGTTAAGTTTTCCCACGTACTCGCCCGGGGAGAAACGAGGGACCGGCTAAGGGCAGTAAAAAGGCGACGAGCCTTAGGTTCTGGGTCGGGCCCGGTTCCCACGGGGACGCTACCCTCGGGCCGCCGTGGGGAGACCTGGCCGCCCGGCTCCCGCCGGGCGGACCGGCCGCACGGCGCGCGTAGCCGCAGCGCAGCGGAGGGCGGGCGCTCCTCGGCGGCGGCGGGCGGGCCGCTCCCTGCTCCGCCTCCCGCTCCGCCCGCCGCCCGCCCTCGTCTCGCTCGCCCCGCTCTCGCCCCCCATGCGGATGTGACATTTCACGCCGCCGCCATTTTGAGAGCGAGCCGAGCCGAGCCGAGTCGCCGGGCGCCGCATCCGCTGCCGGAGCTCCGACGACGACGCCGAGGAGGCGGAGGCCACAGCGCCCCGAGCGCGGCCGGCCCGTCGCCCGCCCGCGCAGCCTCAGCAGCCGCCGCCGCAGCCGGCACCCGGGCCCGCAGGCTCGCCGCGGCCCGCCGGGCCTCCAGTCTTCCGCGCCCGGCCCGAGGCGGGGCTGACTCCGCGGCCCCCGCCCGGCCGCCCTCCGCCCCCGGCCGGCCCGCGGCCCCGCAGCCCCGGCCCCGGCGGCGGGAGGCGGGCCCTGCGGCGGCGGCGGCGGCAGCGGCGGCCGCAGCGAGCGAGGAGGCCGCCCGGCCCGGCCCGCCGGCCGCACGCCCTCCTCGGCGCCGAGATTGGGCGAATCGCGAGCAAGTACGTGCGCGTCTCCCTGCCGCCGCCGCCGCCGCCGCCCGCCGCGGGCCGCCCCGGGGCCGCCGCCGACGACGCGCGGGAGGAGGAGGAGGAGGCCGCCCCGCCGCCGCCGCCGCCGCCGCCGCCTCGGCTCGCAGTCGCCCGCCTGCCGGGCCCGCAGCCCGGGCCTCCGGCCGCAGGCGAGGCCCAGGCCGCGGCCGACATGAACCACCAACAGCAGCAGCAGCAGCAGCAGAAAGCGGGCGAGCAGCAGCTGAGTGAGCCCGAGGACATGGAGATGGAAGGTGAGGTCCGCGGCGGGGCTGGCGCTTTCATCGTGGCCCGGGTGGCCGCGGGAGCCACGCGAGGGGCTCGCCATCTTTAACCAGGCCGGGCTCCCGCTCGGCCCGAGCCGGGCGGGCGCTCCTAGCCCGGCCGGGCTGCCCAGTCATGCGGCCCGGCAGGGGGTGGCCCGGACCCCGAGTTAAGCGCATTGTGCAGCGCCCGGCCTGCTGGGCACAAAGCGCTGGGGTCGTAAATTAGGACTGAGGTGTGCTGGCTCGGGGCACCCAGGTCGGGAGGCGGGCCCCGGGGACCGTCCCCTTTCCGGGGTGTGTGGCTCTGGCCTGGCTGGCTGGGCCAGCTCCCCGGCCTCTGAGCTCTGGGGTGGTGGTGGGGGGGGGCGCGGGTGCGCCAGGTTCACCTGCACCTGCTTCGGAGCGCGGCCCCGGAGAGCCTCCAAATAACCTGAACTGCGCTGCCCTGCGTCTCGCTTAATTGCGGAGACACCTGCAAGGCGCGCAGCTGGCCTCAGCCTTTGGACTCACTCCACTGAGGCGCACTGAGGGCCGCCTAGTTTATAAGTTACCTCTGCTTGTGGAGGAGTTTGGGTACCTGGCTGTAGGTGGTGTCGTGCACATCCTGCTAAGTGTGTGCTGGCAATTGTGAAAGTTCCGTCGCACATGGCTGCTTCCAACAGACTGGAGGTAACTACGTCGTCTGTCTACCCGAGCGGCAGGAGTTTATCTTGGTACTGGATTGTAATACGGTTTGCAGATGAGAGGAGCTTGGTCATCAGGGTTTGGTGTAAAGCACAGTCAAGGAAAGGGTCTCAGTTGCCGACCCCACGCTGGGTTGTGGTCATTGGCTAGCACTTTTTTTTTTTTTTTTTTGAATTGGTACTTTGGGCAAAGTCAACAGTTCGTTCCATACATGCCTTAAGGGGCCAGGCAGGCAGGAATCCCAGTGAGGTCCGAGTGGACCTTTAAGTGGCTTGTTCTTTTTTATTTTGAGCAAGAGATGGTGGGTTTCTTAAATGGAGTTTCTAAGGAAGTTAGGGTGAAACAATATTCTGTGGGGTGCTGATGCTTCGGAATGAGAATACTGACCCATGACTCCTGATGCTGGTTAGTGGGTGTCTTAAACAATTGTGTGACCGTGCTGAAGATGGAAAAGGCCCTTTTAGTGAGTCTTATCAATGGCTGATGGAACTCATTGCTGAGAAACTTGTATATTCCTTTTAAGCTATATTTCATAGACATCGAAAGTATTTACACTTGTTTCCATTTCAAATAGCGTCAGATAGAATAAATATCTGGTATTGTGGGCATAACCGTTTTTGTAAATGGTGATAATAAAATTGGACATTGCTGGACATGGGATTTCCGACACAGACTGTACGTGGAAAATATCTATGTGCAAAAGTTTCAGAGACTTTGCTAAGAGACCAGGGTGAAGGAAGATTGTCACAAGTTTTCACTCTACAGTCTGGACTTTGTGTTCTTTCATAATTTTTCTCATGAAGCTTTCTTTTCCTATCAAAGTTTGCATTTGTGAGTTAACACAGTTCAGTGGTTAATGGATGCTGTGGCTTTTAATTCTCCCATTAAGGCTCTAATTCCCAAAAAATGCAGTCTTAGTAGGGCTGTGATCGTGCAAGCTAGTAGTGTCTTGGTGTGTGTGCGGTGCCCACAGGTTGTGTGTGTGTTTTAGGCAGTCTATTTTAGTGTTCTCTCTCCTTAAATAGAATGCTGTGCCAATTGTGGTCAGTTAGGATCGGAAGAGTAGAGTACTTCCAAAATCCCGACTAGTGCAGCTGAGTTATCAGTTCTAGTAGGTCTCACAAGCCAGGCTGTGGGAAGGGTCTGGAGGGAGTTAATGGCTTGCACCAGTCTTGGCCTGGAATCTGCAGAGCCAGAAGCTGGAGAGGGTATCAGGGTTCTGACCAGCTTGGGAAGGGAGGCTTTGTGAGGATCGTCCTGTCTGTCGGCCCTCTGGGACAGGGTGCTTTTACTGGAAAGGGAGGCTGGGAGACTGGTTCTGTTGGTTGTTTTTTTTTCCCCTATCAGGTCAGGGCTGGTTTGCTGTCCTCCTGCCTTACCCTGTTGGAGTTAGGTTTGTTTTTCACTGACCTCTGTACAGTGCGTGCACATCCGCTAGAGAATTGGTTTTTTTAAAATGTCCTATTATGAATGAGTGGTGAGGAAAGTATAGGGAAAGAGAATGAGGGACAGTTTACTTGTGTTGTAACCACAGGCCGGAAAAGCAGCTTGTCCTGCTTTGTGCTGGGAGGAGCTAGGCCCCCCCTACCTAGTAGATCAGACTAGGGATGGATTTATTTGACAGTTTATTTACTATCTAGTTTGCAGTGGCTAATAAGGCCCATGATCTGAAGAGGTGCCTTACATATAAGATTGGTGACAATTCTTCCCGTTGAGGGGACAAAAGCAATTCTGAGGCTTTGCCTGTGCCTCCTAGTAGCTAGCTATCGGGAGAATGTGCTGTTTTCTGGGGTGGCAGTTATGCCCCACTGGCACTGTTTTCAGAATGTAATATCTGAGTCAAGTAAGTGGTCAGTAGATTCTTGTCGGGAGCAAATCTTGAGCTGACCCTGAGGGCTTTGGTAGTGGAGGGCCCCTTTCACATTTGTATGCATAGATGGAGCTTCAAGGCATCTTTTTTTTTTCCTTGACCATGCCTTTCATGTTTGTAAGAAGGTGAGTTCTTGCACAGTGCCCACCAGCATAGACTGGCTATGCGACTTTATACCTAAAGTAAGGTTCCTTGCAGAAGGGTATGCCAGTGGACTGATCCAGTGAGGTTAATATCTTCCTTATGCAGGTTTTAAAATTTCTTTTCTTTATTTTATGTACATGGTGTTTTGCCTGCATGTATGTTTGTGTGAGGGTGCCAGACCCTCTGGGACTGGAATTAGGGACAGTTGTGAGTTGATTTGTGGGTGCTGGAATTTGAACCCAGGTCCTCATCTGCTGAGCCATCTCCAGGTGGAGCTTACAGTAGAGGTGAAATTGGCTGCAGCCAGAGTCTGTCCCTTTGATGCCAGGTAGAGATTTGCATGTCGAGCTGCCCATCTTCTCAGCCTGCCTGCCTGTTGGTTAGTGTCTCCTCCCCAGTCCAAGGATAACAGCATAGACAGGAAAGAGCGTGAATCTTTCCCTTGCTGCTTTTACTGTTCTTCTGAATTAGTTCTTTGGTCAGGGAAGTCATTAAGTTAGTTCACAGTTGGGAAGTACCATGGCAGAATTGACTAGGGTTTTATTGAGAATTTGTTCTGAACCCTAGGAAAAAGGTCATCCATATATATCGAGGCTGTGCTGAAACCAGTCATGTCATGGACAGGCACAAGACAGAGGCACAGATGTGCACTGCATGTTGTAGCTGTGTGGGTAGACTTTTGCAGCGGGGGTGAGAACACCACAGGCAAAGTGTGCAGAAATGCCTGCTTGTGATTGTATCTTGGCAGAATGGGGGACGGTGATGACCCAATATCAGTTTAGTCAGATTTTGTTATTCCTGAACCCCTGAAGGGATCAGTCCCATTCTTTCTGAGTGTGACTCCTTGACCAGTTAATTCCTGGTTTTGATATCCCATTATAAGGATATAGAGTTAATGGTAAAAAAATTAGAAAACTGAAAGAATGACAGGAGCTGAGCAGATGTGGTATCTGGGGACATTTGTTTTGGAGTTTTGAAGCTCCAGCAGCTTGATGGCCGTTTATGTGTCTTTCATTGCTTGGAGTCAGGGTCTAATTGTAGCACAGGCTAGGTTTGAATATCCTGATGATTTGTGGCTGCCTCCTGGGATTACAGGTGCGCACGATTGACTTGTGTTATTCCTAGTGATTAAGCTTTGGGTGGTGGCAGTGGCAGTAAGAAGACAGGTCACAGGCCTTCAGGCTTCGGAGATAGGCTTAAGTGTTTTGTAGGTCCCACATACTGTTACCAGGTTTTTCAATCAGCTTTTTTTTTCCTTCCATTTTCAAGACAGGATTTTTTGTGTTATGGCCCTGACTGTCCTGGAACTCACTCTATAGACCAGGCTGGCCTCAAACTCACTGAGATCTGCCTGTCTCTGGGATTAAAGGCATGCACCAACACCACCCAGCCCACTCAGCATCTTAAATTGGTCCTTGCTGGGACTTTTAGAGTAGCTCTCTTTCTGGTCTGTTACTGCAAAAACTGGCTACCTATGGGTTTGTTTGCCGTGCTCTAAGAGAAGGAAGAAAGGATAGGTACTCCAGGAAAGTAGCCAATAATACAAATCAGCGCTGGGCAGGTGGCTCTTGTAATCCTACCTAGCACTTAGGAGGCAGAGGTAGAAGAACCACAAGTTCTAGGCAGTCATGGGCTACATATTGAAACTTCCACTTGGTCTTCCATATAACACCAAGCAAGACCGCAAGCCATTTAGATGGCATTGTTCCTAAAAGCTTTGCAGGTCATCTGTCACATCCTTGGAAAGGAGCTACAGGGACCTTTTCTTCTACCTGCCTTCATTAACCATTTGTGCACCACTGTGATGTTTGCTTGTGTTATGGGATATGGACAGGAACTACAGTTTTCAAGGAACTCAGGCTAGACAGTAGTGCAGAAAGTGGAGGGCTAGCCACTGGTCTTGTGAAAGAGGGAGCTGGAGTTGTAAGTGATAATGCTGTGATAGCTAGCTGCTGGTGCCACTTACTGCTTTTTATTAGAACGTACATAGAGAAGAAACAGGCCTTTCCTGCCACTGTAATGGTCCACCAGGGCTTTTCTAGACCATCATGTCTACTGAAGGCTGCTGTTGAGTGCCTCCTAAGTTTACTTTAGTTACTGTTTCCAGTTGTTTTTAGAAGAGTAAAGAGTAATTCGTACCTGGATATTGCTGCTAATTCTCCAAGCAGGGGAAGAGCCCATGGTTGTAAGGGGGTATTTCTTTCCAGTGGCAAGTGTTGAATGTCACTGCTTCATAAAGTACTTGTTCTGAACTAATTTGTTGGACTTCAGAAAGTTGGCAGAAAGTTTTCAAGTGTCAATGCAGGGGCTGGGCAGTCCTACCGTTTTTCTAGAAATGATGCATTTCTTGGCTAACTGAAGTCAGGGGAATTGAAATTGTTGGAAGATAAGCAGACCTGTGTGCAGAAGGTTGAGGCCTGAAGGTTTACTGGAAAGTTACTACAGAGTTTCCAAGTACATTGCCCTGGGGCTGGAACAAGGTGATGGACACTCAGCGAGACTAGCAGCTACCCAAATGGGATGGGAAGAGGGATGGATGTGTCAGAGAAGCCCTGGCCTGAGAAATAAGAGTACGTGTACTAAAAGGCCAGTGCATAGCTGAAGCCAAGGTGAGCTCTTGCCAAAACAGCTTGGGTCTCAGCTGGGCCTTTTCTGAGTTTGTGAATAGATCCTTAGATCAGTGCACCAAGGGTGGAGATCACTGCTGAGTCACAGTTGTTGATAGACTCCCAGGTGTCTTGTCAACAGCTTGTGCTGTCTAATTAACAGGTGCTTCAAATTCACTGGTTTTTGAAACCTGGGAACCAGCCTGTGTGATGCTCTTGTCTCAATTCTTTTGGGTGATGAGAATGTAAAAGATCAAGGAGGATCCTTGTGGAAAGCAGGACAGTTCTGTGAGACACTTCTGCAGATAGTAAAACCTGGGTCCTTGGTTTTGTTCTCATACCAGTGGCTGAGGTTCCCTGACATCCTGTGCTGGAAGACAGGGCCTTATATTAGGTGTCAGCCCCAGAATATTCTACCTGGGACGGTTGGGAAGGTCTTTTTTGATGAACTGGCACATTGCTTCACGAGTACTGAATGAATTCTATAGGGTGGCTTCCTTCTCCTATAATAATACACCCCAGATGTAGCCACAGGTGTTTGGATAGTGAGCTGACCCTTCTGTCAGAAACAGTTAAGGGGGCATCACTGAAAACAGTGATGGTACTGTATGCTGAGCAAACCTACAGTCCCCAGAAATTGGCTGTGGGCCACTGCCTGGGTTGCAAGTATGTTTCATCAGTATCACTTTGGGGAACATTTGAAGACTCTTAATTGATCCCAGCGATTTCTGTTTTAAAACAACATGTAGCGGTTGGCATGTGTTTGCCAGCTTAGGCAAGCACCCCTCTAGAGTATGGGGGTCTCATGAAAGTCCTTAAGTCTAGTTTTTGGGTCACAAAAGTTCACAGTGGAATCTTGTTTCATAAAGCCAACCGAGGTAGCGGAAACAATTCCTAAGTCCATATTGCTGTGTGCGCTCTCTGTCTGTCTGTCTGTCTGTCTGTCTGTCTCTCTTTCTCTCTGTGGGTGTGGGTGTAGCTGCTGCTATCGACCTACTTACCTATCTATCTAGGCATAGTTTCCTGTTTGGTTGGTTTTTTTGAGACAGGGTTTTTCAGTAGCTATGGGGTCAGTCCTGGAACTCACTCTGTAGACCAGGCTGGTCTCGAACCCACAGAGATCCGCCTACTTCTGCCTCCTGAGTGCTGGGATTAAAGGCACACACTACTACTGCCCACCTAGGTATAGTTTCACTGTAGCCTCTGACTGGCCTGAAACTTGCTGTGTGGATCAGTGCGCGCGCGCGCGCGCGCGCACACACACACACACACACACACACACACACACACACAGAGGGAGAGAAAGAGACAGACAAAGAGACAGACCTACCTGTTTTCTTTCTGCCTTATGGGATTAAAGCCACTATGCCTCTTTCTTTCTTTCTTTCTTTCTTTCTTTCTTTCTTTCTTTCTTTCTTTCTTTCTTTCTTTCTTTCTTTGAATTTCAAAAACTAGTGTGTGTGTGCTTACTGTGGCACCCATATGATGTCAGGGAACAAATGTATGGAATTGGTTCTCTTCCCACGTTCACGTGGGTGGAAACTTGGGATGCCAGGCTTGTATGTAGCACTTGCCTTTACCCATTGAGCTGCCTTGCTGGCCTTGATTTAATGTTTTAACATTTTTTATTTTGTGTGTGCATCATGGAGGGGGCAAGCATATTAGAGTGGCTGTAGAAGTAGCCTCCCGCTTGAGCCTTCAGTGCTGAGATGACAGGGTTTACCACCGCACCAGCCTCACCGCACAGCCTTCTTAGGTACCAGGAGTTTCTCCCTTGTTTCCTTGTACAGGGAAATAAGTTTAGGCACTGACCTTGAAAATGCCCTTTTGTAGATAGTAAAGTGGGGATTGCAGTGGTTTTAGCTGGCTCTACACCTCTTGTTGCTAATGATGAGAACAAACTCGGCTTCACATTTTAAATTTTGAAACCAGGTCTTGCTGTGTAGACCAGGCAGGCCTTGAACCCGTGGTACTTATCTGGGACAAACATTCACCACAGCGCCCAGTTTGCATTTTATATGGTGACAAAGGGAATGTGACTTAAAGGCTAAAAAGACTTGAGAATCTAACCACACTCCTGGCAGCTATACACAGTGTCCTTATGGTGATCAAAGTTAGAGATTTCCAACTGTTGGCAACCTGTGTCAGAGTAATGGAGAATGCAGATACAGACCACACTATTAACACAGCTTTATTGCCCAGGTTCAAAACAATAAACTTGGTGAGTTTGGTTTCTTGCTTAGATGTTTCTGATGACATTGAAGTCACACACCGTGAATGTTGGGAAAGATACATTGTATTCCAGAAAAACAAAATGAATGAAAGCAGTGGGATTTCATGGATAAATGGTTCTCTCCCGAATCTTGTAGAACAGGGTGTATCCAAATGTGAAGGGTCAAGATTTATTTATTTGCCATTGTTGTGGATAATACTGTCTAGAACATAATGCAGCCAGTAAATAAAATGGTCATAGACATAAAAGTTTCAGTTTATTAAGATTACACTTTAGCATTTATTCAGGGTTAGCAAATTGGGAAAATGTAGAAATGAGGTTGGGCATGGTGGTGCAGCCTTTAACCTCAGCACTTGGGAGGCAGATGCATGCGGATTTGTGAACTCGAGGCCTGCCTGGTCTTCATAGTGAGTTCCAGGATGTAGAGAGACACTGCCTCAAATAATTAACAAATACAGAAAGTACGTGTTTAGAGGGAATGATTATAGGTGGCAGGCACAGTGCTAGCTGCTGGTTGTGTCCCCTTCTCTCTTTGATAGCCTCAGAGGGAAGGACACCACCACCCCCACCCCACCCAGGCATGTTTGGTGGTGTCACAGATGACTCTGAAAGAAGGGCTAATGTGACTAGAGATGGGAGGCATTCATATTTCCCAGTCTCTCATTAGGGCTCAGAGTTCATAATAAGCAAGATGTTTCCATTCTCAAAGAAGTCCCAGTGCTCTTAACTGCTATCTCTCTAGCCCCAAAGATGTTCCTATTTTAGTCCACAGAGCCAGTGAGTGAGCTTGTCAATGTGGCAAAACTTCTGCAGATGTGATTAAATTCAGGGTCCACAGTGGACAGTGTGATTGTCAGGGTCCTTAGCATGCAAAAGGAGTGGTGGATCTGAGTTGACCTGATGGAAGAAATGTGACCACCTCTTGCTAGCTTTAGAGATATCCAGCTCTAGGAAGCTGGAAAAAGCAGGCACACATGTGGGAACATGGGCCAGCCACACAGTGACTGTAGGGAGATCCACTTCCTACTAACCTAGGAGTTTGGGCACTTAGTTCATCAGAAAGGAGACTAGCAAGTTCTTAGATGGCTCAGCAGCAGTACATGGATGTTGAGTGGATACAATTCCTGGAGACTACAATGCTTTCTGAGGCTTACTGAGCGCAGTGTCGTGAACAGTTAGGATACTACCAGTGGTAGGTCAGAGGATGCGAAGTCACTCATACAGCTCTGAAAATTAGGTACTCTTTTCCCCATGTGAAGCATCACACAGGGTTTGTGTGCTGAGGGTTTGGGGAGATGGACTCCATCACTTTTTGTCCCCAAAGCAGTGAGGATCTGTGTTCACACCCCCAGTACCCAATTGAAAAGCTCACTGCAGCTGTGTACACTTGTGATCCCAGTACAGGAGAGGTAGACATAGGCACTTCCAGGCCAATTAGTTCTGCTGAATTGGCAAGCTCTGGGTTCAGCAAGAGATTCAAATCCTATTTCAAAAAATAAAAATAAAATAAAATTGGGACAGTGAGAATAGCCCAGAAGGCAAAAGGCACTTGCTTCCCAATTTTGTTGGCTTGGATTGATCACAAACTTTGTTAAGGTGGACGAAGTGAACAAACTCTATAAAGTTGCCCTCTTCATGTCTTCCCACAATATCACATGCACATACAGAACAAAAATACAAATAAAATGGATAATGATAAAGGAAAGTATTGACTTCTGTCCTCCACTTGTATGTGCATATCTGTATGTTCACCTCTGCATGGACACATGCATGTACCAAACAAATAACAAAACCCAGGAATGAGCAGGTAAAAGAACGTCCCTCAGCTACCACAGGAGACAAGGTGGGGTTGTTATTTAGACCATTTGCCATTCATGCTGGGCACAAGACACCATTGGCCATATATGTGGTCAGTATAGCCTTACATTTAAACACCCCTTTGGCTTTTGCTAGGGTTTCTTACCTCATTACCCCCAAAATGGTAAACTGCAGTGAGACTTTCTTCTACTTACTGACTTTGTATGACTTACTTCATACCGTGAATATTTAGCTCATGCCAGAATTGGCCCTGGGCCATCCTTGTAATGAAGCAGGTGGAATTTGATCACTGATAACAAAAAGATACCAAGCACAGCACAAAACTGTGATAGATCGCTTTTTATCATTATGGCTGTGATGTGTGCGCCATGACACATGTGGCGGTCAAAGAACAAATTTTACAAGTCAGTTTTCTCTTGTGGATGCTTTACCCAGTGAGCCATTTCCATGGCCTGATCACTCTTTGGTAATCGGAAACGTGTTTGACTATGATTTTGATTGTAAATAAATCATCCCCAAAGGAAACCATTCTGAATCTGTGTAGCTGTATACGGAGATAATCCTTTGAAGGGCATATGTTGTGGTCAATATTTCAGAAAAACCAGCTTCTCTGTCCGTGTACATGTGCTTGTGGATGTGTGTTTAGAGGCAAGGCATCAGGTGTCTTCCGTCACACACTTTTCCCGCACCTCCATTTTTGGTGCAGAATCTTAAACTGGAGCCCAGGTCCAGCCAGACTGGCTGGCCAGGACCCCCAGGGATTGTACTGTCTCTGTGTCTTCAATTTAGGATTGTAGGCACATGCCACAATGCCCATTCGTGTAGTTGCTGAGGGTTGGAATTCATACCTACATAGCAAACAGTTTACTGAATGGGCCCCCCAACACCCCTCCCTTTTGAAACTGTTTCTCTTGTATAACCTTGGCTGTCCTGGAACTCAGAGATTTGATCCTCCTAGCTCTGCCTCTTGAGTACTGGGATTAAGGACGTGCACCACCATTGCCCAACCTGGTATAGCAGCATAATTTTAGGGTGTCATTCATCTCCAGAAAACACTGTGTACTCAGCACTTGCTCAATGCACCTAGCCCTCAGTGTCCATCAGTTGGATGCTGACCTGCCTGTGCTGAACATTCCATAAATGGGGCCGTGTGGAGTTTGACTTCTTGTAGGTTTTTCTTAGCATTGTGTCCGCACTGTGTTGGCGCTTAGTTCTTTTGAGTAGAGGATAGATCTGTGGATTTGTACTGTGATTTAACCATGCATTCTCATTTCTCCATCATATTCTTTTGGAGACAATCCCACTTCATAGCCCTTTGCTAACCTGCAAATCACTATATAGTTCAGGCTGATCTGGAACTCAAAGAGATCTGAATATTTCTGTCTCCTGTGCTGTGAGATTTGGCTTACACTTCTGCCTGTGTGTGTGTGGGGGGGGAGCGAACAGAGGAAATGTGAGAAAGAACTCCTGAGAGTGAGCTCCATTGGAAAAATTCCTAGTTATATTTTTAAAAACTTATTGCTGGGGCTGAAGAGATCTGGCTAAGTGGTTAAGAACACTTGCTCCTCTAGAAGACCTGGGTTTGGGTCTAGCACCTACATGGCAGCTCATAAACATCTGTGACTCCAGTTCCAGGGGATTTCTTCTCCGTTTCTGGCCTCCCTGGCCACCATGCACTCATGTGGTGCAATACATGTATTCAGGCAAAACACCTATACACATAAAATACAAAATAAATCTTGAAAACCTCTGCTTTCGACGATAACTTGGTCTGTATAGCAAGTTCTTGACCAGGCTTGTTATATAGCAAGACATTACCTCAAATTTTTATTTTATTTTAATATTTATTTATTATGTATACAATATTCTGTCTCTGTGTATGCCTGCAGGCCAGAAAAGGGCACCAGACCCCATTACAGATGGTTGTGAGCCACCATTGGTTGCAGGGAATTGAACTCAGGACCTTTGGAAGAGCAAGCAGTGCTCTAAACCTCTGAGCCATCTCTCCAGCCCTCAAAAAAATTTTAAAAACGTTATGGGGCTGGCTTGATTTGATAACAGCCACCAAGGAAGATTCTGAGTTTGATCTTCAGGATCCACATGGTGGAAGGAGAAAATTTAAAAAAAAAATTATTTATTGTGTGTACAGTGTTCTGTCTACATTTTGCCCTGCATACCAGAAGAGGGCATCAGAACTCAGAACCTCTGGAAGAACAGTCAGTGCTCTCAACCTGAGCTATCTTACCTGCCCCCAGGAGAGAGTAATTTCTGCAGGTTTTCTGTGATCTCTACCCCCATGCCTCAACCACCTGTACCTGCACCCCAAACACAACAAATGAGTAAATGTTAGAAAATTAACATTGTGTGGTCCAAAGAAAAAGTGTCTTTATAGCATATGTGTGGAGTTGAGATTGGTGTCCTGTTCCCACCCACATCCCATTTTACAGGGTTTCCCTATCTATGACCTTGGCTCTTCTGGAATCTACTACTTCGACTCCCTAGTGCAGCACCACACCCAGAAGTGGTCTCTATTCCAGCCACCTTGCTTACTTCAGGCAAGCTGGCCTGGGAAGTCTAGGGTATTACTTGTATCTTCTCATCTCTCTGGAGTACCATAATTACAGGTGGGCTCCTGAGCTTAGCTAACATCACACGGTTTTGGGGATCTGAACTGAGGTAGTTATACTTTGTGTACAAGGGCTTTGCCCACTGAGCCATCTTCTTTACCTACCTATAGAACACTTGTTCTATATCATTCATTAAAGAGATTGTTCTTTTTTAGTTCTGTTTGCTGAGTGTCTCTGTCCATCCGTCCTACCATCCACCTATCTATTCCTTTTAGTTAATTGCAAACAGAATCTTACCTGTTAGGATCACAGGTATGCATCACTGTGCTTTGTTGTTGAGCCTTTGTCAGAGTCCAGTGGTCCTGACTGCATATGGATTCCCTTCTGTTCTTCGTGTTCTCCAGGACCGAGGGTCCCCCTTTGTCAACAATGCATCTTGCTTATTGCAGCTGCTCAGTTAACCTGGCAATGGGTGAAGGAGTTTTGCTTATCTGTTTTTACTGCTTGCTGTATATGGGTATTAGAATCAGCTTCTTGTAGCTGTAGAAATAGTCACCAACCAATTTGACAGGGTTTGTGTTGCAGAGTCATTTTTTTTCTTTCAAGTGTACTTTTTAATTACTTTGTGGGTTTATGTGGTATTATATGGGCATATATAATCCTGTCTCTTCTCTGTTGAGGCATCATCTCCTTGAACCTGCTCTTGATGTTCTCATGGAGGCTGGACGCTATGAAGCGCTAGTGAACTTTTTGTTTCCTCCCCCATGTGAAAACTGGGATTAGATTGCCTAGATTCTTAGATGTCTGGTGCCTGCATAGCAAGCACTTATCTGCTCAATGTTTTCTTTGGCTCTTTTTTTTTTTCTGCCTCTCACATAGCATAGGTCAGCCTACAGCTTTGCTCTCCTGCCTCTGTCCCACATGCTGAGATTACAGGAGCCCCAACATTGTTCACAAAATGTGTAGTCTCTGTTGTCCTTCACTGCTTAAATCTAATTTGGGAGACCATGTTTGCCATGTTGAGTCTTCCTGTTTGTGAGCACTTCAAGCTTTCCTCAGTGATAGTGAGTTGACCTCAAGAATGACCAGTGTTCGGGGTGGAGAGATGGGATGACTCAGTGATTAAGAGCACTGGCTGTTTTTCCAGAGGACCTGAGTTCAATTTCAAACGCCCACAAGGCAGCTCAAAACTGTAACTTCAGTTCTACGGGACCCAATACACTCACACAGATATACATGTAGGCAAAATACCATTGCATATAAAATAAAAATAGTAAGCTATTAAAAGAATGTCCAGCCGGGCAATGGTGGCGCACACCTTTAATCCCAGCACTCGGGAGGCAGAGGCAGGCGGATCTCTGCGAGTTCGAGACCAACCTGATCTACAGAGCTAGTTCCAGGACAGGCTCCAAAGCCACAGAGAAACCCTGTCTTGAAAAAAAAAGTCCAATATTCTTGTGTTCTGTGGCAGCCAGTGATGTGTTCACCATTGCTCTGTATGTTCAGTCATTGCTACCCAAAATAACCTTCTTTGACTTTACAATAAAATCAGGTTTCTTTTGCTGTAAAAATTTCACAGTACCTCTGGGCACTAGGTTTTCAGCCCTTAAGTGAAAGACAGGATGCTGGGTGGGTCTCTAAGGAGAGTAACCTGGCATAGTGTTCTATTTGGTTGGCTAAAGATGGGACAGGCATCCTGTGCTATGATGAAAGTGTTAAAAAAGAAATGAATTTAGATTTCCTGTTAGAGTCTTAGCCAAATAGCTTGAAACATTTATTTATTTATTTTTATTATTTGCTTTGGTTTTTTGAGATGGGTTTATATAGGTAAAAGCTCTGGTGATTTATAGACCAGGCTGGCCTCGAACTCACAGAGACCTGCTTGACTGTCTATGGAGTGCTGGGGTTAAAGGAGTGTTCCACTATAGCAGGCTGAAAGCTTCTTCTGGAGACAGGGTTCTCTGTGTGGTTCATGATTGTCTGGAATCATTTACCCTTCTGCCTCAGCCTCATGAGTATCCACATTATAGGTCCCTTTGGGGGAGGTTTCATGTATATCCATTTTACTCTGACCACCACTATCCTCACATGGGCCTATCTGTGAGGGACTTTGAAGGGAAACGCTACTGAAGGAAGGAGGTTGCTGTTTCTAAGGTGTCAATAGACCTAGGCTACAGGTAGCCCTGGATGTCAGCTGTGCCCCTGTCCCTCATACGGTTTTTAAAGGCTGCCCAAGCTGGGTTTTAGTTGTGCTTTTAGTGCTGCACTGTGAACTCACTGAAAATGCCCAGAGCCGGGAGCCAAGAGTGAAATTTGGTCCTTCAGTCTATCCCCCGTCTTTGCAAGGTCAGCTTATATTTCTCTGCAAACTGTTCCTTTGACCACTACTTGCCATGGGTGATGTCAAGCTCCTGTGTCCCTGTTTGCTGTGCATGCTATGAATTTTTTCGCCATAGCCGTTGATTACATAACACAATTGAGCAGATTTTTTTTTTTTTGGTTTTGTGGAAGCGAATACTTATGAATGAGAAAGCAGTGCAGATGTAGTCACCAACCAGCTCCTTAGTATTTTATACACCTCAGTTTCCATTGCAGCATTTAGACCAGAGTTTGGAAGATGCAGATTACAATGAGGATCTCCAGGGAACATATTTTTACATGATAAAGCTAAACTGAAAGCCCCAGTTTTATTTAAGGAATACAAATTGCATGTGTCTTTCCTTGGGGCTTCATTTTCATGTAACTAATGTAAATCAGGGTTCTTTTAGACCTTAGATCTGTTCTGTAAAATGAGGTCTATTTCTAGCTCTCAGGCTCCACTGCCTTTAAACCTGTGTGGGCACTGGTCCCTGAAGCGGGCTTTCTGCTTTATCGGACAGCTGTCTGGAGCTACATACCCAGTGCAAAGAGCCCCAGGAGGACCAGTTTAGCTTCATGAGATCAGTAGAGACAGTCTTACTGCCAGTGAGATGATCAAAGGAATTCATATGACTGGGGTCTATATCAAATAGAGATTCACCTTGACAGAGGGAGAGGCAAGCTAGTCAATTTTCATCAAGATATTTTAAAAAATCTTTATTATGTATACAGTGTTCTGCCTGTGTGTATACTTGGATGCCAGAAGAAGGCTTCAAGTCTTCCTTTAATAATCTGTGAGCCACAATTGGACTCAGGACCTAAAAAAAAGCAGTTAGTGCTCTTAACTTCTGAGTCAACTCTCCAGCCCTTCATCAAGACTTTTGCAGAACTAGTAGCTTGGAAGGGATCCTCTTGTCTATGATGGCTAAGACAGACAACAGTCCAAACACTGGGCACTATTTCATTCTCACTGTTGGTTCCTCTGTCAAGTCCATAGTGGTCTGCCCACCAGAGGACTGAATTCACCTTGGTTGTCAAGGCTGCCATGGTTGTGGTCCTGTTTCCCTTCCGCCTTTTGCATCACCATGTTGTGATGCTTTTTTGCACAGCCCTTGTTCTTGTTCCTTTTGTGGTTTACTCCATCCACCTGTTGTGGAATATTCTCACCAGGGTTTGCACACCTCCACTGCTGTTTTGTGATCTCCCCATGATCTTTGCTTTGGATAGTATATGCTAAGTCCAGGTCCTATAACTTAAACCCAGAGTTCTCCATTGCCGTTTGTCATTTTTTTTTTTGTTTTTTTGTTTTTTTGAGACAGGGTTTCTCTGTGGTTTTGGAGCCTGTCCTGGAACTAGCTCGGTAGACCAGGCTGGTCTCGAACTCACAGAGATCCGCCTGCCTCTGCCTCCTGAGTGCTGGGATTAAAGGCGTGCGCCACTGCCCGGCCCGTTTGTCACTTTTGTGCTGGAGGGGTGGTCCTGTGGTCGATGTTCAAGCCATTTGGTTATAGCTCTGGTCCCGAATATCAGTGTGGTTGGTTGTGCCACTGGAAAAAGGCTAGCTGATTCTGGAAGCCAGAAAGACTCACTGGCATTGAAACATTAGAGTGCTACAGGACTAAAGCACACGACCAGGCTGTGCGCTGCTTCATTCCAAGTGGCCAAAAACCAAAACGGATACTATAAACATACAACCCAGAAAAGCCGATACATTGTCCTCAGAGTGAGTCCTTGTCTGCATCTACGTCCCATAGCTGTGACTCACCTGTGTGGTGTGAGAATGTTAAGAAAAAGTACACACTGGGCAGTGGTGGCGCACACCTTTCATCTCAGCACTCGGAAGCAGAGACAGGCGGATCTCTGAGTTTGAGGCCAGCCTGATCTATGTAGTGAGTTCCAGGACAGCCAGAGATACACAGAGAACCCTGTTGCAAAAAAAAACAAAAACAATCAAAGTGCTCATTTCACCAAACATTGAGAAAGCTTGGAGGACAGCTGCTATTGGAGGGCACCTGGTCCAGCAGTAGCTATTGACCTTAGGATTGAACATCCCTTTTCAGATAGCATTGGTTGCCTTGCTAACTTAATATTGACTTCTAAGAATTCAATCTTTCAAAATCCCAAAATAAACAGTAGATCTCAAATGCTATCAGAAGCTTTATTTATAAAAACTCCCATAGATCTGATGAATGGGCACACAGTGCTCCCCATTTCACCTGGTGTGGCAGTTAAAAAAAAACATTGTTACATACTGTATGTAGCACTTATGCAATCTTGTTGAAACTACAAAGAGAACTCTCACTTTGTAGCTCTGGCTGTCCTGGAACTCACTAGGTACATCAGGCTGGCCTTGAACTCAGTCATCCTCCTGCCTCCTGAGTACTGGGATTAAAGCTCTGCACTCCCTTGCCCGGCTTAAAATTGAAGAAGATTGTGGTTGCCAGGGATTGTGGTGCCGGGTTGTGATTGTAAAAGGACAACATATAGGATGGAGTTGATGGAGGTTTGTGCCTTCTCCAGAGGACCTGAATATGCCTGCCTGTTTCTATTGTGTCCTTCAGTCACAGCCAGTTTCCTGTAGTTCTAGCCCCAGGGTCTTCTGTCCTGACTGGGGGAAGGGAGTACATACATACAAATGTGTGTGTGTGTGTATATGTTTTTTTTAAAGGACTCTGCTTTCTCTGGAGTAGACGCAAGTGCACATCATCTATAGTAGACTTGTGTGGGATTATTTCTGGACCAGATAGAACAGGACCTAGTTTTGCTGTTTGCAGTAAGAAGAGCCAGGAAGAGTACATAGTCTCTCTGTATTGTTTATTTTTATTTTTGAGATGGAAATCTCATAGTCCAGGCTGGCCTAAGTTCCCTCATCTTCCTTTGTCTGTGCGTGCCCCCCCCCCCCCCCCCGTGCTGGCCACCACCCAACACCATGTTATATGATTCCTGTTATGGAACCCAGGCCTCCATGTATGCTTGGTAAGCACTCTACCAACTGAGCCCCAGTTCAGTACACAATTTTAAGAGCACTTATAACTGTTTAGAGCACTTCATCAGCCTTTCCTGATTATCCTGTTGATCAGGACTGACATCGCCCCTCACTAGTCCAAGAGTGACTTTCATCAGCCCACAGTTTTGTCAGTAATAGTTCAACCTTGCTCATACTAGGCTGGTGTTTGCCTGCTCAGTCACAGCCCGTCTCAGTTGGAGTTTTGTTTGTTCTGCTCCCCAGTGCCATCCATGGCGCTTCACTGTGATCTTGATTAGTGAAATGTTTGTGAATTTTACTTCCCCTGCTCCAGTCCAGACACATGCTCTCCCACCACCAGGTATGGGGACATACCTGAATGGAGTGGTGAGGGAAGGAGGGAAAGATAATGCACGGACCCAGAAGCTCAGCAAGGTACATACTGTTTATTGTATGCAGAGAGGCAGAATATAGACAAGTATACACAAGCTGAATGCCTCAAGGAGGCTGGTTTAGCTAATCTTGGTAAGGGAGCAGCCTTCAGGCTTGTAAGTGGGGTATTGTAGACATTTGTCTGCATATACTATATATAACATCCACACATGGACCACACATTGCCATTTGTTCCCATGAGCCTGAAGCTGTGGTCATCCTTGATGTGGCTCTCACGCATTCACTTGGGACTTCACACACTTCCGAGATGTCCCTCCCCTGCTGTTTGTATCCCGACCAGCTCCTGCTCCCTTGTTGTGTACTTGTTGCTTGGTGTGGGAAACTTTGTTTCGGGGATCCTCACACTGTGTTAGTGGGTGTAGGCCTTGCTACCAGATGTGACCTGCTTATATCCTGGAGTTCCACACAGTGTAAAGGAGAGAATCAACTCATTCAAGTTGTTCTCTGAACTGTAAATGTATTTGACATGGCTTGTGCCCACACACAAATAACTAATAAAAATTATATATTAAAAACCCTTTAACCCTTAATCTTTAGTTGTTTGAGACCTAAAGACATACCCTGTATAACACATGGTGGTAAACTTTTCTATCAGTTCTTTCCTTGCTCCTTAGATTTGAGGACTTCTTGTCGTAAAAACAGGAATTTTGCGGGATGCTTTAAAAAAAAAAAAAAGGAATGTTGAGGTGTCCAGCTCCCGGAGATTCTATGCATTCACTCTGCTGTGGACAACAGAACCTTCCCTCTCCAGTTCCCCAGACTGCTGGGCCACAGAGCCATGAGACATGGCTGGGAACTACAGGCTTGGGCAAGAAGGTGATTCAAGACTTCCAGACCAGTACCTGCATAGCTCAGTTACTCCTCAAATGATTTGGGGTTGTTGATTTAAGTAGTATCAGTCTAAGATTATATATATGCAGAACAATAGATCTATACCCTTCCTCCCTTCTTCCTTCTCTCCCTCTTTTCTGTCCCTCCCACCCGTCTACCTTCCTTCTCCCCCCTTTTGTGGTACTGGAGATTGAACATAGGCCTCATGAATGTTTTTGGCAAGGGTTCTAACACTCAGCTCTGTCCCAACTTCTTTGTTACATATAGTCTCTGTATTAAGTAATATTCTGAATTGACTTTAAAGTGGGTTGAGAGGAAAAAGGAACCATGTTGATAATACTCTTGGAGTTGGGGTTGGACCTGATTGGAGATGGGGATGAAGATGCCCAGCTCTAAGGTGTTGTATGATATGCCCAGACCCCAAGAATTGGCCCCTGTGTTCTGCTTTATATTATTGGGTGTTGTTAGTAGGTTGTAAGCACAAGTTGAGTCCATAGTGGGGTTACAGCGAGAGATGCTTTCTTCTCTCTTGTCAGAGTTGAGACTGAGGTGATGAATTAGTGCTACCAATTTCCATAGCAGTTGGCAAGTGTTCTTGGGTAGTCTTATGACATCACAAATGGAGGTCGATGGGAGGAAGCACAGCCTCCTCAGTGAGGAGGAGAAAGTTTAGATCAAGCAGCTGTGATGGTTTTAAAGGTTTTTTTTTTTTCCTTTTCATCCAAACACATAAAATCATACCTCTGATACTCATGATAACGAAAACTGATACCTTTATCTGAGTGACCCAAACATTAGAATGATGATTGCTTTATTTTCTACAGATGCTGAACATCTGAAGATTGGGTTTTTAGAGGTTGATGGGACGGAGTGCTCAGAGTTGAACTAGTCCTTCACTCATGCTAGGTTAGTGCTCGATCACTGAGCAACACTTGCAGCCCCAGGGACATCTTTTTAACTAGCCACTGTAGCCATTGCACATTGTCATTATTGGCTAGATGAGTCTGTATTATTTGAGATAGCTATGCGTCAGAAAGTTAATACTGGGGTTTGTGTTTGGCCAAACTAAATTACTTACAGAATTCCCACCTGGGGCTGGGGAGAGAGCTCAGCAGGTAAATTGTTTGCTGAGCAAGCATGAGGATCTGAGTTTGGAGCCAACCTCTGTAACCCCAATGCTTAGGGCTGTGAATTCAGGTAGGTGGATCCTGCAGGCTCATTGGCCTGCTGTTCTAGTGGAATAGGGTGAGAGTCATGTCCCCGTCTCAGAAAATACAAAGTGGACAGTGAGAGGAGAACCAGTGTCTACTTTTACATTATACACACATGAATACCTCCTCCAGTAGGACAGAAAGCCCAGGAGCAAAACCGCTTTTATACAGCCATAAACCAGTTCTTCCAGTGTGCCTTTGACAACAAAGGGACGTCTTCTAGTGCAGTCCTTACTCTGGCCTAGGAATCTACTGCATCTTAAGGTTTAAATGCTTTGCAGATGAGCTTGTTTTTTTGAAGAACATTACAAACTTGGTATTCTGTCTTTTGGGAGACTTGAGCTGCCCAGGCAGTTGTTTGGGAGCTTCTCATGGTTGAATTTCTGGCACTAGTCCTTGTGACCTTGTGACATTTTATAGCAGCCAGCATCAGCTCTGTACCTGTGTGGTGGCTTAATTTGGGTGTGAGAGTTTGGCTGTTAACTCTGGAGAATGTTTCAACTGAAGGGTTCTACTCGTTTTTCCTCTTAGAGCTGTCAGCTGTAGAGCACTAGCTTTCATTATTGGGGGAACAGATGCCTCTCCTCAGTCAGACTGTTGCAGTTAACCTCTCCTGCTGAAAAGCTGGGCGGCACGGGTTTACTTCTATTCCGACAATGTAGAAGATGTGTGAGTGCGGGGCCATAGCTCTCTTGAACTCAATTCTTTTTTTCTTTTTGGCTTTTTGAAACAAGATTTCTTTGTAACTTTGGAGCCTAGCCTGTAACCAACTCTGTAGACCAGGCTGGCCTCGAACTCAGAGATTTGCCTGTCTTTGATTCCTGAGTGTTGGGATTAAAGGCGTGCACCACCATTGCCTTGTGAACTCAGTTTTTATAATCAACATAACTTTTGCTGGAAAAGCACTCTTTCTAGTACAGCTTATAAACAAACATCAACCTTGATCCCAGCAAACACAAAACCGAAACTCTTTTTTTCAGTTGCAGTCTGAATTTACTTGATTCTTACTTGGATTTCAGTGGAACTAATAAAGGCAGAACCTTTGTCATTCTCAGTTAATAATGTTGAGAGAATGATTGCTTAGAAGGATGTTTTGAGAGTGGTTTGGCATTTCAACACAAAATATGTTCAAAGGCATTTGTGATAGTGCCAGGCATACTGCTGGGTGTAATTGAAGAGAATTTCTTTAGGATCTGATACCTCAAAACTTGTGTGTGCAACAGACTGGCCACTGTCCTAAACCTTCTGAGGCTCCAGATGAACAGAATCAATAGGAATAGGTCCTCCCACACTCGAGAATTTGTGAAAGAAGTGAATGACACACTCTGCCCAGTCCAGCACACAACCCTTCCAGCATTTATAGCTGATGTTCATTTCTGAGGCAGGATCTCACTACATATAGCTCTGGCTGATCTCAGATCCACTTGCTGAGATTAAAAGCATATACCACCATGCCAAATTTGCATTTTGTTTTGTGAGGGGTTGAGGGGACAGGTGGAGTGGAGACCTTGAGTGGGTGTGCCTATGTGTATCTGGAGCTCAGATCTCAGACTGTGAGGCTCATGTGGCAAACACTTTAACCAGTGCTGAGCCATCATACTGGCTACAGCTTAGTTACAGAGAGATTTGCATGGAAAGCAGATGGTTTTGGCTTTTTGATAGACTGTATATGCAGAAAAGTTATGGTGTCAAACCTTATAGGCCTTGGTCATGGTTTACCCCATAAAAATTTGAAGGGTGGTTTGTTGTCATATGAAGGGAATAAATGTAGGTGAAAAATTCTGAATTACCCAGAATTACTTTTGCCTTCAGTTGAAAATCAGAAAAAGAATCTTACCGCCTCCCCTGTATCTCATGCACAGCCTTTGTTAGCCTTTGTCATTCAGAACCTCATTGCTTTGTAATCTGTCAGTTGGGTCAAGACAGGAGTGATTGTGAGCTCCAGGCTAGCCAGAAGACCTCCTTTACTCCCAGTGTTCCACACCCCAGATAAACCCATATCCAAGGGATTGTGGATTTTAGAGATTAAAGGGCCGGTTTTAAGTGCTTGCTTTTAGAACTGGCTTTCTGGAGGTGATCTTTAAATTTGTCCAAATGTAGGTGGGAATGCTTGTCTCTTTTGTTTTTTCTATTTTGAGTTTTTGTTTTTGAGTTCTGAGATGCAGAGACAGGGAGTTATCTATCATTTAATGCAGGAGTTGGAGAATTTTCATGCTCCAAATGGAGAATTGCAGTTTGAGAGCCAAATTGGGGGAAAACAAACAAAACCTACTTCAGCTCTGTCCGTGGTCCTGAACCAGTGGGGGGGGCCGCCCATCCCAGTGACATTAAGACTCGGAATCATGAAGGTCCAGCACACAGCTACCTAGGTGTTCAGAAAAGCATGCCTCCTCCTGCATTTAGTAAGGTACATTTCCTGCTGGGGTATTTGCTGTTTTAGGGAAAAATCCAAGCTCCTGGATAACCTGGGGCAGCCTTTGTGGACCTGAGCTGCTTCTGCAGTCTGTTTTGGGATGGTGTACACGGACTGCTTTAACCCTGCGGTTAGCCAGCAGCGGTGGTGCCATCTGTAGTCTTAACATTTACGAGGCAGGATGATGACAAACCTGAAAGCAGCTCATCGTTTTCCTACTCCTTAGTGAACCCAAGAAAGTAGTCTTTGTAGGGTTTAAGGTTTTCATTCAAAAATGTGTTTTATTGTGTGTGTGTGTGTGTATAGACAGGGTTATATGTGTACATGTGGGTACAGGTACCTACAAAGTTAGAAGACATTGTATCCCCAGGAACTAAGAGTTATAGGCCGTTGTGAGCTGCCATGTTAGGTTTGGGAACTGAACTCAGGTCCTCTGCAAAAATAGCGAATACTCTGGACCTCTGAGCCATCTCTACATTCCTGGGTAAAGTTTTGTTTTATTTATTTTTTGTGTTAAGTATGGGATCCAGGAAGTTTTGCATGCAAGGAAAGAATTCTAAAGAACTACAGTCCTACCCTAGAGGATTAAGTTTTAATTAGTAGGAAGCTTACTGCAAAATGACTTCATATCAATTATGTAAAGGTTCTTAAATCTAAGCCATTAGTCATTACAGAATTAGAGTAAATAAGAAACACTGCAAATAATCATTTTATGTGTACAGAATAGTCCTTTCATTCATCACAGATGGAGCAGAGTATCATGTGACGTGGCTAGTCTTTACACTTTGAAAATTTACATTATAATTAGAATTTATTGATTATAAATTATCAAATGTAAATATATTCTTGTACATCTAGTCCTACTATGTAGATCAACTCATGAGATTTTTTTATTTTTCTTAAAGCTGGAGATACAGATGACCCACCAAGAATCACTCAGAACCCGGTCATCAATGGGAATGTAGCCCTGAGTGATGGGCACAGCAATGCGGAGGAAGACATGGAGGACGGTAAGTACTGCTCACTTATTCACAGCCGTGGAGCGCTATCAGAAACACAAGCCATCTGTATTTTTTTTCTTGAGTACTTTAGTCTTTAGAGTAGTTAGTTTTCAGGAAGTTACATCTGAGGGCAATTAGGATCTTTTTTTATTTTGGGTTTCAAGATTGTGTAAAATTTCAAGGTAAGTTGCTTCTCAGCCTAGGCAAGGGGGTTCAAATCCAGAGGATCATAGTGAATGGGTGTCTGCTCATCCCCACAGGTTTCCAGCCACTGTTAGCATCCAGGGTGCCAGGTAGACTGTATTTTCCTTTCCCTTTGTTTGCAGCAAGATACTTTTCAGCATTGGGATTTGGTTTTCTACTACATCCCCACCTTAGTGTCTTATCATTCGACTACCAATTGAGAACACCTCCAACTCCTGTTAGGCGAAGTGAGAGCCAAGCGTTGGGCCCTATACTTCTTCCACTCACCTTTCTTTGTAGCTTCCCTGTGGAAAAGCATATGCGTATGTATATGCATGGGCATTTTGTGTCAGGGAATTGCTTTTTTCTTTGAGAATTCTTTATATCATCTTAAGAGATGTAACATTTGCAAGTCAAAGTCCTGAGAAGGGAGCAGCCAGTAATTGCTTTATGCAGCCCCTGGAATCTTGCAGTGTAATTTGAAACCATGTTCTGTACAAGCATGTCCATCAATCCTCATGAGGGTTGTGTCCTTCCCAGGGGAGTAACGGGGCAGTTGAAAGAAACCATCAGGCACGGGCTGCACCACCAGAAGGACTGCTGTTCAGACCTCCTGCCAAAAGTTCAGCCTCCATGCGAAACTGCAGCCGCAGTTGAGAGTTCTCTCACAGTGCGGTTTACCCCTGGCAGCTGGCTGAGGCAATTTCTGAGGAAGGTAAAGAGGCGTGGGCTACACCCCGCTGCTTTGTTCCCCGTGGAGTGCGCTTTCCACTGTAGATGAAGGGCAACGGTGTGGGTGTGGTCTCATTGGTTATTGGGCGTTTGGTGATTTCACTTTGGACACCATAGATGCCAAGAGTGGTTCAGAGAGTGCATTTGGGAAGGTGGCCAGGCAGAGGTGCCAGGTGTGCATTTGGGGTCAATTTGAGTTGTATGTAGACCAGTAGCAAGCCCTCTCCATCAGCTCTCCCAGTGTAATTTGTTTTAAGCAATTCCTCTCTTACTCGGAGTGTCTGGGAGACACAGATGCAGCTATGGGGTTATCCTGTGTAGTAGAAGAGGACAGTTACCCTCTGAACCCTACCTTCCTCCTACCTGCAATCAAAACAGACAACCAAGTGTCTCCTGGGGGCCGGGGTGGCCTAGGTTGAAAATCATGGTTAAGAAGTTATGAGTCAGAGTTCTCTTACTTTGGGGCAAATAGTACTGGGTTCTTAGTACTAAATACCCAGGCTGTTTCACAAAGACCAGAAAGTAGAAGCCCCAAGTCTGGGGTCTCAGATGGAAAAAGCAGAGCAGCCCTCTTGGCTTGGAGTTGAAATTGTCTTCAGGGATGGCTGAGGGACTAAACCTGTTCACAGCATGGCAAAGGCATAGGAGGGTTGGGCTCTGCATCTGGTGACCTTTTCTGGAGTAAAGTGATACTGATAGAGTTGTACGTGTCATGTGGTCAGAACCTTAGGAGCTCTGCATTATGCATGCCTCAGCCATCCAGGCCTAAGCTGGCTTCTACAGGGGGGTTTCTTAGTGCAGACTCTGGCTTTGAACCCCTTCACTTAAATCTTTTACAAGCACATCAAACTAGGACATATGATTTAGAGAATACTGGGTTTAAATAGGCCACTTTGTAACCAAATGATGAGCAATTCCCTGTGCTGAGGGTCCTTAGAGACATCTCTGTGTAAGAACTTCGGCAGCTTGGGCATTCAGACATCTATGGAGAGAACAGGTTTAGGTGAGGAAGAGAACATTTTAAAGTCCTGCTAACAGACTAATGAGATGGTCAAGTCCTTTTTCATCTATTCTTACTCCCTCAAGTATGGTTTTCCTTAAACGACTAAGACGTTCTAGAGCAAATGTGTGGGCTCTGAAAATTTCTGTGGAGCTTAGATTAAATTGTAGGTATCTGGAAACAGCTCATTTCGTCAGATGAACTAATGTACAACATTTTATGAGAATGACTGATATATGTAAGAGGTTTGAGAAAACATCACTTTAGAGCCACCTTTTGGAGAAATTAGTCCCTTTAAAAACTGGAAATGTCCTGTCTTGCTTTCTCTGCATAATTGAAGCCCAGTCTAATCCATTGACATTTGCTCTGGGCAGATAAGATAGATAGTAGTGAGCATGGAGCTTTGGGACAGGCAGTAGAGCTGGCACTCCCCAGTTTCTGGGGCAGGGTTGATGCTAGTAGGTTGTCAAGGAGTCTAGTGTGCTCAAGAGAAAAGGGAAGCTGTAGCTGTGCTCAAAGGGACACAGTGGGCTCAGGCCAGCTGTCTCTGTTTGAATGATCATATAGGACCCAAAATTATGTCCTTTATGCTGATTAATTATCCCTTGTGTTAAAACAACAATGAAAAGCAAAAAAAAAAAAACTTTGAAATGCTTAAACTCACACAGACTTGGTTTTGTTTTTAAATTATCTGGAATCCGCATAATACTTCCATTGTCCGGTAAAGACCTTTGTTGATCAGTCTCATATAATTCCCTATAGATGGGTAATTGGACTTTTATTGTCATAGATAGGTTTCATATTTCTTTTAGGCTTTTCATTTGGCATTTGTATAAATTCTCAGTTGTGTGTTGGTGTGAATACTGAGGGGCTTGCCCGTGTCAGCTGTATGCTCTACAATTGGACTGTACCCCAGCCTTCAGGTTATTCATAAGAAGTTTCAACTTCCTTAGCCTGTTCTAAGAATGTGCCTTCAGTATAATGCAGAAATCCGGTGTGGCGTGCAATGAAGCAGACTAGTGAAGTGGGGGCCATGGATAGTACCAGGTGCTGCCTTGTCAAAAGAATTTAACGTGTCAGTGTAAATTTCACCACTGTTTAAATTTTACTTAAATGTGTGGGATGGAAGAACAAAATGCAAATCACAGTATGTTTCAGTTTTCCTGGCTATAGAGTGTAACCCTATACGTCTAAATTGCAGAAATAGGCTAGCTTTATTGTAAAGTGCACCGTCATGGTCCTTGGTGTTGCCATAGGTGGTGGACATTATTGAGGACTCACTGCCACTTCATGTCACTATGCCTCAGTGTCCTTACCCATAAAGTGGAAATTAATGCAGCTCAGGTACACCTTGTATGTCCACTAAAGCATGGGGCAAACTTTCTGCTGAGTTTTTTAGGCATTGTCATGGGCAGAATTCTTCCCCCTTCAAGGAGGTGTAGGAATACCTGACTCAGTAGTCTTAGGCCAGTCATCAGCACCCTGTTGCAGCTTCCTGTAGCCGCCCTTCTTGCTTTAGTGCTCCTGCCCTGACTGAGGGAGCCGGGATGTGCATAGTGCAAATGGGTGGGGAAAAGCAGAGTGTGGACTCTTGACAGCCTTTGTAAAGAATACCCTCTGTGAGGACTGATGGACATGTTTTCTTAAGAACAGACCCAGGTAGTTGCAAACTTCTAGCAACTGTAGTCTATCTAGAAGTAGATGATTCCACAAACTCATTTTGTGTGCAGTTTGGAGATGGAAGGGTTGTGGGACTTTGTTATGATGGTCTTCAGCAATCTGGGATGTAAGGGGGCAGGGTGTCCCTGTTGATTAACATGCTCCTCATGAGTCTAGTGTGGTCATGCTCCGGGACCCAGCAGTCAGGGATGTCAATACCTGATTCTATTGGTTGGAGGGGGGAGCTGTTCCCGCTCCACAGAGAGGCAAGCACAGAAAGTGATGCCTTCAGACACTTCTGCAGTCCCTTGGTCTTCTGTGGCTTTTGTTTTGCTTCACTGATGCTTGTCAGTAGCAACTGGCAGAGGGGCTGTGAAAGACTGCTCCCTCGCTGTAGCCCGGGAAGCAAACAGTCAGACATTACTGGGGCTGCATCAACTTTCTGGCCAGTGATGGGTCAATGATGCCATTATTTTAGTTGATACATTTTTGATTGACACACTGAACCCCTGACCAGAGGTACTGTAGGGTAGAAACCTTTATTCCTTTTCTAATGTTGGGAAGAACTTTACTTTATAAATAAATTGCTACCATAAGGGATCCAGTATGTTCACAAAAGTCAAAGCTGAGGGACAGTATTAGCTGTCTCCATGTGCTGTGTGCTTCTAGCACAGTGGCTGGTCTTTTCCGCTGCCCTCCTCCTGGGTCTCAGTCCAAGGCTCATATCTTCCCTGTTTTTCTTGAGTATTGCTTATATACAGAAATACAAGGCTGCCCGCCCTCCCTCCTTCCCTCCTTTCCTTTCTGTCCCCTCGATGCCCAGATTTGGGAGTGAACACTGAAGTAGATGTTCAACCCCCTAAACTTTGGTTCTCCAAGGGAAGGCAGATGTGTGTGAGTGAGCTCCTGTTAGGAGTCCAGCCATGCAGAAACCGCCCTTATTAGCCTTTTCATAAATTGGAAATGACACTATCATTTCCCCCAGAGGCTTCAGAAGCACTTGGACTGAGATATTGTAGAGCAGTTTACTACAGTGTTAGTGCGCTTATGGTTAATGCCCTGGCTCTGTGATTGATGGCGTGTTTTCTTGCAGACACCAGTTGGCGCTCCGAGGCAACTTTTCAGTTCACTGTCGAGCGCTTCAGCAGACTGAGTGAGTCGGTCCTTAGCCCTCCGTGTTTTGTGCGAAATCTGCCATGGAAGATTATGGTGATGCCACGCTTTTATCCAGACAGACCTCACCAAAAAAGCGTAGGATTCTTTCTCCAGTGCAATGCTGAATCTGACTCCACGTAAGAGTTTAAATGATGCAACTACAAATGCACAGATTTCTGGAAGCCAAATTCCATCATCTTACTCTATTTTATTTTCAGCTTCTTTGTAACTCTATGCAGTCCCTTTTCCTTTTGCTCTGGGGATGAAACCTAGGGCCTTGTTACATAATCACCTATTACTGGGTTAAAGCCAGCCCTGATTCTATAACGTAAAACTAGGCTTTGTGCTAGAGCCCAGTGGCCTGGAGAGGCTGGGGCCACTTGGACTCTGCCAGCCACTGAGTAATCATTCCATTCTCCCTGTAAGCATATAGACGCCTTAAGTGTGTCTCACCCTGACAGCTGTCTGCTCCTGATAGCCTGTGCCTATTTGGAAAGTACAAGTCACAGCAATTAGTTAGCGCTTTAGATGGATTGGGCCTTTTTAGGGGGAAAGTTTTGGTCAAAACTTTTTAAAAGGAGGTTTATTGTAAAATTGTTTTAATACCTGTATTTGGGAAGTGGAGGCAGGAGGTTCAGGTCAAGGCCAGCCTGGATTGCAGGAAACCCTGTTCCAGTAACTAAGAAACAAAGAAAAATCTTGGAGGTCCTTCAATTAATATGAAAGATAGAGGTATCATAT
This sequence comes from Alexandromys fortis, assembly GCF_014885135.2. Classification (NCBI taxonomy): domain Eukaryota; kingdom Metazoa; phylum Chordata; class Mammalia; order Rodentia; family Cricetidae; genus Alexandromys; species Alexandromys fortis. The sequence continues at coordinate 10,520,391 of NW_026067891.1, read as the reverse complement.
TCTATGAGTCATTCAAACTTGACCTCTTTGTTTTGTTCTCAGAGATTTGTAGCTCTCCCTTCAACCCATTTTCTGCATTGTCAGTGTTAAACTCATGCACACCAGAAGGACGTCTGGACAGGGTTAGCAGTATGGAGTACATTGTCCCTTTGTTTACACCAGGAGCCTAATTGATAAGGGAGTATGGAGTACATTCTCCCTTCAACTGAGCTTGTCTCTGGCAGTAAATTGGTGCTCAGGTTGGGCTGCATAACTGGAAGTTAATGGTGTTATCCTCTCGCGTGCCCATTGGCCTGATTTCTCCTGATCCATAGGGCAAGTGTGCAGGAACCCCAAGGTACAGGCACAGGCTCTACTGAACAGAAGTGCATTGTGGGGTAGAACCCAGAGGTGTATCTACTTTTGTTGGCTTTGTTGTCCAGGCTAGCTTTGAATTCGTAATAATCCTCTTGCCTCAGCTTCCTGTGCTAGAGATTATGTGTGTGTGCTATCATATTTTGCTCATCAACTCTTTTTTTATTCTTGTGTCCCCGTCACAGGGCTTTTGTATATGCCATGAAACCACTACTGCTGAGTTACCCCCTCGCCCAGCCACAGTTTTATAAAATAGACTTAAAAGTTCAGGAACTTGTTTGCGTTTTGATTTTTGTTTTTTTTTTTGAGACAGAGTTTCCCCATAGCTTTGGAACGTGTCCTGGGACCTGCTTTGTAGACCAGGCTGAATTCAAACTCAGATCTGCCTGCCCCTGTCTTTCAAGTGCTGGGATTAAAGGCATGCACCACCTCTGCCCAGCTAGGAACTTGTGTTTTATGCTTAGTTATAACATTTTACGGGTTAAAAGATAAAATCACAAGCCAGGCGTCATGGTGCAGAATCCCTGAGTTCTAGTCCAGCTAGAGTCACATGGTGAGGCACTGTCACCAAATAATAAAATCTTGAGTTAGCCGCTGCAGCTGTGTCCTCAGATCCCTCTTCTCTATCCAAGGTAGATTTTCGTTTGCTGATTTTGATGTTTTAAAAATGTGTGACTCTCAGTTAAATGTGTCAACTAAGGCTTGGGTGAATTTTTTTTCCCTCCCCTTCCAATAGGTCGTGGTCCTGTCATGCACAAGCAGTGTTGAAGATAATAAATTACAGGGACGATGACAAATCATTCAGCCGTCGAATCAGTCACTTGTTCTTCCACAAGGAGAATGACTGGGGATTCTCTAATTTTATGGCATGGAGTGTAAGTGACAGAGTATTTAGTCTCAGCGTCCCAACTGTTATTTCTAGTCTTGTTCTTTCATTTCTAAAAAATCTTGCTTTTGAGTTGAGCAGGTATCTGGAAGTTGTGGCTTTCTGGCATTCGGCATTCAAGTTGCAACCTTTAAATTTTTACTTACTGTCTTGTATGTGTTTGATATGCAAACTTAATTATCTGTGTGTGCAAATACTGAGTGGGCATACACATACCATGGTGTGGCAAATTTCTGTGTGTTCTGTGGGTTGAACTCAGGTCCACGAGTTCAAGTTTAGACGACAAGTACCTCTACTCACTGTGTCATCTCACTGGCCACTTGAGCATTAGATGGTTTTGTTTTTTCTTTTGGGGGGGGCATTGTGGGGAGGGCAGCTATGGCTGTCCTGGAACTCACTTTGTAGGCCCAGGCTGGCTTCAACTCATCCGCCTGCCTCTGCCTCCCACGTACTGGGATTAAAGGTGTGTGCCACCACCACCTGGCAGCATCAAGTATTAACTTTTAAGATATCTTTAAAAAACTGTTTGAGTATGTGGGCATGTGTGTGTGAGGGTGCCCATAGAGGCCTGGCTAGGCTGTCAGAGTGATGAGAATTTGTAAGTTGTGGGTACTAGGCTCCAAACTCTGGCTCTCGTGATAGAGTAGTAAGCAGACCTGTTGAACACTACACTGTTTGTCCAGTCCACTAAAGTGTGAACTTGTAATTGCACATTGAAGTTTTTCCTGACCTTCCTGGGGAAGACCTTCCTTGGTAGGGCCCCTTTCTGCAGTGGTGGTGGCCAGTGGGTGATATCTTACCCAGGCCGTGGCACTTAACCCTGAACACCTCTGCAGAGCTCTCTGGGTTCATGCTTAACACAAAATGGATCACTTCCACACAGGAGCACAACTGTGTGGGAACTTTAAAGAAGTTCTCCATTCAGTTCTGAAGTAGTGCTTTATTGAGTGCAGAGTACTCAATATATAAGTTCTTATGTAAGTTCGTTGTTTTTATTTTATAGGAAGTGACTGATCCTGAGAAAGGATTTATAGACGATGATAAAGTCACCTTTGAAGTTTTTGTACAGGCGGATGCTCCCCATGGAGTTGCGTAAGTTTTGTTCAGTTGGGTACTGCTGTACTGTATTGAGTGAGAATTTATATTGTATATATATGTTGAAGAGATGTGCTCAGCCAGTAAGCCCCAACACATCATAGCTGCCTGCTTCACACCCTCTCTTAACGGATTGGTTGGCAGTTCCTTTGTGCTCACCAATGAGTTTTCTGAATTTAACCAGCCAGCAGACTAGATGGTTTTGCAATCTTTGGAAGGGCACAGTCTTAACAAGCAGAGAAGCCCTAGGTCCTTACATCCATGGCCACTGCAGTGGGGATTTGCTTTTATTTTGAAGAGTGTACGGATGTCTAAACTTGTCGCGGGGAATCAGGGAACGTGAGAGCTTCTAACTTGGCCGGGCTCTTGGACTGCACCGTAGCAGTCCTGACAGTGTTGATTCACGTTCCTTGTTAGTTTGGAAGAGGGAGATTAGATTGGCTAGAGGAAGTTGTACGGTAGATTTTTCTCTGGTTCCGTTACTGCATGGGTCCAGGATACCTGGGGCATAACTCAGACCAGTTTCTCCAAGTAGCCACCAAAATAGCTTATTAAAAATGAAAAGTCCTCGGTGCTTAGAGTGCATTCTAAAACTTCAGAATATATATTCCTGTCTTCCTCCTGCATATGTGTTTCTACAGAATTGGCAGCAGGGATAGGGTGGGGTGTTCAGCTCTTAACATATCTTGCTGATGATCATATATGAATTCCTAATGTGTGTGTGTGTATGTGTGAGATAAGCTAGCTCTGAAATCACATTTGATATAATTGTAAAAGGGTACCCCCAGTATCTTGTCAGTGCTCATCTTTATCAATGGCAGGTGTGCTTTGTCCTGTTAGCAGACAGGAGAATGCTGAAATAGCCATGTCAGTGAACAGACATGTGTGACATCAAGTCAGGCCTCAGTTTTATAGTGTAGTGCTTCAGGAATGCTGTGTGGAGCGTGCTCCTTCGCCAGGATGCTAGAAACAGATGATGGCATGGCACAGTGACTAAAAACCAACTGTCCTGTGCAGCGGACCTTCAAGCTTGGACTTATCTTTCAGGTGGGACTCAAAGAAGCATACGGGCTATGTCGGCTTAAAGAATCAGGGAGCTACGTGTTACATGAACAGCCTGCTGCAGACTTTGTTTTTCACAAATCAACTAAGAAAGGTAAATGAATCTATTCCTCTCTAGCTTTCTGCCTTCTGTTTTGTAAGGTATGTCAGAGGCCCAGTAGAGTAATCAGCAGAAGTTCTCCCCCTCCCTGGACTACAGACCTTTCTCCACAGGGAGGGGAGGCAGCCCTGCCAGGTGCCTTGATAGTCTCTAGTCAGGGGACACCTGCTGTTGAAGCCGACTAGTGCCATCAGCTTTAAAAATACAAACACCATAATGATAATAGTGGATTGATCCTAGGCCTAGGACTAATATTTCTACATCTAAATTGTATTCCCAGGCCCCCTCATACCCTCTCTTATCCATTTATTTGGAGGCGAGATTTCTATATATATAGTACTAGCTGTTCTCGATCCGATTTGCTTGCCAGAGCTTCGCCTGCCTGGGCTGGGATTAAAGATTTGTGATACCACTCCCAGCCTCACCCGGGGAGGGGAGGGGGAGGGTCTTATTCAAGTTGCTTAGACTGACTTTAGATCCTCCTGCCTCAGCTTCATAATAGCTGGGATCACCAGGAGTAAGTAGGTCTGCACCTTATGCTTACATGGACTAATGAGCAGTCTAAATCTAAGGATGGGTGGTGGTGCTTCCTGATGGGGAGAGTTTGTGCAGACAGCATGGAGTAGTACAGGGAGAAGGCTCTTCTGGATGGGACTTCCTGGGTCTCATTTGCACTCTGCCAGACAGGTGACTGAGATGTGTGTAGTAGCTTGGACATATACATTTCATCTCTTTGTTGTTGTTGTTCATAAATAATTGAAAATTTAAATTTGTACTGTCCCAGGGTGGGGGGCGGGCATAAAATGAAGGAGTTTTTTTGCCTGGTTGGTGAGCTATAGGTGACTTTTTCATTTTCCTTTGTATTTTCTAAATTATCTCTACAGATAATTGGATGGTTTTCAAAGTTCAACATAGCTAAGAGCCCCTAACACATTGCTTTTCTCCTTGTCATAAAGCTGACAGCTGTTTTCTTTGTTTGGTGGGTCCCCCCCCCCCCCCCGAGACAGGGTTTCTCTGTAGCTTTGAAGTATGTCCTGGAACTAGCTCTTGTAGACCAGGTTGGCCTCAAACTCAGAGATCCACCTGCCTTTGCTTCACGAGTGCTGGGATTAAAGGCGTGCGCCACCACCGCTTGGCTGACAGCTGTTTTCTTGCAGGCTGTGTACATGATGCCGACGGAGGGTGATGACTCCTCCAAAAGCGTCCCTTTGGCTCTGCAGAGAGTGTTCTATGAGCTGCAGCACAGCGACAAGCCCGTTGGAACAAAGAAGCTCACCAAGTCATTCGGGTGTGTACCAGCAATCCACCTCCCTTCTGCTTTCGGTGTAAGGGACAAGAGTGGGAGTCAGCTCAGGCAGGCTTACAGTTGTCTCGGCATTTGGGCACTGTCTCCCCTTTTAGGAAATAGGCTTTGTTTCCGATTTTTCTTAAATGTCACCACTTTGCTTTTCAGCAAATGGTGTGTGTAGCTTTGAAGTATATGTACATTTATCTTGTATACCACCTCTTCTAGGTAAGATTTTTAGAAAATGTTAACTTTTTTTTGCTGATTGCTGGTAAAATTCTTTGAATTATGACAATCACCAAGATAATCTTTACACGCAAAAAAAAAAAAGCATCAAAGGCGGGAGGGGAAAGGCAGGGAGGAGAGCAGAGAAAAATACAGAGCTCAGTAAAAATCAATTTTAAAAAAAGCACCAAACTTGAGGCTAGTGGCTGATTCAATTTAGTTTATAATCTTGATTGCTTCTTAATTGGCTCCCTTGATATATAGAAACTCATTTTCTCTTGAAAGGTGGGAAACGTTAGATAGCTTCATGCAACACGACGTTCAAGAGCTTTGTCGAGTGGTAAGTTTCAAGTAGTAACTGTTGGGTCTTAGAGTGAATGTTTGAGGCAGTGCTAGAGTTCTTAATGAATAAAAGCCTCACAGCTAATCAGACCACTGACATTGGCTTAGGACTGATGTTTTAGGCCAGAGCAGAGAGTGCTGGGATTCCAGATGTGCACCATGTGCCTGGTAAATTCAGGGCCCATCTAGTTCTAAACAGTGGGAAGAACTGTGCTACTCAGTAGAAGGCGACTTGTTGGGGAAAGGCTGGACAGATAGAGCTGTGAGTGGGTTTCTTGCTAGTGAACCGAGCAGATGAATCACAAAGCAAGGGACAAGCACATTGGCCGAGGCAACTGCATTTACTGTCAGAAATCCTCTGCACCCACCCCCCTCAAGCTCACTAGTCACTGGTACATTCTCCTTCCTGGATTGAGGAAAGACAGATTCGTGTAACGTGGAATGGCTGTTCAAGGTGATTGGCTGGGCAAGGTGTGTTTTCTTTTTTGCAGCACTAGCTGGATTGAATCAGTTCATTAAATATCCATGGACAAACCAGTCAATCCTGTTGACAGGCTCAACCTCATTAACCTTTGGTGTGGACCAATACGAGTTAAGTTTAGTGATCAGTTTACATGCTTTTTCACAGAGGTAAAATAAATATAAAAAATGCTTCTAAAGGCACTACAGACTACTAATTCATTCCAAAGACTGTATAAGAGGTTAACCTCAACTGTTGCATGTAGATATATTTTTTTTTGTAAAAGCCACAAAATCCAGCCAAGAAAGATTTATGTTTTGGATAACTGCATGCCAAAGGTATTATTTTTATAGTTTAGAAATTCTTTGACTCTTGGTATTCCAAGTAAATTGTCAAGTATAATGGCGTTTTGTTGTTTTGTTTTTTAATGCCCAAACCTTCTCTTTCAGTTGCTTGATAATGTGGAAAACAAGATGAAAGGCACATGTGTAGAAGGCACCATTCCAAAGTTGTTCAGAGGCAAAATGGTGGTATGTGAGCATTAGTTTCAAAGAATGGCTTTGAAAGATTTATAAATAGAGATTTGATGGCCAGTGCTGAAGCTGCCTTCTGTTTATTTACAGTCTTACATTCAGTGCAAAGAAGTAGACTACCGTTCTGATAGGAGAGAAGATTATTATGATATCCAGCTAAGTATAAAAGGAAAGAAAAATAGTAAGTCTTGTCTCCATACATACTTCATAAGCTTTTTGGTTTTGGTTTGTTGTTGTTTTTTTTTTGTTGTTTCCTTTTTTTTGATATTTATTGAGCTCTACATTTTTCTCTGCTCCCCTCCCTGTCCCTCCCCTTCCCCCTTCAAACCTCCCCCAAGGTCCCCATTTTCGCAATCTACTCAGGAGATCTTGTCTTTTTCTATTTCCCAATGTCGATTAGATCTATGTAAGTCTCTCTAAGTGTCCTCATTGTTGTAAATTCTCTGGGATTGTGTTTGTAGGCTGGTTTTCTTTGCTCTATGAGTACATGTGATAATTGTCTTTCTGTGTCTGGGTTACCTCACTCAAAATATTTGTTTTTTTGTTTTTGTTTTGTTATTTTGGATTTTCGAAACAGGGTTTCTCTGTAGTTTTGGAGCCTGTCTTGGAACTAGCTCTTGTAGACCAGGCTGGACTCTCAAAATAATGTTTTCTAGCTCCATCCATTTTCCTGCAAAATTCAAGTTGTCGTTATTTTTTTCTGCTGTGTAGTACTACATTGTGTAAATGCACCACATCTTCTTTATCCATTCTTGGATCAAGGAGCAATTAGGTTGTTTCCAGGTTCTAGCTATGACAAAGCTGCTATGAACATAGTTGAGCACATGTCCTTGTGGCACGATTGAACATCCTTTGGATATATACCCAAAAGTGGTATTACTAAGTCTTGAGGAAGGTTGTTTCCTAATTTCCTGAGAAATCGCCACACTGACATCCAAAGGGGTTGTTGTACCAGCTTGCATTCCCACCAGCAATGCAGAAGTGTTCCCTTTTCCCCACATCCTCTCCAGCATAAGTTGTCATCAGTGTTTTTGATCTTGGCTATTCTTACAGGTGTAAGATGGAATCTCAGAGTTGTTTTGATTTGCATTTCTCTGATGACTAAGGATGTTGAACATTTCCTTAAGCGTCTTTCAGCCATTTTAGATTCCTCTGTTGAGAGTTCTCTGTTTAGGTCTCTACTCCATTTTTTTTTATTGTATTATGTGACTTTTGGTGTCCAATTTCTTGAGTTCTTTGTATATTTTGGAGATCAGACCTGTTTGATGAGGGGTTAATGAAGATATTTTCCCATTCTGTAGGCTGTCATTTTGTCTTGTTGACTGTGTCCTTTGCTTTACAGAAGCTTTTCAGTTTCAGGAGGTCCCATTTATTAATTGTTTCTCTCAGTGTCTGTACTGCTGGGGTTATATTTAGGAAGTGGTTCCCTGTGCCAATACATTCTCTTCTATAAGGTTCAGTGTGGCCAGCTTTATGTTGAGGTCTTTGATCTATTTGGACTTGAGTTTTGTGCATGGTGATAGATATGGGTCTGTTTTCATTCTTCTACATATTGATATCCAGTTATGTCAGCACCACTTGTTTAATATGCTTTCTTTTTTCCATTTGATTTTTTTTTTAACTTCTTTATCAAAGATCAGGTGTGGATTGATAACCGGGTCTTCTATTTGGTTCCATTGGTCCTCCTGTCTGTTCCTATGCCAATACTAGGCTGTTTTCAGTACTGTAGCTCTATAGTAGAATTTGAAGTCAGGGATTGTGATGCCTCCAGAAGTTCTTTTATTGTACAGGATTGTTTTTGGCTATCCTGGTTTTTTTTTTTTTTTTTTTTGCTTTTCCATATGAAGTTGAATACCCTTCTTTCAAGGTCTTTGAAGGATTTTGATGGGCATAAACCTTTAATCATTGTTGCTTTAGCTCAGTGATTGTTTTATAATAAAGGATAGATACAGGGAGTGACTTAAGTAGCAGAATACTCGGTGAATATCTGCTTCTACTTTGTTTAACTCAGAACACTATGTCAGGCTGTCCAGAACCTCCCATCCCGCCCAGCATGGCCTGCCCAGTTCCTGGCTCCCCTTCACTACTCAGGAAACCATTCTGAGCTTTTAGCAACTCGAGCCACGCTTGGTGTGTGTTTATGGAGCTATGTAGGCTAGTGCAGTCTGATGACTTTTGGTCAGCATCACGATCACTTGTGTATCATGTCTCACAGGAGCAGCGGTTCCCAGTTGTTCTGTTTTAGTGACCATTCTCTTCTAGATATTTTTCTTATCTACAGGTTCAGGCCATTGTTTCTTTTTTTTCTTTTTTGTTTTTTGTTTGTTTTTTTGTTTTTTCCTTGGATTTATGACAAGGCTCGAACTCAGTTATTATTTATTAAAGTTTTTAAGATCAGTGATCAGTGTCCATGCTTTTTCACAGAACCAAAACCAATATAAAAAGTAATTCTATGTATTTCACTTTACAGCCGTGGAAAGTAGCCTGTGCTGTTGTTGCAGGTGTGCTGCTGCAGTGGTGCCAGTGTGGAGTTACTTAGGCTTAGTTCCTGTTTGTGTTTCCATCTCCTTTTTAGATCCTTAGTGACACTTGGCTATTCTCTTAAGCATTGCACTTAGGTTTAGTGTGGGGGGGGTTAGGGTGGGACCCAGAGCCTTACTGTTGTCCAGTTGTGTTACTTCATCCTGACTGAACTTACTCCTCATGCTACTATTTGTTTAGTGGCGCACAAGAATTTTAATGAGATAATTGAATTAATTTTTGCTCTTCTATTTTTGTCACTTTTGTAGTTGTGTCTAATTCAACCAGAACAGGTGCTTGTCAGAGCACCAGGGCTGACCTCACCCTGACCCATGCAGATCCATGTGCCCTCAGTCTCCTGGTTTGGTGTCTTCATCCTCTTCAGTTTTATTTCCCGTTTCTATGCCCATTGCTTGCCCATGCTGTCTTAAGCTTTATAATAAATATCTCAGCAAGATTGATATGACAGTTGACCTATCTTTTATTTCTTTTTAAAGTATTTGAATCGTTTGTGGATTATGTGGCCGTAGAACAACTAGACGGTGACAACAAGTACGACGCTGGGGAACATGGCCTGCAGGTAACCCTCCTGTGCAGTCAGTCCCTCCCCAAGACTGCTGTGTTCTGCTCTTGAGTGGTCTGCTCAGGTGGGAGGATTTGATTGAGGAGGTGCAGTGTTTTACAGGCAGAAGCAGCAGAGTGATAGGAATGTGTTGTGGAGCTTGACATATCCTCCTTTTGTTCCTCATTAGAGCATACCCTGATCTTACCAGAATGAGTTTCTTGCTCATTTGAACTCTTTTAGCACCCACCCCCATTTTTTTTCTAGATAAAAGTTTCTTCTGTACAGCCCTGACTCTCCTGGCACTCACTTGGTAGACCAGGCTGGCCTCCGCCTCCCTGGTGGATTGGTTGAAACTAAAGGCGTGCACTACCACACCCAGCTTTTATATTTGTGGATGCCTAGTTTGTCTCCTCCCGTTGTTTTACTTCTCTGAACTTTAGGAGTACAACTCCTCGGGTGTGGCCCCCAAGGGACTCTGAGCATGGAACAAGTGACCTGTTCATGATGCAGTGAGAGATGGGCTTTGCTGGTCAGGCTGGCCAGCTGCATGCGATAATCTTGGGTCTTGTTTTCGGGCTTATTGCTGGGCTCTCACTGGCTCAATGACTTTATCAGAGCCTATCACAACGCTTACCAGGCCTGCCAGTTTGTAACTCAGGGTCCCACGACTCTGCTTTGCTGCTCTGCTTTGCTGTGTCAGACACAGGGTCAGAGGCTTTGCTGCACACAAGAGTAAGGGTTGTGTTGAGAAGTGCTTAAGAAGCATGGTGGTTGACATTTTGCCACTTGGAGGAATTAGTATCTGGTTGTGCAGCACATCGTGCAGAGTGCCCCCTTGATTGGGAAGGGGTGGAGACGCAGTATTTTGTTTTTCTTTGTTTTTGGTTGGTATGGACTAGGTGCCTGGGCTTTTCTTTGTCTTTCTTGAGAGAGCCCTCGTTAGTCACTCCATATTACAAAGAATGTTGCCAAATAGGGTTTCCAGGATTCTAGCTGTGAACTGGAGAGGGGTTGGAAGTGAAGACCAGTAGTGGAGTTGAGGTGTGCTGCTGAGAAGCAGGGCTGAGCATTGTCAGCACCAACCTGTGCCCCAGCACTCAGGGAAGAAGGCCGTCTGGCTGGAGTCCTTCCTGCTGCAGACCTGCGCTGGTTCTGTATTTTCCACATTGTTTGGGTGCTAATATTGTAGGTAGCAGTGGATTTTAAAACAACCCCTGCTGGTCATCTAGGTTAGGGTGTAACCTTCCACACATTACAGAAGATCTTAAGGATCTCTAAACAAGCATGCAGATGTCCTCACTTTTACCACCAGACGTCACCCAGTGTGCTCCCTTAGTGCTCAGAATGTTTATTTTAATTTAATGTGTGTATATGCATGATGTGCATGTGTAGGCATGTGTATGGGGGACATGTTTAGAGGTCAGAGGGCCATTTTTGTGGACTCATTGATGTGGGTTTGTGGGACTATGAGCCAGAAACAGGTAAAGTTGGGTTTCCTGGCCAGAAACAGGTAAAGTTGGGTGTGGTGAGGTGTACCGTTAGTCCCAGTATTTGATAGGCAGAGACATGTGAATCTCTGAGATCCATGCCCACCTGATCTACATAGTGAGTTGTAGGCCAGCTAGAGTAACCTAGTGAAACTTGGTCACACACACACATAAAACACAAAAGATGGATAAAGCCTGGTGTGGTAACTGAGGAGGCAGAGGTAGGAGGTCACTGGAAGTTTGAAGTTTACAAGTGAGACTGACTAAAAATCACCATTTCTTCCCAACTTCCAGGAAGCAGAGAAAGGTGTGAAATTCCTAACTTTGCCACCAGTGTTACACCTGCAACTGATGAGGTTTATGTATGACCCTCAGACGGACCAAAACATCAAAATCAACGATAGGTAACGGAGGCTGGGAGGACTTGGGTGGCCTCTGCTGTATGTATGGGACCTTGGAGGCGTCGTCTAATGGGTGCTCATTTTCAGTTGGTTGTCCTGTCAGTGATCCTACCCTGACCCCAGCCTCCACTGTGCCACATTGAAAGCAAAGGGCAGGGTTTTCTGAATTAGTCACAGAGTTTGTATTTAGCTTTTCTAATGCTTAGATTTTGACCAAATGTAGATTTTTTTTGATATTTTTTGTTTTGATTTTGACTGAATGGGTGTGTATGTTTGTTTATGTTTCAATATTTTCACGCAGGTTTTCTCTGTAGCCCTGGTTGTCCTGGAACTGGCTCTGTAGACCAGGCTGGCCTCAAACTCACATTTATTATTTGTTTGCCTTGCCTCTGCCTCTCATGTGCTGGGGTTAAAGGCATGAGCCACCCGGCTAAATTACTGGTTTTGTTTTAGCTTCCGGAATGTGCTTGAATTTAAAGATGATGACGTATGTCTACCCCAATTCAGTTTCCTTTCCATATTTTTAAGACAACAGATTTAAGGATGTCGGAATGTGGTTCCATTGGTATAGTGCTTGCCTAGCATACACAAGGCCCCGGGTTTCGTCCAGGCATGGTGTTGCATGTCTATAATGCAGCATAGGGCAGGTGGAGACAGCAACATTAGAAATTCAAGATCCTTAGATGCATAGTGAGTTTGAGGTCAGCCTGGCCTTTGTCGACGAACCTTTGTAAAAGTGATGTTGCGTACTTTATCTGAGTTGGTCTGCAGTTTTATCCTGATTAGTTTGAACATCGACAGAACAGGACAGGTGATCATTCATGTTTGAGGGGAGAGTGTAGCTGAATTATTTCCGCAAACTGACTATGTGCTTACCTGCCTGTGTTCCAGCACCTCATTTTTTTTTTTGTTTGTTTGTTTTTTTGTTTTTCGAGACAGGGTTTCTCTGTGGTTTTGGAGCCTGTCCTGGAACTAGTTAGCTCTTGTAGACCAGGCTGGTCTCGAACTCCCAGAGATCCACCTGTCTCTGCCTCCCGAGTGCTGGGATTAAAGGTGTGCGCCACCACCGCCCAGCTTCATTTTTGTTTTTTAATGGAATTCTTGCCATTGTTTTAAAGTGTGAGATTTTTCTTGAATTTCCAGATCACACATTTTAGCAGATAGGGTCATAGTCCCAAGGTAGTGGTCCTGGATCCAAACAGCCTTTGGCCACTAGACACACACTCTTTGGGGCTCTGTTACACCTTGCATTGCTTTCTTTCCTGTCTCTGAAGGCTGTATTTAATTTTGAGACATTTAAAATTCAGGTGGCCATCAACTCACCAATACTATAAACTTTGATCATCTTGCATTCACCCCCGTGAGCTCAGCCAACATACGTTATCTATGCCATGCTGGTGATAGAACCCAATGCCTTATGCATGCTAGGCAGGCACTACCAACTGAGTTGCCATTCCAGACTTGAATACAGGTTAATCGATAAGATTTAGCAAATAACAAATTAGAAAGCCAATAATTTAGAGCTGTGTCAAATACAGTATGTTCATATAATAGAAGGGTAAGGTTCTTTTTACACACATTTGGCCAGCTTGTTCTCTGGTTACCCTAGTTAACTTCAAGAGCCTTCAGAATCATTGTAATTCATGATTAAAGATGGACAGTTAATTGTAAGAATTTACAATAAAGTTCTAATGGATCTCATGCTTTGCATATAAATCAATAGTTTCTTTTTAAAATATTTTTGAATAGGTTTGAGTTTCCAGAACAATTACCACTTGATGAATTTTTGCAAAAAACAGACCCTAAGGACCCCGCAAATTATATTCTCCATGCAGTCCTGGTTCACAGCGGAGATAATCATGGTGGACATTACGTGGTTTACCTAAACCCCAAAGGGGATGGCAAAGTAAGTGTTAGCCTTGGATGTTGATGTTCAAAAAGCATGCCTCTTCTGTTTATGCTTCATGAAATTACTGGATTCCTTCCCAGCCTTTGAATGTTTGTATGGGTTTTTTTTTTTGTTTGTTTTTGTTTTTGACTGAAGTTCTGTTTTCTTGTGTAATTTTCAACAATGCAAAGGTGAATGGTATATTCTGTGTTAAGAATTGTACCTCCAGAGCTTTGTCTCATGGAACTGGCAAATACTGAAAAAGCGGTTCGCGTTGGCTGGTTAGGAGGCTTCATTGAGTCAGGCCTGTTTATACTTTCTTCCTCCAGGATCCCTGGTGTGATGCCATTTGGCAAAGGTTTCAGAATAGTTTTTTCTTTTAAAAGGTACTTCAGCATTTAAAGTGACGAATTGGAGATTAAGTAATTTTAAGTCGGAAGCCTATTACATCATTATGGAGTTAATTTATTAAAATGTATCATTTAATTGTACTCTGTGCCTTTAATCCTTCAAAGGATTAGCACTGTGCTAACGATTGGTCCAGAGTCAGAAGCAGGCTATTTGAATAGTTAACAAAACAGTACCAGTGAGCACATAGTGCCTCTTTCAAATTCTGAACAAGAAAGACAGAAGCACTCTGGGTGTTGTAGGAAGGTGTGTGTCTCTACTCTTAAATCTTTCTGTTTTTCCTTCTAGTGGTGTAAATTTGATGATGATGTCGTATCCAGGTGTACTAAAGAAGAAGCTATTGAGCACAATTATGGGGGTCACGATGATGACCTATCTGTTCGACACTGCACAAATGCCTATATGTTAGTGTACATCAGGGAATCAAAGCTAAGTGAGTACCAGTGGCTTGTGTTAATCCTTGTACTATGGCAAACTTGTATAGTTGTATGAAGAACCCCTCACTCACTGCCTCGGTGTCCTATTTGTACAATATAGTACTATAAAGTGCAGTGCACCTAGCCATGTTGTCTGGCCAAACACCCCTCCCCCCTTATTCTTTCTATCTCCATCATTCTATCCGCAAAAGCAAACTACTTTGAGATTGTGGCATCAAAGTGGACATGGTCCCAAGACCTTTCACATTCCTAGATTATTTTATTAATGAAGGCATGAGATTCTTATAAGGCGGGAAAACAGAATCAGCCAGGTGAAAGATTGTTTGTCCTGCAGGTGAAGTGTTACAAGCTGTCACCGACCATGATATCCCTCAGCAGTTGGTGGAACGATTGCAAGAAGAGAAAAGGATCGAGGCCCAGAAGCGGAAGGAACGGCAGGAAGCCCATCTCTACATGCAAGTGCAGGTCAGCCTCAGGCTTGGAGACTGCTGTGTGGGTACTGCGTGCCGCAGGTCTCTGCTGAGCATTCTGGGCATGTGGTCACTGTGGGCAGTGAGGCAAGTGGTTGATGAGGCCTTTGGAGATTTGAGTGTGCTCAGGGTAATGTCTCACAGGTTGTAAGCTTGGCTCTGTGTGCCTTCAGATAGTCGCAGAGGACCAGTTTTGTGGCCACCAAGGAAATGACATGTACGATGAGGAGAAAGTAAAGTACACTGTGTTCAAGGTTTTGAAGAACTCCTCCCTCGCAGAGTTTGTTCAGAGCCTCTCACAGACCATGGTGGGTATAGTTCCTCTGCTCACATCCAGGCTACTGATATACCATGACAGACTGCTTGCTCCCTTGGGTGCTCAGTGTGTCTAGGCCCTGCATGATGTTGGCGATGTTGAGCTGAGCTCCTCTGACCTGGCCCACAGAGGCTGAATCTCAGAATCTGCTTCTCTCAGTCCCCAAAGCTAGCCTTGTAACAGATCTCAGAGGAGGTTGTAGAGACTGTTCTTCCACTACCACCACCCGGGGTTGGTAAAATAGGCTCCTGAGCTGAACCCTCGTGTGGTCCTGGTGAGGTCAGAGGCACAAATTGTCCAAGCCATGGGTCAAAAGTTTAAGTTTGGGTCAAACCCCCTTACCTTTTACTCACAAAAGCATTAAATTGATAAAGATGGAAATATATGCTTATTTTTAATAAACTTTTGAATTTTTTTTCAGGGGTTTCCACAAGAACAGATTCGATTATGGCCTATGCAAGCAAGGAGTAATGGAACAAAGCGACCAGCAATGTTAGATAATGAAGCTGACGGCAATAAAACAGTAAATATTGTTGGTAGATCCTCGGGTATCTCGTGGAACTCTGCGGGAGGCTCTTGTCCTGCAGTTAGCAGCCATGTGTCCCTGTGGGTTGCACTCGGTAGCTGGACATGTTCTGCACTGCCCAAGTGTAGTTGTCGCCCTGTCACCTTCTAAAACCACCGTCTCTTTTGGAAATAGATGATTGAACTGAGTGATAATGAGAACCCTTGGACAATATTCCTGGAGACAGTTGATCCTGAGCTGGCTGCTAGTGGAGCAACATTGCCCAAGTTTGATAAAGATCGTAAGTGCCCATGAGGTGCTGCTACTTTTAGAGCAGTCGCTAGGCTTGGAGTCCTCAATTGATCTCGGCAGAGGTCTGAGCCTTGTTCCCTTGAAGAAAAATCTCCTGGTGCCTCCTCATTCAGTCCCTTCCTCATTCAGTCCCTTCCGTGTTGAGGGCTCCTAGGGAAGCCGCAGGAGACTGGCTCAACTTGATCCTCCTATAAGGGGGCAGACGGGGCAGACGGCAGTGATGGCTGTGGTGTCCTGGCTGCTGGCTTGTGCTCCTCACTCTGGTCTGAGGGTAGGGTAGGGTTGCAGGCATGTATTGGGTCACTTATCAAATGCCTACCCTTAGGACCACACAGCCTGTGTGAAGGAGTTCTAAGTAATTAGTCAGGGCTGTGCCACTAAATATGTGGCTGCCTTGCACACTAGGACACTCAGCTGCTAGATATAGCGGCTCCCCCCACCCGCCAGGAATACTGGTCCAGCTAGTCAGCACTGGGTCTCAGTTTACTGCATTGGAAATCCTCTTCACTGTCTCCTGTAGTGGTTTACCCAGATGTGATTTGTGGGACACACCTTTGTTATCACTGGATCAGCCTTCTGAAGCCTCTTGTCATTGTTACTTCTAGGGGACTTCTCATTGTCATTGGGTAGTCTCTTACCCCAAGGTTACTTGTTAGCATTCTCAGACATACTAAGATCCTAACAGCCTGTCCATCAACTTGTAGATGATGTAATGTTATTTTTGAAGATGTATGATCCTAAAACACGGAGCTTGAATTACTGTGGACATATCTACACACCCATATCCTGTAAAATACGTAAGTCCTGCCTGCACTTCTTTCTGACTAGGGTTTGCTAGTTGCTTTACAGCTGTATATATAACAGATTTTTTTCTACCCTAGGTGACTTACTCCCAGTTATGTGTGACAGAGCAGGATTTATCCAGGATACTAGCCTTATCCTCTATGAGGTTTGCCCTTTTTTTCCCCTTTCGTTTCTCTACAATCACTGTATTGTTTCTGCTTGGGGTGAGGTTGTTCTGCTTGCCTTGAAAATTTATTATTAGTCTGTAGTTTATTTAGGTCCTGTGCTCTGTGTGTGGAGGTGGGGTGGGAGGCGGTTGAGACAGGGTTTCTCTGCAGCCCTGGCTGTCCTAGAACTTGCTCATTAGTTGGAAATTAGTTTTTGTTTTTGTGGTTTATTGAGACAGGGTCTCATGTAAGCCAGGCTGGATTCAGACTTTTTTGTATATAACTTCTTTGGCCTCCTAATCTTACTGCCTCTACTTCCCCGAAGTGTTGTTATTACAAGTATATCCCACCTTGCCTGTTGCACATTTAAGAATAGGTCGCTTTTACCTGATTAGGATTGGTGCTCATTAGATACTTTTAGGTCGGTTTTTCCCAGTTGTATTTTAATAAGAATGTGTGGTCAGGAGCTCGGAGTCTGGCTGTTTGGAGGGTTGCATGAGCACAGAATCCAGGGCCAACCTAAAGAAATAAGGAGACCCTGTCTCAAATTAAAACACATAACATATAGACGAATAGATTTGAATACAGAGAAAGCATAAATAACCAAAAAATTTGCTCATAACATTCTTAAATGTAACCATTTGCTGTCTCTTCCTGTAGGAAGTTAAGCCGAACTTAACAGAGAGAATTCAGGACTACGATGTATCTCTTGATAAAGCCCTTGATGAGCTGATGGATGGTGACATTATAGTGTTTCAGAAGTATGTATCTTTGATATTTTCCATCTCTTTTGTATGCATATCAAGTTTTGTAACCATGTGTACTATGCTCTGAGCTGCAGTTGAGGTTTTGATATTAGGGGCAGTGAAAATTAGCCTTATTTAAAGTTCTCTTGGTGATATGGTGGTGAGCACTGTAATCCTAGAACATGGGAAGTAGAGGCAGGAGGCTCTAGGAGCTGCATAGCAAGTTTGAGATTATACAGGGCTCTGTGAGAGCCTGTCTCCCAAACCCAAGTTCTCTGATGTCCTACAGATGTCTGTAGGGACCAAAGTGGAATTCCCCCCCCTACCCCCCCCCCCCAAGGGTTTCTCTGTAGCTTTGGTGCCGTCCCGGAACTAGTTCTGTAGACCAGGCTGGCCTCGAACTCCCAGAGATCCGCCCGC